>NC_059431.1:790000-1130000 GCF_021028975.2 Sphaerodactylus townsendi | reverse complement strand
ACTGCAATACAAAGTCAGTATTGTCTACTCAACTGGCAGCATCTCTCTCCGGAGTCTCTGGTGGAGGTCTTCCAATATGCCCTACTGCTTGGAGGGTTTTTTTTAACTGGAATTGGTTGGGGATAGAACTTGCGTCCTTCCGCGTGCCTAGCAACTGTTCTCCTACTGAGCCCTAGCCCCTCCTCAGGTCTGGCTCCGATCCAACAGCTCTTCTCTTACAAGATGAGATCAGTCTTTGTCTGACACCAAAAGGTCTGAATATTTCAAAGCCGGTTAAGTAGGTTTCTTGATCTTCTTGAAACACACCATGTAGCACTCGGGTTGGATTTTGCAGGACAGATGAATTATTTGTGATTTTCTTTTTGCCATCAAATCCCCGCTGACTTACGGCAACCCAATAAGAGCAGCAGTGGCGTAGGAGGTTAAGAGCTCGTGTATCTAATCTGGAGGAACCGGGTTTAATTCCCCGCTCTGCCGCCTGAGCTGTGGAGGCTTCTCTGGGGAATTCAGATCAGCCTGTACACTCCCACACACGCCAGCTGGGTGACCTTGGGCTAGTCACAGCTTCTCGGAGCTCTCTCAGCCCCACCCACCTCACAGGGGGGTTTGTTGTGAGGGGGGAAGGGCAAGGAGATTGTAAGCCCCTTTGAGTCTCCTGCAGGAGAGAAAGGGGGGATATAATTCCAAACTCTTCTTCTTCTTTTCAAGACAAGGGGCATTTGGCCATTGCTTGTCTCTGCATCACAACCCAGGTAATCCTTAGTGACCTCGCCCTCCCTTTAAACCCTTCTTTAGGGTGTTGTGGGTTTTCCACATTATATGGCCATGTTCCAGTAGCATTTTCTCCTGACGTTTTGCCTGCACAGATGCAGGCGAAACATCAGGAGAAAATCCTACTGGAACATGGCCATACAACCCGGAAAACCCACAACACCCTAGTGATTCCAGCCATGGAAGCCTTTGACAGAACCAGGGGGCATCCATTGAAAATGCTGGGGGGAAGAATTAGGACTAATCAAAGGAAACACTTCTTCACGCAACGTGTGATTGGTGTTTGGAAGATGCTGCCACAGGAGGTGGTGATGGCCACTAACCTGGATAGCTTTAAAAGGGGCTTGGACAGATTTATGAAGGAGAAGTCGATTTATGGCTACCAATCTTGATCCTCTTTGATCTGAGATTCCAAATGCCTTAACGGACCAGGTGATCGGGAGCAACAGCCGCAGAAGGCCATTGCTTTCACCTCCTGCACGTGAGCTGCCAAAGGCACCTGGTGGGCCACTGCGAGTAGCAGAGTGCTGGACTAGATGGACTCTGGTCTGATCCAGCAGGCTAGTTCTTATGTTCTTACAGTGCTGACCTTCTTTTCTTCTGAGATCTGACAAGATCTGGCTGGGTCTGGCAAAGCACTTTAGTCCCAAAAATTTGCATGCAGCAAAGACCCAGGGATTTTGGCAGCCCTTCCAACCTAGATCTCTTTTACATATTTTCACGTTAGTTCCGAAGCAACCAGTGCCGGAAGATTATAACTTTAAATGAGATGTCATGCGCCTAACACTGGCAGATTTTAGTAGGGCTGTCGAAAGGATTATCTTTTCTCGGTGCAGGGATATCCACTGCGACTCCTCTTGCCAACACATTTGTGGAGTTCTGAAGAGTGAAAGAGAAGGAATAATTTATATGTGACAAGCTGCGTTTTTTTTTTTGTTGTTGTTCCTTCGTAGCTAGAAAATAAAGAATCCTTCAGGACTGACGGAGGGCTCACTGTAGTCTTGGGATGAAATGTCAAATTGGAAAATACAGGGACCGACATGGGACGTATTATCTATATTTTCTCTTATGTTATTGTTAACGCAGGTTAACCAGTAAATAAAAGAAGCTCAAGAAAGCTCAAGCTGATACAGAATAAAAATCTTTTTTATGGGCAATAGAGTACCAGGGAGCCTCTATAGAAAAGCAGTGTGTTCTTACTTTTATAGGTTACATCAGAATAGCAGTAAAAAGAATACACCCCAAAGTTCATCATCATCAAACAGTCATACAGAAAGGTGGAGATTTCCCTTTTCCCCCAAAACAATTGAACTTTCTAAGACCCTTATTGGAAGTTGGGAACACCTGATCTTTTGACGCAAGATGAACTAGGACCTATCTATTTTGCCTCGTGTTGTTCTTCTTCTCAGAAAGAGAGCCTAAACATCTTTATGTTTCTTTCTCCTGTCTCTAGGAGAGGGGAAAATTCAAGGTGTCTGATTAGGAACTGTAAGGCCTTAAAACAGTTGAATCTGCACATTTTGTATAACTCTGGACAAAGGGCACTCTGCTTAAACTATCAAGCTTGCCTAGTAGCAGAAAGAGAATAGACTTTCAGGCCTGCATCTTTTCTTTGCTCAGCTGCATGATGGTTGCCAACTCCCCATTACAGAAAGAAAGCAATGGGGGGCAGAAAGAAAACCTTTGCATATAATAAAATATATCCCTCTCATGCCTTCTGCGCCTACATTATTGTTACCGCTATTTGCCAGGTAACAATAAGTGATTTCAGCTCAGCAACTTAATGAGGCGCAGGAAGCTGATGTTCTTCAAGCAAAAAGGATTTTTATTGCAGATGGTGGTCACAGCTCGGTCAGGAGGGAATCGCGCTCTTGCAACGCAGTGCAAGAACTTTTATTCCCAAACTTCAGAAGGGGCAGAAGGGGCAGGGATCTGGGAGGCGAGGGGGCGAGTCCCTTACCCAAACACCAATCACAACAAACAACACGCAAACAAGATACATTTACAACTTCTGAAAGAGCTTACAAAATCTCGCTGTCAGGCGTCTTCCCGCGAGACCTCGCACAGGCGCTGAACGGAAAGCAGATAATGTCCATCCAGGTGGGCCCGTTGCCGCACCCAGGTAAGTCCCTTATCAGATAGCTGTACTCTTAGAAATACCCTGGGGCTCCCACCCAGCATCGCTGTAACAAAGAAAAGTTCAAATTGTCCAATGGTGGTTCCTGCACGTCTTCCAATGGCTGGGGGAGGGGGGGGGACCTTTGGGTGCTGGCCACAGATTCGATTTGTAAATCCAAAGAGGGTCTTTGTCCTTATCAAAGAGTCGGCTGGGCGTTGGTCTAAGCTGCATTCCAGAGCCAACGTTCTTGTCCCTTAGTATCAAACCTTTCTGGCCACTGCTTTGGCCATCAGACACAAATTTCAAAAATAACATTTCTAAACTTAAACATTAGAAAAATCTTAAGGGATAAACACACATACTTATACTTGTAGGCGAGACTTTACATATACTTATTGGCAGGGCTTGCTTTAATCTAATAAAACCTTAACCTAACTGAAGAACCTCCCAGCTAGCTTTGTCACCTCGGCCTATCATCTAATGGGATTCTGCCTTCCCTCTCTCCTGGGGAGAATTTTAAAAGTGGGGTGGCGGACGCCTCCATTACTGTTATTGCTGTTTTAAAGGTTTTAGTAATCTATTTATAATTATGTTTTATGTTGTACACCGCCCAGAGCCCCTAGGGGATTGGGCGGTATAGAAGTCTAAACAATAAATAAATAAATATAAATAAACCTTGTTCAACTAAAATCCTAAACTGCAGGCATAAACTCAACTAAGAGGGGCTTTTATTACATCTTAGAATGACACAGACAACAGGGAAACCATATATAGCATTGGCACAAACAATAGTTACATATATGCTTCTTTGTGAACCTTATGGAGGCTTCTGATCCACACAAGTCTCCGTGTCCGGGCATGGAGCCAGTGTAGCCAGGCAACCTGACTTCAGGAAAATATTTTGTTTATTTTCCTGGCGGTAACATTATCTAATGTTAGGCAGTTCCCATCCTTTGAGAAACTTCCTCAGTGCCAAGACAGGCAGAAAGGGAGTTCGGAGACCTGCTGTCTGCACCCCCTCAATTGCATTTGCCCCCTTTTAGCTACTTATTGTCTTGAGGGGGTTCCGAGGAGAAGGAACAGGCCAATTTATGTATTCATTTTTATTTTATTAAATTTATATCCCGCCCTCCCCAGCCAAAGTGGGCTCAGGGTCGTGAACCACAATATAAAACCCTCTGTCCATATATAGAATGCAATAAAATATCCATCATTACATTCAATAATACACAGGATGGCAACAGCAATTTAGGCCTATGAGAATTATACAGACCGTTAAAATCGTGGGTGGGAATTTCTGCTGTTCCATATCTTAGAAGAAGAAGAAGATGAAGAAGATGAAGACGATGAAGACGATGAAGACGAAGAAGAAGAGGAGGAGGAGGAGGAGGAGGAGGAGGAGGAGTTTGGATTGATATCCCCCCTTTCTCTCCTGCAGGAATCTCCTTGCCCTTCCCCCCTCACAACAAACACCCTGTGAGGTGGGTGGGGCTGAGAGAGCTCCAAAGAACTGTGACTAGCCCAAGGTCACCCAGCTGGCGTGTGTGGGAGTGTACAGGCTAATCTGAATTCCCCAGATAAGCCTCCACCGCTCAGGCGGCAGAGCTGGGAATCAAACCCGGTTCCTCCAGATTAGATACACGAGCTCTTAACCTCCTACGCCACTGCTGCTCTCTATGACTCTGCTCTTACCTCTATGACTTTCTCCAAATGAGATGGGCATTTTCTAGAGCTCGTTTCAATGCTCTTCCAGGGGCTTTCCTTACAGGGAGGTTTCAACACTGGCCTCTGGAAGCCCAAATATGCCCTTGCAGGGGTGGAAACGTTCACTCATATCTTCCTTTACTGTGAGTGATTTAGGCCCCTTCTGCACATGCAGAATAAAACACTTTCAATATACTATCACAATTGTTTGCAAGAGGATTTTGCTATTCCGCACAGTATAATCCAGCTACAAAGTGCATTGAAAGTGCATTTATTCTGCTGCATGTGCGGGAGGGGCCAGAGGGATGTTGGGAGTTGCTTAATTTTACCCCTGTTGTACAGAGCCTTTGGGCACCTTGGACATCCTGATGACTTTGTAGTAAACTGTTGCTTGCTGGTACTATCAGCATGGCAGCTGTGAAAAAGGCAAACTCTATGCTGGGGATGATTAGGAAAGGAGTTGATAATAAAACTGCAAGGATTGTCATGCCCTTATATAAAGCCGTGGTGCGACCGCAATTGGAGTCCTGTGTTCAGTTCTGGTCGCCACATCTCAAAAAGGATATTGAAGAGATAGAAAAAGTGCAGAGAAGGGCAACGAGGATGATTGAGGGACTGGAGCACCTTCCTTATGAGGAGAGGCTGCAGCGTTTGGGACTCTTTAGTTTGGAGAGGAGACGTCTGAGGGGGGATAGGATTGAAGTCTATAAAATTATGCATGGGATAGAAAATGTTGACAGAGAGAAATTTTTCTCTCTTTCTCACAATACTAGAACCAGGGGGCATTCATTGAAAATGCTGGGGGGAAGAATTAGGACTAATAAAAGGAAACACTTCTTCACGCAACGTGTGATTGGTGTTTGGAATACGCTGCCACAGGAGGTGGTGATGGCCACTAACCTGGATAGCTTTAAAAAGGGCTTGGACAGATTTATGAAGGAGAAGTCGATCTATGGCAACCGATCTTGATTCTCCTTGCTCTGAGGTTGCAAATGCCTTAGCAGACCAGGTGCTCAGGAGCAGCAGCAGCAGCAGCAGGCCCTTGCTTTCACATCCTGCACGTGAGCTCCCAAAGGCACCTGGTGTGCCACTGCGAGTAGCAGAGTGCTGAACTAGATGGACTCTGGTCTGATCCAGCAGGCTAGTTCTTATGTTCTTATGTTCTGGTAAGGATAACACAGTTTCATACACAGTAGTGAAGTTTTGTTACAGTGATAAAATGTGGAAGGCTTCTCTGAATGATAAAAAAATGGAAAGAATAATGGCTAGCATGAGAAAAATAAAAATTGAAAAATATATGGAGTTGGAAAGAAAGTTGATTTTAAAATGGCATAGACCTCCCAAACAACTTGCATATATGGTTATGGGATTATCCCCAAAATGCTGGCACTGTGGAGGCCAAGATGCACATTATAGCCATATGTGGATTGAATGCAAAGAAGTAAAAAGATTCTGGGAAAAGGCATTGCTATGGATAGAGAAACTGGTGAAAAATAAAGTGGAATTAAGAAATGATCTATTATTTATGGGAATAATTGATGATGAAAAAAATAGATATACAATATAGAAATATGTATAAAACGTGGATTAGAGCAATACGTGCAGTGATAGCGTTTGGATGGAAAGATAAGAAAAAATGGACGATTCAGAAATGGTTGGCATATATATGGGAACAAGTGACATTAGACATTTTTGAAACATTATCAAAGAATAAAACATGGCAAGAAAAACAGAATGAAATAACAAAGATATGGACAAGTTATGAGAACTGGATGAAGGAGAAGGGAGTCAAAGAAGACGTATGGATAAGAAGACATCAACGAACTTACTGCTGTTTGGCTAAAGAAAAGTAAAACATAATATTAGGGGAGGGTGGGAGGAAAAAAAAGGGGAAATGTATTGTTTGGAAATTATATCAGAAAGATGTAAATAGAACGATTATTTCAAACTATACAATAAAAAATATTTTTTAAAAATGTGGAAGGCTTTGGTTGGTAAATCTACTAGCTAAAGAGGTGGGAGTTTTTTGTATTGTTCCTGTGCAGTGTTTTTGTTCTGAGTTTTATTATGCTGGTCTGTGACTACATTTAATAAACTGAACTGAACACATGGCCAGACGTTCGGGTTGGATCCTGCCACGTCATGTCTGGCAAGTGTAACCCCCATGCCCAGAATGGGTTGGCCCAGAATGGGTTGACCCAGTAAGGGGTGGAGACTCAGAGCAGCATGAGGCTGCAGGAGAGAGCTCTTTGGAGAAGACAAGGGTACCAGACTCGGACCTTGATTTCTATAAGCCCTTAACACCTTGTTAAGGGTTTCTTTTTGTGGTTGTAATGGGTGAGAGTTCTCCTGGAAACCTTCATCATGTTGCATCCTGTTCATCAAGCCCTTGGAGTCTTCAGGAGCCAACCCACTTGCAAAGAAGAATTGGACTTGGCAGTATCAGTAGACTGTAACTAGAAGGACTTGAAATGCAACCTGAACAGGGCCTTGAATTGTAATGTTAAATGTTGATGTTTAATGTTATTTGTAAAGAGAAGTAAACTGTTTTGTTTAAATTTGGTTCTTTGCAACTCCTTCCAAGTACTGCCCCACAGAACCCACAGAAAGAGGTTACACAAGCACATTCAACTCTCACACTGGCTTGGAGCGATTTGAGGATATATTTCCCTCAAAGAAAGTTGGACCACAGCAATGCATTTAAAGTGACATCGCCAGCGTAATAATTGTGGGATCAGAATTTCTTTATCTACAGAACTCCCAGTTGAGGGAAATCGTCACCAGATTTGGTGTGGGAAGGGAAGGAAGGAAGGGAAGGAAGGAAGGAAGGAAGGAGTATTAGGGAAGGAAGGCAAGAAGGAAGGAAGGAAGGAAGGAAGGAAGGAAGGATTAGGAAGGAAGAAGGAAGGAAGGAAGGAAGGAAGGAAGGAAGGAAGGAAGGAAGGAAGGAAGGAAGGAAGGAAGGAAGGAAGGAAGGAAATTGGCCAGATTACTGGTAAGCCTTAACATTATTGCTTTTACAGCTATCAACAAAATATTGTTGATGACTATAAAAGCAGTAACATTTTATTGATAACTTAAAAAAAAACATTAAGAAGTAATCTACCCAATTCCAAGCCTTAATTTTTTGGATTAAAATTCCTGCCTTCACCAAAGAGAACCAGTTTCAAAGGACTTACATGATTGTTTCTTCCAATTATTTTTAATAGACTGTAAAGAATGACCCGGGCCAACCCGAGATCGTCAGATCTCAGAAGCGAAGCAGGGATAGCCCTGGGATTTCCAGGGCTGCTCTACAGACAACCTCTGAAGTCTCGTAACTCAAAAACCCCGATGGCTGCACCTTGGTAACACTTCACACACAAGCACACACACACACATACACCGTAGCCACTGCAATCTGAAGGTGGAAACTGGTGTGGATGTCCTGCTGAAAATTATGGCCCCTTCTGCACAATCAAAATAATGCGTTTTCAAACCACTTTCACAACTGTTTGCAAGTGGATTTTGCTATTCCACACAGCTTCAAAGAGCACTGAAAGCAGCTTCAAAGAGCACTGAAAGCAGTTTGAAAGTGCATTATTCTGCATGTGCAGAATGAGCTTAAGACTCCCCTCTCCAAAGTGTCTTTTCCCTTCACTGGGTGCCCATAAGGTACAAAGTTGGTATTTGCAAGTGTCTGTCACAATTCAGTTACTAAGGGGTTAACTGTCTGCATGTAAATAAGCTGTTGAGGTCACTGTTCTATGACCTGGTCTATGGATTAGCCATTGGTCAGTCAGACCACCATTGCTTGCATGTTAGTAAGCACGTACATCTAAAGTTATAAAGTTACCTGTTTTCTTTGTTCACCGCACATGTTCAGAGCCACGTGGCGAGATAGCAGATGGAAAGCAAGATGTAGTCCTAGACTGTAATTACTACAGAGTAATGGGTTCAAGGTGCCGGAAAAGAGATTCCACCTAAACATTAGAAAGAACTTCCTGACCATCAGGGCTGTTCGACAGGGGAATTCACTCAGAGGTGGGATCCAGCAGGTTCTCACCAGTTCCGGAGAGTGGGTTACTAATGATTTGTGTGTGCCGAGAGGGGGTTACTAATTGGGTCCGCTTTTCCGTTGGAAATCCCATTAGGTCCAAAAATCATAAAGTCCTGTTGTTTCCTACGTGGCTGGTTAGAGAAGGTAGAAAACGGGATAATTCTCCCTGTTGGGCTGTTTTAAAAACATGTTTTAGAAATACGGTCAAGTTCCTTGTTTAAGGAAAGTCTCCTTCTTTTGATTTCTAGAAACAAAATTAAGTATTTGAAAGTATTAAGTATTTGACAGGCAGTCAATTAGAGGAGAAGTCGTTGTTTCTGCTGGCAGTAGACGACAGGACTTGCTAGAATGAGTTTAAATTATGAACAGAAAGATGCCAGCTGGAAATTAGGAACTTTTTTTTACAGTAAGAGTTTTTTTACAGTAACAGAGAAATTATTAATGCCCCGCCCTGGAATGCCCGGCCACACCCCCGCCGTGCCCAGCCCAGCCCCAGTGGCGCTACGCCACTGTTTGAATCCCACCACCGTGGGAACCTGTTACTAAAATTTTTGGATTCCACCACTGAATGCACTACCTCGGAGAGTGGTGGAGTCTCCTTCTTTGAAGGTTTTTAAACAGAGGCTGGATGGCCATCTGTCAGGAGTGCTTTGATTGTGTGTTCCTGCATGGCAGGGGGTTGGACTTGATGACCCTTGGGGGTCTCTTCTAACTCTATGATTCTATGATACTCCTGGGAATATGTAACAGAGCAGTAGAGAATGTGGTGTTTCATTCCATGTAACCCTTCCTATAAGCTAGTAAACTATTTTGATACAGAAAGCAACTCAAAGTGTCTCTGGCTATCTTTCTTTTCCACAGGAGACTGCTTCCGCAGATACTCTGCTACTGAGTATCTCTATTGAATATATTTACCAAAGCAGTTTCCTCCCTTTGTGACTTCTAGGCAGCCAGGGAGCAAATTGGAAACCACTCGGCTTCGCTGTATTTAAAATATTATCAGGAAATAAACACGAGGCCTGCCTTCAGTCCCTTTGCTTTCGGCGGGGGAAAATTCAACGCAGCCTGCCGTGGGATCCACGGGACTTTAAAACGCTCACCTTTTGGCTGTCAACATTTCATGCCGCTTGCAATCAAAACAGGATTGCTTCCTGCTGGAAGAGCTCTCCTGAATGTTTACATCCAGTTTTTTGAGTCTTTGGCACATCTCAGCAGCCCTGGGCTGCAAATCTCCTCGAAGCATTTCTTCAAGAGCATCACCCCGAAAAATCTCTGGGTGAGCCCAAATCCTGATGCGGCTCTGCTTATTCTGGAGGACTGCCATCCCTGTCTGAAATTGTAATTCCCACTAGAACCAGGGGATCCTTTTCCTGAGTAAACACGGCCAGGAAGAGAGCACAGCCCTCTTCTCCTCTTACCTGGACTGCGTCACGTTCAATAAGCCGGGCTGACTTTCCAAACGCTGCCAGGTCTCCGCATGCTTATGAAACCTGCCCTGTGCCCATCCAGACCTCCTGCTGCCCGCCAGATGCTTGCGATTTGCACAAGGAGGGTGACTTTGAGAACGTCCTAGAATGCTTTCACAACTGTGCGGCATGCCAAATGCAACCGGCCACGTCCTCCTCGCGTGTCTGCGCTGCAGGAGACCCATCGCCCCGACAACCAACATGCCGCTTGCACGGTTTGTTCTATGCAGCAATGCGAACAGTATAACCCTCCTGCCAGAAACAGCGCCGTGTAAACGCTGAAGATTCCCACAGCAGGCCTCATCTAGACCTTTTCTGCTGGTCGGAGTATTTGGGGGCCAGAGAGCTTCACCACGCAGAGAATGTAACAACAGATACGCTCTTTGGGTCCCTTCCAGCTTTTCCATTTAGGACCACTAAAAACAAGAAAATAAAATGTTTTTTAAAAGTGGGTATAGATCCATGGTGGCGAACCTTTGGCACTCCACATTTTATGGACTACAATTCCCATCAGCCCCTGCCAGCATGGCCAATTAGCCATCCTGGCAGGGGCTGATGTGAATTGCAGTTCATGGCATCTGGAGTGCCAAAGGTTCGCCACCACTGGTATAGATGGAAAGCACTTTTTTTAAAAAAAGAAATACAATTTATACTCTTCTTATTGGTATGAGTATCTAAAGCACAGGTGTCAAACTCGCAGACATCCAGATGTTATGGACTACACTTCCCATCAGTCCCTGCCAGCATCATGCTGGCAGGGGATGATGGGAAATGTAATCCATAACATCTGGAGGGCTGCAAGTTTGACACCTATGATCTAAAGCAGGGGTGTCAAATTCACGGCCCTCCAGATGTTCATGAACTACAATTCGCATCAGTCCCTCACAATATGAGCATTGGCTATATTGGCAAGGGCTGATGGGAATTGTAGTTCATGAACATCTGGAGGGCCGCGAATTTGACACCTGTGATCTAAAGTAACAGTTGCATAGGCATAGGGTTATGGCTTCGTGGCCGAGCAACTTCTTAGCACGCAGGAGGTCCCAGGCTCAATTCCCGGCATTACCAGTGATGGGAAAGACCTCTGCCTGAGACCGTGGTTAGCTGCTGTCAGTCAGAGTAGGCAGTACTGACCTGGTTGGACCGATGGTCTGACTCAGTAAAAGGCAGCTACACATGTGGTCAAAATGGGGGGTGGGGGGTGGAAATCACAATCACAGGACTTTACAAAAAGTTAGATAAGAAGAACGAAACCATCCGTCGCTTTATCCAACTAATCTCCTCGCTTTATTATCAAGACCTCTTAGGAAAGAATGCCTCCGAGACATCGTCTCCTACAGAACCATTATAGCACACACATCACTTTCTCCATCTTTCTGGAGCTCCAAAAGGCACAGCTGACCCCTCTGGGGCAATTCCCTACGTGCAAAAGGAGGCGGAAGGATTCAGTACTCTAGACACAAACAGGGGTGGAGAGGGGAAGGTACTGCATCAGGCACAATTGCAGGCAGGCGCTCTGTCGGGAGGATTCGTGGCTGTTTGTGTTCATTCGTGTCTAAATCCACCTCCTAGTCCAGTGGTGGCGAACCTTTGGCACTCCAGATGTTGTGGACTACAATTCCCATCAGCCCCTGCCAGCATGGCCAATTGGCAGGGGCTGATGGGAATGGTAGTCCATACCATCTGGAGTGCCAAAGGTTCGCCACCACGGTCCTAGTCATTGCAGGATAATTTATAAGGAATGTCCCCTTAACAATCACAGCTGCCTACCTGAAGCTTAACAGCATTCACTATTACCCACTTGGAGACTTCCCTCTACTCAAAAATCGTTGCAGGTTGCCAGGGCAGAGCTCACAAACTGGCAAGAGGCTTGGAAGGAGGCCAAGCGACATATGGTTGAGGCCAGCCTGGGCCAGAAGCTAGGAGGATGGGCCACGGGGCGGGGGGGGGGGGCATGCCTCTTAGAAGACACGCTTTGCATGCAAAAAGTCCCTGAAAGCCAGGGCGGAAGACTCTCTTGCCTGGAGACCTTGATGACTCTCAGGCCCCTTCCGCACACGCAAAATAATGCGTTTTCAAACCACTTTCACAACTGTTTGCAAGTGGATTTTGCCATTCCGCACAGCTTCAAAAAGCACTGAAAGCAGTTTGAAAGTGCATTATTCTGCATGCGCGGAATGAGCCTTTGGGATCAGGAAGATTTCTGAAAACCCCACTATCTATCAGATATTGTCCTCATGGGACAAACTGTTTTTTTTAATGTTTCCAAATCAGTTTTATTATGATTTTTTAAAATATTATACATGGTTGATACATTTACATTATTTTTAAAAACCCTCAAATATAAGTAATAAATTGAGCTTCTCCATCATCACAGAGCCTTCTTACATTTCTCTATTCCTTATTCCGACCATATTAGAAAGAAACTGGAGCAGCAGTGGCGTAGGAGGTTAAACGCTCGTGTATCTAATCTGGAGGAACCGGGTTTGACTCCCAGCTCTGCCGCTTGAGCTGTGGAGGCTTACCTGGGGAATTCAGATTAGCCTGTGCACGACCACACACGCCAGCTGGGTGACCTTGGGCTAGTCACAGCTTCTTGGAGCTCTCTCAGCCCCACCTACCTCACAGGGTGTTTGTTGTGAGGAGGGAAGGGCAAGGAGATTGTAAGCCCCTTTGAGTCTCCCGCAGGAGAGAAAGGGGGAAATGTAAATCCAAACCAAAAAAAAAATATTGCAAGAAAAGGAAAGCATATGAGGTCATTCAAACTGTCTTTGTATCTGTCACGTTCAGCTAGTTTTAACTTTACATTTCCATCTCCTGTTGTTTCTCCATGTTTTTTCCAACGGAGAATAATCTTCCTTGACTTAAATGTCTGTTAGTTAAAAGTTTTCAAATATCAGTTAGGAATGAGGAAGTTGTCTGGTCTTTCTTGATAAAATATTCAATCATTCAAATATTCGATCATTGGTTTCCAGGTATTCTCATACCGTGTTTCCCCAAAAATAAGACAGTGTCTTATATTAATTTTTGCTCCCAAAGATGCACTATGTCTTATTTTCAGGCAGGGGCATAACGAGGCAGCCCTGGGCAAACTGTAGCCCTGGGCAAAACCTGAGTTGGATGCCCCCCCCCCCCCATGGGCAGCCCTCATACACGACCAATTTTTTTTTTGCACCAGGACATTGGTGCCTGCAGGGGGTGCATTTTTAGACATATCAGCACCACAATTTCAGCATATCATCAGGATACTGTCCTTATGCTACTCCCCAAGACTGGTGAGGTTTGGTTCAAAGTTATGGACTCCCAAAGGGGGTGCCCCATCCCCCATTGTTTCCAATGGGAGCTAATAGGAGATGGGGGCTACAGTTTTGAGGGTCCATAACTTTGCCCCCCTCCCCTGAACCAAACTGCACCAAACTTGGGGGGTGCCATCATCTCCAGATGATACCCTGAAATTTTGGTGCCGATACATCCAAAAATGCACCCCCTGCAGGAACATCCTAGAAATTTGCCCAAGAATCTTTGTTCTGCATTGAGTTTTCTGCATTGCTGTCAATGGGGGTTGCAGGCTGTCGGGGGCACATTTCTGAAGGCACAGTCTCAAAACTTTCAGGGTCTCATCAGGAGACTGCCCTAATGATACTCCCCAAATTTGGTGCAATTTGGTTCAGGGGGGGCAAAGTTATGGACCCTCAAAACTGTAGCCCCCAATCTCCTATTAGCTCCCATTGGAAACAATGGGGGATAGGGGCACCCCTTTTGGGAGTCCATAACTTTGGACTCCCTGAACCAAACCTCACCAAACTTGGGGGGTAGCATAAGGACCGTCTCCTGATTATATTTCTGTGTTCTGTTCGTCGGGCATGCTTCCAAACAAAAACTTTGCTACGTCTTACTTTCGGGGGATGCCTTATATTTCGCACTTCAGCAAAACCTCTAGTATGTCTTATTTTCAGGGGATGTCTTATATTTGGGGAAACAGGGTAGGTATCCAAATTGTCTTTTCATAAATATGTTGTCAATTTATCTGCAGTTCTAAATTCTTGTAATTTCAGAAACCAAATCCTCTAATGGGGTCGGATCTCCAGCGCCTGGCCAGGACTCCAGCGCCTGGCCAGGGAGATTGCAGAGAAGCTGAATGAATTCTTTGCATCTGTCTTCACCCAAGAGGAGGTGAGGAACATTCCTGCACCTGAACCAAGCTTCTTAGGAGGCGAATCCGAGGAACTAGCGAAGATAGTGGTAGACAAGGAAGAAGTTCTGGCAGCCATTGATAAACTAAATGTTACCAAATCCCCTGGCCCAGATTGCATTCACCCAAGAGTTCTTAAAGAGCTCAAGCATGAAATTGCTGATCTTCTCACTTTAATATGCAACTTATCCCTGAAATCAGGCTCCATCCCTGAAGACTGGAAGATGGCCAATGTCACACCAATCTTTAAGAAAGGATCTAGGGGGGACCCGGGAAATTACAGGCCAGTCAGTTTGACATCTGTTCCTGGTAAATTAGTAGAATCTATCATTAAAGATAAAATTATAAAACATGTAGAAAAGCAAGACCTGCTGAGAAAGAGTCAGCATGGCTTTTGCAGAGGCAAATCCTGTCTTACAAACTTACTAGAGTTCTTTGAGGTAACAGGCATGGATATAAACCAGTGACATTGTGTAAACAGGCATGTGGATCAGAGACAGTGGACATTGTCTACTTGGATTTCCAAAGGTTTTTTGACAAAGTTCCCTCACCAGAGACTGTTGAGAAAACTCAGCAATGAAGGAATAAGAGGGGAAGTCCTCCTCATGCGATTAAAACTGGTTGAGAAACATGGGAAACAAAGAGTGGGTGTAAAATGGGAAATTCTCACAATGGAGAGATGTTGGAAGTGGTGTCCCCTAAGGATCCGATCATATTTGGGGGACCAGTGCTCTTTAACCTATTCATAAAATGACCTGGAAGTAGGGGTGGGTAGTGGCGTGGTGGCCAAGTTTGCAGATGATACCAAATTATGTAGAGATTGTAGTGAGAGAACCACAAAAGGATTGGCGAAGAGCTCATTCAAGCCGGACCTTGATAAATTCATTAGGGTGAGTGGAGCTCTAGAAATGGCAAATGCAGTTCAATGTAGCAAAATGTAAAGTGATGCACATAGGGGCAAAAAAAATCCAAACTTCACATACGACAGCTACAGGGTGAGTTGCTATCAGTCTCAGACCAGGAAAGGGATTTAGGCGTACCTTAGTTGGATAGTTCCATGGGAATGTCAACTCAATGCAATGGCAACTGTGAAAAAAGGACAAACTCTATGCTGGGGGATAATCCTCAGGAAAGAAATTGAGAATAAAACTGCAAAGATTGTCATGCCCTTATATAAAACCGTTAGTGCGAAATCGCACTTTGGAGTACTGTGTCCAGTTCTGGTCACGTGCATCTCAAAAGGATATTGTGAGGAGATAGAAAAAGTGCAGAGAAGGGCAACGAGGATGATTGAGGGACTGGGAGCACCTTCCTCTATGAGGAGGAGGCTGCAGCGTTTGGGACTCTTAGTAGTTGGAGAGGAGGAGCTATTGAGGGGGGGGATAGGATTGAAGTCTATAAAATTATGCATGGGGTAGAAAATGTTGACAGAGAGACATTTTTCTCTCTTTCTCACAATACTAGAACCAGGGGGCATCCAATGAAAATGCTGGGGGGAAGAATTAGGACTCATCAAAGGAAACACTTCTTCACGCAACGTGTGATTGGTGTTTGGAATATGCTGCCACAGGAGGGGGTGATGGCCACTAACCTGGATAGCTTTAAAAGGGGCTTGGACAGATTTATGGAGGAGAAGTCGATCTATGGCTACCAATCTTGGTCCTCCTTGATAGGAGATTGCAAATGCCTTAGCAGACCAGGTGCTCAGGAGCAGCAGCAGCAGAAGGCCATTGCTTTCACCTCCTGCACATGAGCTCCCAAAGGCACCTGGTGGGCCACTGCGAGTAGCAGAGAGCTGGACTAGATGGACTTTGGTCTGATCCAGCTGGCTTGTTCTTATGTTCTTATGTTCTTATGACGATCCTTGCTCATGGGGCGAATTGTGTTGAAACCATTTCACAGCTTTTATTCCGCTGCTTGACTTAGCACAGTTATTTTTATTAAACAATCATACGCCTGATATAATTGAGAATATGGCAAAATTCTTGTACCGCACAATTACACCACAAAAGGATTTAAGTGGATTTGATTATTGTTGTTTTATTTATATGTATATTCTCTCCCTCTCTGTGGCATGATGCATTTATTTCCTGTGCCTATTTTACGCCAGTAGAGGAGCAGCAGTGGCGTAGGAGGTTAAGAGCTCGAGAGAATCTAAATCTGGGAGGAACTGGGTTTGATTACCCCCAGCTCTGCCGCCTGAGCTGCGTGGAGGCTTATCTGGGGAATTCAGATTAGCCTGTACACTCCCCACACCTGCGCCAACTGGGTGACCTTGGAGCTGAGTCACAGCTTCTCAGGATCTCTCTCTAGCCCCACCCACCTCCCAGGGTGTTTGTTGTGAGGGGGGGGGAAGGGCAAGGAGATTGTCAGCCCCTTTGAGTCTCCTGCAGGAGAGAAAGGGGGGATATAAATCCAAACGATGATGATGATGATGATGATGATGATGATGATGATGATGATGATGATGATGATGATTCTGGATCAGAACCTCAGTCCATCACAATCAGTGCAACCTACTCAGACTGGCAGCCGCTGAGAACTTCTACCCCTGAATGCTGCAAATCCTGGGTCCAAAGTGCAGCTGTTCAGGTGAAACTGCAAACCAGTATAACGCCACGCCCATGTGAAGTGGGGGAGGATCGGGTGTGAGGGATTCCCTAGGGGTAGGGAACCTGCGGCTCTCCAGATGTTCAGGAACTACAATTCCCATCAGCCCCTACCAGCATGGCCAATTGGCCATGCTGACAGAGGCTGATGGGAATTGTAGTTCCTGAACATCTGGAGAGCCGCAGGTTCCCTACCCCTGCCCCTAGTGCGAATCAGCACTCCCTAACCGCTAGGCCGTGCCTGCCACCATCTTTCAGCGTAGGTGCCTTTACACACTGCGACTCATTTCAGACATGCAAGGGAGGGGGCAGGGCAGGCAACCACAGGTGGGGGCCCCCCTCGTTTGAAATTTCAGCGGTGAACTGGTGGGCAAAGAGTCAGTGCCATAGGGCCAAACAGAAATGCTTCAGGCCACACGTCGTCAGCTCAAGGTCTGGGTCACAGGTGTCAAACTCGCGGCCCTCCAGATGTTGTGGACTACAGTTCCCATCATCCCCTGCCAGCATCATGACACCTGGGCTCTGGGGTGCTGAGTTCGAATCCTGCCCCTGGTGGCGGAGGGGTGCGGTGGCTGGAGATCTCCCGCTGTTGCAACTGATCTCCAGGCGAGAGAGATCAGCTCCCCCTGCCACTTTGGCAAGGGGGGTCCTGTGACATTATACCCCCCCCTAAAGCCCAGCTCTTTCCTCCTCCAGGTATCTCCGCCCGGGAGGTGGCAACTCCATTTGGCGAGGGGGCCCTTGGCTGGCTCCAGTCCAGAAGGGTCCGCTGAGTCCAGGGGCGGGAGGCCCATTCCCAAGACCCCCCCCCCAGGACAGCCCCCGCCCCAAAGTCCCCCGGCGGAGTCCGGCCAGGCTTCCAGACCGTCGCTGCCCGACCCTAATCGCAGCAGCCGCGCCTTCATCCGCGCGCAAGAGCGGCCAGCGCTCTGCACATGCTCCAAAACTAGGCCCGCCCCGGGGAAGCCCGGCTGCCAGGCCAGGGGATTCAGCGCGCACGGCGAGGCCCCTGGGTCCGCCCCGACGCACTCACACGTGCAGCGCCGGGCCCGGGCAGACCGGGGGCAGGGCCTGGGCAAGCCCCGCCTCTTCACAGCGCGCCAGCCAATGGGCGGGAGGGGCGGGTCGCGGCGGCCAAACCACCCCCCCCCCCCCGGCCGCCGGCCGCGCTCTCGGAGACGCGAATGGGCGCCCGGCCGGAGCCGCTGCAGCGCAGCCGAGACCCCCGGGACCCCCGCCGCGGACAGGGTAAGACCCCAGGTGGAGCCCGGGAGGCGCCAAAGAGCGCCCCTGAGCGCGTGCAGAGAGCCTTGGCGGGCGCGCCGCCTCCTCCCCCCCGGCGGGCTGGTCCTACCTTGCAGGGATGTTGGGGCGGCGGGAAGCAGGCGGCTGCGAAACGGAGCTGGGCGCCAGGCCGGGCCTGCTTGGGAGGAAGGTGCCGGGACGGACCGCGGGGGGTCTTTCCAGACGTGCGGGGCGAGTTGCGTGTCACGAACCCCCGGCGACGCTTCGGCAGCCCCTCTCCGGACCCGGATCTCGCCCGGCACGTCTGAAGACCCGACCGTGCCAACGTTCTGACCGGGGCTTGCCTGTGGTGTCCCCTCCTGGCTGTGGCCCACCCCCCCGGGAGGAGATCCAGCTGTCGCCCCCCCTCCTTCATGGATGCGCGGGAGTAGCTTGTAAAGGTCGCTACAGCTTGGTCGGTCTCCCTGCCTGTGGAGTAGGAAGTGCCGTGGTCTACCTCGCAGGGCTGTGGTTGACCGCAAATCCTGCAACCCAGTCCCATGCGCTCTCCAATTTAACCTGGCTTAAAACAAGGAGAGGCCAGAGGGAGAAGGCGCCCCCCCCCCCCCAGTTATGGGCCCTGCAAGAGCCCCCTTCGGCCCCCGGATTGGACCGAGCCGTGCATCTGAATCATTCTCTTTGAGTGAGCAGAGCTGGGGCAGGCAGAGGGCGGAGGAGCGCGTCTTAGCCTTGGGGATCAGGGCCGCTTTGAGACCCACGCAAGGGATGCCGGGCGGCACTGATCTCTGAGGCTGGCGCACCGCTTTGGACAGCCGAGTGATTCTTTGTGCTGGCCTTCACAACAGCCCTACGGAGCAGGCCACTCTCACCCCACCCCTGTGCGTTTGGAATGCTTGTCTCCCCACCTTCTTTGCCAAACAAGACTTTTCAAAGTTTTGCTGCTTATGTGTCTCTGATTTCCAAGGCTGAAGCTATTTAGGTGCATGGGTAATGGGATTTGTCCTGCCAGTGGAAGCGAGCTTTGGCCGTGAAGCTTGCCTGGGTGGTAGTACTGAACTCGGCCCAGCGGCCCTTTGTGGCGCCATGCTGCTTCCTGTTCTCACAGTCTCTTTGGCAGGGTTGTGTTGTGGGAGAGCAGAGTTCGGGCTTGCTACAGCTCTACTGAGAACCCCAGGCAGGCTCCCAATAATAAATCCAGATTCCTCCCCATTGGAAAGTTCTCGGAGTTGCCAGGCCGGTCGAGAGCGCGTCTGGCAGGCAGAGTTTCGGCCTGGAGTGTGGAACTCTCCTTCCCCGAAAGCAGAGGAATGTTTTTCCGGGCTGCCAACACAAGTTTTCCAAAGCAAATTCCACTGCGCTGCTTAAGCCTGCTGCATTTGTAAAGGGGGGGGGGGGATTTCTAGTGGGGGAGGTCTTTTGTCCTGTGTCTGCTGCAGGGATGTTGGAGCGCGGACAGGAAGCAGCCGAAAACTCTTGGTCCATCTTAATCAGGATTGTCTGCTTAGACTGGCAGCCGCTCACCCAGGTGGACATCAACCTGCCAGATCCCTCCCTCCCTCCATCTACCTACCTATCTACCTATCCATCTATCATCCATCTATCATCCATCCATCCATCCATCTATCATCCATCCATCATCTATCACCCACCCACCCACCCACCCACCCACCCACCCACCCATCTATCTATCTATCTATCTATCTATCTATCTATCTATCTATCTATCTATCTATCTATCTATCTATCCATCTATCCATCTATCCATCTATCTATCTATCTATCCATCTATCCATCTATCCATCTATCCATCTATCTATCTATCTATCTATCCACCTCTATCTATCAATCCACCTCTATCCATCTATCCATCTATCCATCTGTCCATCTGTCCATCTATCCATCTATCCATCCATCCATCCATCCATCCATCCACCCCCCCACCCACCCATCCATATCCATCCATCCATCCATCCATCCATCCATCCATCCATCCATCCATCCATCCATCCATCCATCCATCCATGTCCTAGAGTCCTCCTGGAGGTTGGCGTCCAAGGGAGGGCAGCTCCCCATGCCGCGTTCTGCCCTGCTGTGGCCCCCCTGAGCTGCCCCTTTGCCTGCCCGAGGCTTGGAAAGTTGCCTTCCTTGTGCTGCCGGGTTCTGCGAAAGAGAAATTCTGCAGCTCCCTGAATTAGCCGGAGGGTGAGACGTGGCCCCAGCCCTGCATAGGTTCCTCTAGCTACCCAGGCCCTCAACCCTCCACATGGAAGCTCCTGGGGGTGGTGGTGTTTGCAGGTGATGGGGGGGGGGGGCAGGAGCGAGCCCAAGCTGGGAGGAGAGGTCCAGCCGCCTCTCTGAATGAGTGGCGCTCTGTTTGCCTTCCCTAATGGGCCGAGTCAGTTTCAAGCTCTTAGACGTGGGAATGCCGCCTTCGTTGCTTTCCAGTTCTTGGGAGCTATGACTTCCCCTAGGAGGCCTCCTGGATGGCAGCGGAGAGTTACTACTGGGAGGATCTTGGGGCCAGACCACAATGCACCGATCACCCTCCTGCTTTGGGGGGGTTAGTTTAGATGGGTGTCCGACTGATTTGCTACAAGGGCTGAAGAGAACATAAATATGACTTGATCAGGCTGGGGAGGGGGGTGCCTGTCTCAGTTGGAGGCACTGGGGGGGAGGGGTCCTAGACTGGGGAGAAGAGGTTTATATTTATACCCCAATTTCTCTCCTGTGGAGGCTCACACCGCATCCTTCCTCTCTCCAAAACAGACTCCTTGTGAAGCAGGTGGGGCTGACAGAGTTCAGAGAGGAATGGTACTGGCCCACCGTCACCCAGCAGGCTTCAAGTGGAGGAGCGGGGAAGCAAACCTGGTTCACCAAATAAGAGTTGGGGGTTGGACTAGATGGCCCTTGGGGTCTCTTCCAACTCTATTATTCTATGACTCTTAACCACTATACCACAGGTGTCAAACTCATGGCCCTCCAGATGTTATGGACTACAGTTCCCATCATCCCCTGCCAGCATGATGCTGGGTCTGCAACCTGCGGCTCTCCAGATGTTCATGGAAGAAGAAGAAGAAGAAGAAGAAGAAGAAGAAGAAGAAGAAGAAGAAGAAGAAGAAGAAGAGTTTGGATTTATATCCCCCCTTTCTCTCCTGCAAGGGGCTGACAATCTCCTTGCCCTTCCCCCCTCACAACAAAAACCCTGTGAGGTAGGTAGGGCTGAGAGAACTCCCAAGAACTGTGACTAGCCCAAGGTCACCAGCTGGCGCAGGTGGGACTGCACAGGCTAATCTGAATTTCAGATAAGACTTCCACAGTTACCAGGGCGGCAGAGCCGAATCAAACCCGTTCCTCCAGATTAGATACACGAGCTCTTAACCTCCCACACTGCTGTTCTGCTGGCAGGGGCTGGATGGGAATTGTAGTCCATGAACATCTGGAGTACGCAGGTTGCAGACCCCTGCACTATACCTCATGCTGGCCTACAACTGTTGCATGTCTTCCTTATAGGACTTATTAGAGCCACGGAAGCTGCTGGAGGAATCCCCCTCGCTCCAGATTGGGATCACGGGGATGGCCTCACTGCTCACACAGACTCCACAAGCCCTCCACGGATCGGATCTGGCCTCCGCATGTCGGACCCCTGCTGGTCTAGCTGGTCAGGGAATATCTCTCGGTTGACCGCCTTGCCGGAGCGGCCGGGTTCGGGTTTCCATGGCAGGCATTCTCCCATTGTCGAAGATGTTTGTGAAGGGATCAGCCCCGGCATGATTTGACTCACGCTGACTGGCGGAGAACAAAGCCGGATTGTAGGCCGTGTCCCCAGTGAATCGACTCCCCGTGATGAGGCAAGGAGATGTTTCGAGGGCTGCAGTTCTCGCAGCTATCCTGTTTCAAACGGCGAAGTGCCATCTGGGTCTCTCCTGTCACGCCAACAGTCGGAGCTCAGGAGATGGCATCGGCACTCCTGCTACTCCACTGCTTTGGTGCAGCTGAGTGCCCCACTGGAAATACTCCATGTGAGGGTGACGTTCGACTCAGCTGCTGTTTCAGAGATTATAAAGAATTTCCAGTAGTTTGGACAGAGCAGAGACTGGAGGCGAGTCGGCACTCTGTAGGCCCAAGAGGTGGGGCGGGGCTGAGAGAGAAAGTCCCACCAGTCACAGGCCAGGAACGGGATTTGGGTGTCTTAGTTGATAGTTCCATGGGAATGTCAACTCAATGCATGGCAGCTGTGAAAAAGGCAAACTCTATGCTGGGAATCATTAGAAAAGGAATTGATCATAAAATCAGTAAAGATTGTCATGCCCTTATAAAGTCAGCGACCGCATTCTTGAGCACTGTGTTCAGTTCTGGTCACGATCTCTCAAAAAAAAGGATATTGGAGGAGATGGAAAAAGGGCAGAGAAGGGCAACGAGGATGATTGAGAGACTGGAGCACCTTCCTTATGAGGAGAGGCTGCAGCGTTTGGGACTCTTTAGTTCTTGAGAGGAGGCTGCCTGAGGGGGATGTGATCAAGTCTATAAAATTCATGCATGAGGTAGTAAAAATGCCGGACAGAGAGAAATTGTTCTCTTCCTCACAATACTAGAACCAGGGGGCATTCATTGAAAATGCTGGGGGGAAGAATTAGGACTAATAAAAGGAAACACTTCTTCACGCAACGTGTGATTGGTGTTTGAAATATGCTGCCACAGGAGGTGCATGGCCACCAATCCGGATAGCTTTAAAAGGGGCTTGGACAGATTTATGGAGGAGAAGTCGATTCATGGCTACCAATCTTGATCCTCCTTGATCTCAGATTGCAAATGCCTTAGCACACCAGGTGCCCAGGAGCAGCAGCAGCAGAAGGCCGTTGCTTTCACATCCTGCAGGTGAGCTCCCAAAGGCACCTGGTGGGCCACTGCGAGTAGCAGAGAGCTGGACTAGATGGACTCTGGTCTGATCCAGCAGGCTAGTTCTTATGTTCTTATGGTGTGTCCCCCCTCACACACACCCTTTTATCCTTCTCAGTCTTTCCGCAGGGCTCTCTTTCCGCAGGTCCCCATGTTCATCGTTTGCTGCCCACTGGCTCTTGAAGGATCCACCATGAGATCTCAAACCTTGGTGTGCTTTAGTGGTTGAGAGCAGGTGGAATTCTATCTGAGAACCGGGTTTGACCTCCACTCCTCCACAATCTGAGTGGCAGAGGCTTATCTGGTGAACCAGATGTGTTTCCGCACTCCTGCATTCCTGCTGGGTGGCCTTGGGCCAGTCACAGTTCTCTCAGAACTCTCAGCCCCACCTCAAGGTGTCTGAGCTGTGGGGGAGAGGAAGGGAAGTGATTAGGTCCTCTTTGAGTCTCCTTCAGGAGAGAAAGGGGCATAAATCCAAACTCCTCCTCCTCCGCTTCTTCTTCTTCTTCTTCTTTCTATGAATGGAAAAGGCTGTAGTCTCAAGATAGTGTGCCGTAGATTTTTCTATCTTGCCATGAACGGTATGTGCTGGGGGGTGGGAGGGATGAAGAGCTTTTAGCAGGAACGTAGGAGTGCGGAAACACATCTGGTTCGCCAGATAAGCCTCTGCCACTCAGGTGGAGAAGTGGGGAATCCAACCCAGTTCTCCAGATTAGAATCCACTTAAACTTGTAAGAGGAGCAAGAGAGGTTCGTGACCGGCACCGCTTTGCTGACCCCCTAGCACCAGGCATCTTCCAGAATGGGCGGCCACCACAGTAGACGGAGCTTCAGCGAATGTCATAATTCTCCTCTTCTTCTTCTTTTCCTTTTTCAAATAGGTGCCGGCTGAGAGCCAGAAAGCTGGGGGAGGCACGGAGCAGGTGTCGCCCCGCCCCCCGCATTGCCTCTGAGGAGCGACGTCTCCCCCGGCAGCCGCAGAGTCTGGTACACCTCTAGTGGATCCTGATCTCTCTCCGTGTCTGCAGAGGAAACCTCAAATGGGGCTTCAACATCCCCATTTGGGACCAGGGAAAAAAGGACATGGCAGCGGAGGAGACTGGAGTGACAGCTGACGCTCGGCGTGGCATTCCTTGCTCAGAATACGGGCTTTCCATTTGGCGCCCTGTGCTGAGCCACCGGGCCTTTCCCTTTCTCCTTTCTGGCACTAGCCTTGGCTGACTTTCTCTGGGCTCAGCTGTGGCCACGCAGCCTCGAGGTGGCCACCCCGTGTGCAATGCCGGGCCGGGGGGTTTCCTGCCCCTGCTAGCTGCGCCCTGACTGCTGGCCGCCTCCCCCGCCCGGGGACCCAGGATGGGGGCGGAGCTCTCCACGGCGCCGGGTCGCTGACCGCTTCAATCCGCCTCATCGCCTGCCTCATCGCGCTTCTCTTCTTGATCCTCTGCAAGGCCTGCCGGACCCCCTCCTGCCCCGACCGGAGCTCCTCTTCTGAGGCGGACGAGAGGGGGAATGAGGAGAAATACCTCCTGCAGCCCTGAGCCCCACCCCCCCCACCCCCCGTGGTTGGGAAGGAGCTGGCCTGGGCCTTCTCTTTCCAAAAGACTCTCCTGCCCTCCAGGGCTGTGGTCTCCCAGACAATGTGGGTTCACCGTCAGTGGCACGGAGGCCATCTTGGTTTCAGCGTGAAGATGGATGTCTTTGAGCCACGGCAAAAGAAGGGAGTCAAGAGGAGAGCGGGCGGCTTTTCCAACAGAGGTTCTGGGGACTGAGGAACATCCCCGGGTGGATCTCCTGGTACTTGGGTCTGCCTCGCTGTCCTTGGAAGAGACTTGAGGACAGGTGGGCGGAGTCTGCTCTCTTTTGGCTCCTCCCATTCACAATTCCTATTTCCTGAACCCCCTGGATGGTCTGTCCTTTCTCGAGACCTGCCCGCCTCCTAGCAGGATGTGGAGGAAGGCCCTCACTTTTGCTTCTGTCCTCCCTCAGGCGAGGATGGGCAAGGCAGCGGCCTTCTGGGAGGGCATCTCCCACCCGCTCCAGGGTGCGGGAGCCGCGACATGGGCTGGTGGCTAGAGGGCAGCCGCGGTAGGGCGGGCCATTCTTTCCTTCCCGACTCCATGCTGGTGCATGCTTGTCTCGTGAACGGCATGGAGTATGCCAACTGTTGGCATGTGAACTCCTTGTCAGCTTGGGACGGGCGGCAGGTGGCTTGAGGACCGTGGGCTGAGTCTGCTCTCTCTTCGCTCCTCCCATTCCGCTGTCCCTTGCCTCCTGGGCCCAGCTACCTCTCCCAGAACCGCGGATGGCTCCTCCGCACTGTAGCTAACAGAGGGAAGCTGGGATCAACCCAGGGGAGGGGGCTGCATCTAGCCAGCCCATTGGGCAGAAATGGCCCAGGAAGGACGGGGATTTGACGGACTACAGTGGGATTTGCCCCCCTGTCGTGTCCCCCCTCTCGCCCAGCCCCATTGGATGCCACACCAGCTTGCAATCCCACCACCCTGGGAACCTGTTACTAAATTTTGGATCCCACCACTGTGTTCCACTTTCTCCACCCCCAGGGAGCTTTGCAGAAATTTGGGAGTCTGTCTCTGTGATGCTTCCTCGTAGCTCTGCCTCTGGCTGTGTTTACAGGGTCATTACAGGAAGTTTCAGCACAAGAGGGAACTGGGGAGGGGCCTGGGCAAGGGGAGGGTCTGGGTCCCCCCTGAGTAGCTGGTCTTTTCTGCCCCCGTCCCTCCTCGTGGCTGAGATCAGACTGCTTGGGTGGGAAAGTCCTGTGCAGTAGTTGTGGTTTCTGTAGGCAATGCACGGGCTCATAGTCACAGACCTTAGGTCTGAGGAGGGAATTTTATACTCAGGATACAGGGATTACAGCCATTGGCCCCCTGCCAGCATGGTCAATTGGCCATGCTGGCAGGGGCTGATGGGAACTGTAGTCCATAACATCTGGAGTGCCAAAGGTTTGCCACCACTGCTTTAGGTGGTTAGGGGATGTCAAGAGGGTCCAAACGTAGGGGCGGCTGGTACCATGGAGCTATGTTGCATGCAACATGGGGGGTGGGGGGCAGACCCAATGGCCAAGCAGCACAGAGGTCCTGGAAGGAGGCGACAGGACTGGCAGACGTTCTGGCCGGCAGGGGAGGACAGTTACTTGCTCTTTAAGAATCTCATTCCAGCCAAAGCGAGACCCGCCTCCTCCAGAAACCTGTCTGTCACTCTTTTCTGCCGCAGCCTTGCCGGACCCACCTCTGGGGGGCGGGGGATCGACTTGGCCGACTGTCCAGTGCTTGTGTGGGGTCCCAAAGCTCACCACGACTATTCTCTCATGTTGCTGAGAGGCAGAACCTCAAGCCCCTTTTCTAGACTGGAGACGCCTGCTACATATATCCCTTCTCGGCTGCGATTTTACCGGAATAATAAAGCTAATATAGTTTGTAGCAGAGTCTACAAGGCTGCGGTGTTGTTGCTTTGGACCTGTAGCCAGTCCAGTTTTCAAAAGTTGTGGAAGTGTGCCTCTCACACAAACAAGCACCTGCTGCCAGCAGCCCTCAGGTTGGGGATGGCTCCTGTTTAACGTTCCTTCCTCCTGCAAGCCAAGAGTCCAGCTTAGGACACACCCTTCTGCTATATCTGCCCACATGAAGTTCGCCTCATATGTTTTGAGTCTCCCTGGCGTGCAGGAGGGGCTGGATGAACATCTGTCGGGAGTGCTTTGATTGTGTGTTCCTGCACGGCAAGGGGTTGGATTGGATGGCCCTGGGGGTCTCTTCCAACTCTAGCAGAGGCGTTCCTCCCATTGGGCAAGGTGGGCAGTTGCCCAGCCACCCAGGGGGCTACCAAAAATGCAGGTGGGATTTTTTTGAATTTTCAGTGTTTTTTTTGTTTTTACCCGTAGGCGCAGTTTTTAGGCTAGCAGCACCAGAATGTCAAGGGATTTTCAGGAGACTATCCTAATGATGTCTGCATGCCTACCAGCCCAGGTCTGCCTATGACCTCATAGGGAGGTCCCCATCCCCCCATTGCTTCCAATGGGAGTAAATAGGAGATGGGGGCTACACCTTTGAGGGTCCATAACTTTGGACCCCCTGAACCAAACTTCACCACACCTGGGTGGTATCATCAGTGGGGGCTCATGAAGATACTCTGAAATTTTGGTCCTGCTATCTTAAAACCGGTATTTCCTAATATACATTGTGCAGTTCAATTTTGCTCCCAAAGATGTGCTATGTCTTATTTTCAGGGATGTGTTATTTTTCGTGTTCTGTTCACCGGGCATGCTTCCAACAAAAACTTTGCTATGTCTTACTTTCGTGGATGCTCTGAGATGTACCGCAAAACCTCTACTATGTCTTATTTTTTGGGGATGTCTTATATTCGGGGAAACAGGGTAATTGCACCCTTGACAGCAGGCACACCCTAAAAATTTCCCCAGAGTCTCCTTTTAAATCCACCCCCCCCGCCAATGCTTGTTTCTTTCTTTCTCTTATTCTTTCAATGTCTAATAAAGGTTGTTGTTGTGGGGCATCAAACTCAGGTTTTGCCCAGGGCTCCAGTTTGCCTAGGTACACCACTGAACTCTAGGATTCTATGACGCACCCATGGGTGGCAACCGAGATGTGCTTTGCCTGTGCGAAGGAAGTTTGAAACCCCCTGCTTTCAGTGACCCCCTTTCTTTGAAATGGAATTGGCCCTGCCCGGTGTGTTATTTGAACTGAGGCAGCTCTGGGAATGGTTCAAAGCCAGGCCCCAGCCCTCCCAGCCAAACTCCCAAGAGCACCACCCCTCTGCCTGTCGGTTATCCCTCCCTTTCCAGCTGCGTTCGTGTGTGTGTCCCTGTGTGGCCGTCCCATCACCTGGCCTCAACAGCTGCCTGCCTGCCCGCCCTTTGCCCGTTGGCACTAGGCAACGCCCAGAGCGTTCGCCCTACCTGCTCTTCTGCAACGACGGTGGGCAGCAGGTTTGCCTTAGAGAGCTTGCGAGAGACTTCCGAGGTAGATTAACCAGCAGTTCTTCCAGCAGGACTAGAGCCCCATCATCCCCTGGCAGCATCATGCAGTCAGGGGGTGATGGGAACTGTAGTCCATAACATCTGGGGGGGCGCGAATTTGACGCCTATGACCAGACGTTATGGGTATTACCCTTTGGCACTCCAGATGCGCGGACTACAATTCCCGCCAGCCCTGCTGAAGTTAGTCAGCCCTGCCAGCAATTGGCCATGCTGGCAGGGCTGATGGGAATTGTAGTCCATAACATCTGGAGTGCCAAAGGTTCGCCACCACGGGACTAGAGAAAGGCAAGCTGCAGGATAAGGGTGGGGAAATGGGTGGTAGTGAGAGCCCCTCCAGCAGGGTGTGTTCAATTCCAGCTGATGCTCATGGATCGGTGCTCACGCCTGCCACTTCAGTTTCTGCCATGATAGCAGGCTCGATGGGAATTATAGTCCATGAACATCTGAAGCGCCAGAATTGGATACCCCTGCCCTGCAGGGTATGTATGTATGTATGTATGTATGTATGTATGTATGTATGTATGTATGTATGTATGTATTTATTTATTTATTTATTATACTTGTATACGGCCCTCCCCCGGGGCCTTCCCGCTTGGTTTCCTGGCCTCTGGTTCCTGGGAAGCAAGTTTATTAGTCAGCTGGGCTCACTGAACCTACTGGCTGTGGCATCAGGTGCATGGTTAATTTTGGTTTGGCGAGACCTTGGTAGGAACAGGCCCCGCTCCCGCCCTGGTTTTCGCACCCAGTTCCCAACGGCTGCCTATTCCTAAAGTGGGATTTTGTCTCGCACTCCCAGCTTGAAAACGCTACCTGCTCTCCTTCCAGTTTAGGACGTGACTGAGCCAGACACACCTCGAGCTGTAAACTCCGCTTCTTTATTTTCCTGGACGCGAAAAAGCAAAACATCTTGTTGTGCCGGAGGATCCCACGCCCTCGGCGCAGCTGACCACGCAGGGCGCCCGCCCGGACAAAGGCCGCTTGTTCGCAGAGTCCCGATCCCCAGAGCGGGTAATGCCGAGCCACTTGCTGGCCTTTGGCCGCCGGCTCTCTCACCAGGTTCAGCAGTTTGTCCAGCTTGGCGATCCGACTTCGGGGCCTTTCTGCACCTCCTGGCCTTCTGGGGAGACAGCAGATCCTGTGTGGCTAGAGGCAAGGTTAGCTTGTTATGGGGAGAGAATCCCAGTGGTGAAGTCTTTCCTCCTTGAGAAAGTTGCTGCTGCAGGAGTGAGCCATAAAACATTTCAGGGAGAGCCCGTGCACCATTCCAATAAGAAGAAGAAGGATTTTGGATTTATATCCCCCCTTTCTCTCCTGCAGGAGACTCAAAGGGGCTGACAATCTCCTTGCCCTTCCCCCCTCACAACAAACAATTCCTGAGAGTGGTAGGTGGGCTGAGAGAGCCCGAGAAGCTGTGACTAGCTCAAGGTCCACCCAGCTGGCGCGGTAAAGGTACAGGCTACTCTGAATTCCCCCCCAGATAAGCCTCCACAGCTCAGAGCTGCAGAGCTGGGACTCAAACCTGGTTCCTCCAGATCAGAGTGCACCCGTTTAGCCACTACCACTGCTGCTCTAATAGTACGCTTTAACATTTCAGGCAGGTGCTGCCTTTTAAAATGAGCTTATTGTTAATATTCTCTGTCATGCACTCAGCAGTTGCCAAGGCAACTTTTGAAAAACTTGCACAGACGACCAGATCTCCAGTGGCCGCTCCGAAGCCACGCCTGCCCCCGCCACGTTTCAAAGACCTCAGGAAAGGGGTGAGAATGCACCCGCGGGAGCCACGCTGGGAATGCCATTTATTTTTTTTCAGCCTGAACTTATTTTGTTGCACTAAAGCACAGGTAAAGGTAACAAAGATGTAGGTAACGTCTGAATAAGCACTAACACTTTAAACATGTCACCCACTAGGCAGCCAATTTGGGTTTGGTATTTCTGATATATTAAGGAACAATGCTCATCACATACAATTGTAATCATATATCTATCTCATATCTGTATTTATTGTTTTAATTGCTGCTGAATTTTAATGAGTTAGATTTTATGTTATATTGATTTATTGTTCTGGAAACAGTCATGTTGTGAGCCGCCTCAAGCCCTTCGGGGATGAGACGGCCTATAAATTTAATAAATAATAATAATAATAATATCAACAGAATTTCATCATTCACTGTTGTATCATCACATGAATTATTTTTCTCTTTATTCAATAATCAGAGAAAGGTGTGGTAGGATCTAACAGCTTCTTGGAAAGCGTCTGTTACCTATAGAACACCTCATATGCAAGTAAATGGCAAATTGGCACTGATGAAGGCACCGAAGAGCGCAATTTCGTGCAATGCGTTCCTGCCAGCAATGAATTGAAGACCGCAATATTTATGAATGAACCTTTGTGATCAACTGCAAGAACCTGAATTTGGAATGAATGTGGAACACCTTTGAAGGGACGTTTATGTTTGATTATTGAATAGAGAAAGAGAAAAATTATTCATGTGATGATACAACCGCGTGAATGATGGAAATTCTGTTGATATGAGATAGATGTATGATTACAATTGTATGTGATGAGCATTGTTCCTAACATCAGAAATTAAACCTAAATTCGCTGCCTAGTGGGTGATTTATTAGCATTGTAGTTAATTCAGCACAGGATTCATAGCCTTATCATCCCCTGCCAGCATCATGCTGGCAGGGGATGATGGGAACTGCAGTCCATGACATCTGGAGGGCCGCGAGTTTGACACCTGTGCTTTAAGGTGATGAAATGCGTTGTCCACAATTGAGCATAGAAGTCATACTGTTTGACATAGGAAAGCGAACAATATTTTGTCTGGAATTCTGCCCAGCTCAGTGCGGTGGATTGCAGCTGAGTCATGGACCTGACAATTACACCCTGGGAGTACCTACAACTGCAGTTCTACGGGAGACGGCGATGTTGTAGAACCAAGAGCTAGTGTGTTTGTGGTGTCTGCTGCTTCGAGGCACGGAGCTGCCTTATACTGGATCAGGTTATCCATGGCTGATTCCACACAACACAAATAAACGCTCTGTGATGCAGGGCGACTCTAGGGCAACTGGCTTCGGGGACAAAACCGAGTTTGGCTCGCTCAACATGATGGGCGCCAAATTCCCCCACCATGACCAAACAATGATTTTTTACCAGCTCACAAAACACCTCCCACTTCACTTAAACATACATGGCTCTCTCTCCCACCAACCTTTTCCTAATTTCCTAATCACAACAACCCAATGAGGAAGCCAGCCGCAGGAAACAACTCCAAGCCAGTGCAAGTGGGTATTAGCTACGTAAATTTCACAAATCAATTTCAGCAAACATTTGCCAAACAAATGTCAGCATCATCTTCTCATACAAAACATCATTAGTGGAATTCATCAACGGTACCGTTTCTCAATGGTGTTTAACCAGGGAGCTCAGATTCTTCTTTTAAATCCACCTTTAAAGGGAGAATCTGGGGTCCCCGGTTAAAACAAAACGAAAGTGATATCGTTTGGGGGTGGATTCTCCCAACTGGATGAAAGGCCAGAAGTGTGGAGGTAGAATTCATGACAGTTTTTCTACAACACGTTTCCGGGCTTTGTGGCCGTGTTCTAGCAGCATTCTCTCCTGACATTTCGCCTGCATCTCCTCTGAAGATGCCAGCCACAGATGCAGGCGAGACGTCAGGAGAGAATGCTGCTAGAACACGGCCGTACAGCCCGGAAACCACACAGCACCCTGTGTCTAAATTCATCGATAGGTCTGCCTATGTGAGCGTGTTGCGTTCTTGTTCATTTACAGCGCTTTACAGCAGGCAGCCCCTGCTAGTCATCTCCTACATTTTAACAACGGCACATTGTTAAAAGAAAAGAAAAAAAATCAAAAATTTTGAATGGAGATTTACTACTTGTGTTTCTATGTGCCTTTTGTGCCAGGTGATGACCTCGGCTCATCTTGCAATGATTGCTTGTGATTACTTCTTAAATAGATGCCCCCTTGATTGTGCAGGCACCAAAAAGCATGACAAGGCAGTTTGGCTGATTTTGGTCACGTACACGATGTTTCTGACATGGCAGCCACAAAGAAAATTATGCATGGGGTAGAAAATGTTGACAGAGAGAAATTTTTCTCTCTTTCTCACAATACTAGAACCAGGGGGCATCCATTGAAAATGCTGGGGGGAAGAATTAGAACTAATAAAAGGAAACACTTCTTCACGCAACGTGTGATTGGTGTTTGGAATATGCTGCCACAGGAGGTGGTGATGGCCACTAACCTGGATAGCTTTAAAAGGGGCTTGGACAGATTTATGGAGGAGAAGTCAATTTATGGCTACCAATCTTGATCCTCTTTGATCTGAGATTGCTAATGCCTTAACAGTCCAGGTGCTCGGGAGCAACAGCCGCAGAAGGCCATTGCTTTCACATCCTACATGTGAACTCCCAAAGGCACCTGGTGGGCCACTGCGAGTAGCAGAGAGCTGGACTAGATGGACTCTGGTCTGATCCAGCTGGCTTGTTCTTATGTTCTTATGTTCTTAATACGAGATTTGGCAATAATGGACAGATTTTGAGCAGAGGCGGAGCGCTCACGGGAACATGTGGGTCACACGTCCTCGGGCACATGCCAGGTGGTCACGTGGGGGAGGACAATCGCCCACACTCCTTTTCTTGGCCCCGCCCTGCCAGGCTGCTCCACTGGCCAAAGGAGCAGCCTGGTGGGGCGGAGCCAAGGGCTACCCAGCGGCAGCCCAACCAGATAAGTGGGCCATGGTCGCCACATCTCAAAAAGGATATCGAAGAGATAGAAAAAGTGCAGAGAAGGGCAACGAGGATGATTGAGGGACTGGAGCACCTTCCTTATGAGGAGAGGCTGCAGCGTTTGGGACTCTTTAGTTTGGAGAGGAGACGTCTGAGGGGGGATATGATCGAAGTCTATAAAATTATGCATGGGGTAGAAAATGTTGGCAGAGAGAAATTTTTCTCTCTTTCTCACAATACTAGAACCAGGGGGCATCCATTGAAAATGCTGGGGGGAAGCATTAGGACTAATAAAAGGAAACACTTCTTCACGCAACGTGTGATTGGTGTTTGGAATATGCTGCCACAGGAGGTGGTGATGGCCACTAACCTGGATAGCTTTAAAAGGGGCTTAGTTGAATTTATGGAGGAGAACTCGATCTATGGCTACCAATCTTGATCCTCCTTGATCTGAGATTGCAAATGCCTTGACAGACCAGGTGCTCAGGAGCAGCAGCAGCAGCAGAAGGCCATTGCTTTCACATCCTGCAGGTGAGCTCCCAAAGGCACCTGGTGGGCCACTGCGAGTAGCAGAGTGCTGGACTAGATGGACTCTGGTCTGATCCAGCAGGCTAGTTCTTATGTTCATGGGGGGGGGCGCAGAGCAGGTTTTGCACCCAGCACCATCCCCCCCACGCCTGATTTTGAGTCTCAATAGCTTCAAAGACAACTCATTAAAAACAAAAAAAAGGAGAAATGAGACGTACACGAAATCAGCAAGCAAAATTCGCGGTGGGCGGCTGTGTTTAGGGGTGGCACAGAGCAGTGGGGAAAAAGAACTGTTTACAACTGCAATGCTTTGATCTTCTGCACGATGTGGACAAATAAAGGCCAAAACCAGTTCTTTTTTAAAACGTTTGCACAACGTTCTCAGCGGCCTGTGTGGAATGGGCCCGTCTATTAAGATCAGTATTGTCTGATCAGGCTGGCAGCTGCTCTCCAGGGTCTGAGGTGGGGGTCTTTCACATCACCTGCCCCCTAGTCCTTTTAAGGAGGGGTCCCAATTTGGATTCAAGCTATTAACCACTCCTTGAATTCTCTTCAATCCAAATTTTTTCACAAGATAACTGGACTCCCAAATTGCATGCCCGATGCAGCCCTTTGTCTGGAGTTAGGTCAAAACTCCTTGGAATCAGCCACTTGGCTGAGGACTTTTAGATTCTGGCTGCGAATTCATTCTCTCTCGGACTGCAATTCCCTGGTCCACCGTCTGCTCTCTGACACCCATTCCAACCCCTGGTTTTCCATAACTGAAGAAAAAATTGCCTCTATCGGACTGTCAGTGGATTCACTTTGCTCTTTGTCCTATTCAGAAGCTTATAGGAAATTAAAAGGTCAACTATTGGATAGAGAGTTCTCTACCCTAATCACCGCAGCCAAGAAAACATGCTCCCCCCCCTGTATTTTTCTCTCCCCATTCGAACGGGGCCACTTGGCACACTACCTGTATTGCTTAATAAACCCTGTTCAAAGGAGAGCCATAATGCTCGTAGGACTGATGTTATGCCTTCTGCCTTGTTACATGGCAGATTTAATAAGCATGAAAAGGCTAAAAGATTGTGCCCGTGTAACAATGGCTCAGTTGAATCTCTGGCCCACCAATTACTACACTGTCTCAGAGTCAAGGAAATCAGATCCAAGTATGTGAATCTCACTCCTTTACATTTACCCCATCTCCCCGATTTATTTAGATTACACTACTTGTTGGACAACCCTGATCCTTCTCTCTGTAGGATAGTGGCAGACTTTCTCCTGGAAATTACTAAATGCCAGTAGATTTCCTTCGTCCTAACATGTATATCCTGTATTGTATATGCTTTTTAATCTGTTTTCATTATTGTTGTATTGCTGTCTATGCCAATAAAGGCTTTTAAGGGGGGATGCCAGGGATGGGATTGAGGACCTGCAGGGGCTGTACCACTCAGCCGAGGCCCTTCCGCTAAGGAGGGGGTGTGGAGAGAACGGAGAGCAGCCAAAGGGCTAATCCGGTTGCTGCTGTTTGTTTGGACAGCATCTCCACCCCTGGGAGGGCAAGTTGTGATTTCTCTGATAGGATTAGTCTGGGATTATTCGCCTGGCCACCAGCCACAGATTTTAGGATTAGCTGCCGCCGCCGGCTGGGCTCGGCGAGAGGAGGGGGAAACCCCTCCTCCGCAGAGAGGGTCAATTGGCGGGATCGGCGCTGAATAGCGCCACGCCACAAAGCGCCCCTCAGGCCCGTGGGCAACGCCTGAGATCAGTAGAAGGCCATTTCACACATTACACGAGTGAGCAGTGCGTCTCAGCTGTCTGCTGAGCTTACCTGTGTGAGCAAGGCCTGCTTGCAAACACGGAGGTGGAAGCTGGGGTTTCACTATGTTGCTAGTAAAACACTGCCCTTGTTCGGTGCTGCGGTGCCCTCAGACACCTTTTTCATGCAGAGGAGTGGGGACTTGAACCCAGTTCTCCAGATAAGAGCCCACCGCTCTTAACCACTGCGTCACGCTGGCTCTTCGTTTATTTTATGTATTTACGTTTACATTTATATCCCGCCCTCCCCAACACGGCTCAGGGTGGCAAATGACAGCCAAAATAACCAATACAATCACAGCCAACAACAATACACTCGCACTCAATAAAACAGTAAAACACCCATAGATGGCGAAACCTCCCCCCCCCCCCACACCCACACACTGCACCCACGGGAGACCAACGATGACAACAGGTCAGGCCAGCTGGCTAGATGGAAATGCCTGGCGGAAAAGCTCCGTCTCGCAGGCACTGCGGAAACCGTTCAAGTCCCGCAAGTCCCTGACCTTGCTAGGGAGCTTATTCCACCAGGTAGGGGCCAGGACTGAAAAGGCCCTGCGCCCGTAGAAGCCACCTGGACATACCTTGGGTCCAGCAGATTTTACCTTCCCCCCCCCCCCCCCGACCAGTGGAAGGATCTCATGGGGCGATTCGGGGAGAGGTGGCCCTGCAGGTATGCAGGACACAGACCACTCACAGCCTTAAAGGTTAATACCAGCGCTTTGGATGTGATCCGATACTCAGTCGGCAGCTGATGGAGTGAGTACAGGATGAGTGATCCGGTCTCCACTTGATGCTCCAGTAAGAAGCCTGGCTGCCGCCTGCTCTTGCTGAAGTCACGCCGTTTCAGCCGTTCTGTGGCTGCCCCGTAATTCATTTTGTGGGTGCGCTCACTGGACTGTAACAACTCCAAGGGCGCCCATAGGCTAAAAAACGTGGGACCCCTGATGTAGGGGGCCTGCTGACCAGGCGAAAGAATTAACGGGGGGTGGGGTGGTCTTTGAGCTCTCACAGCATCCTGTCAAAAGCGGGCAGCTGTCCCTTCAAAGCCCTTTGGCTGGGTTCCCGGAGACCGCCTGTGAGGGCTGATCTCCCCCCACCCACACACACACACACCCCAGAGTGAGGTTTTTTCATCCTGCCATCCTTGCATTTTAAATCAGACGTCCCGAGGGGCCACCAAACACCACTCTGGTGCAATCTGTACGTAAGAGAGTGTGAGCATTGAGGGCACAGACGCACGGATGCTGCTGCCAGGCATGCCCACTGTCTGCCTTGCCCAGGAGGATTTGCTTTCGGAAGGACGGGCCCAGGCGGCAGCTCCCACGCCTGCTTATCTGAAGACGGCCAAGCTGGGCCAGAGAAGCCCAACTGCTGTCCAGTTTGGTCTTTGCGGAGAGTCCTGCTCCGTTCCGCCTGGAAGGAATGAAGCAATGAAAAGGAGTGATATCCAGAGGTGGGATCCAGCAGGTTCTCACCAGTTCCCGAGAGTGGGTTACTCATTATTTGTGTGTGCCGAGAGGGGGTGACTAATTGGGTCCGCTTTTCCATTAGAAATCCCATTAGGTCCAAAAGTCATCAAGTCCTGTTGTTTCCTGTGTGGCTGGTTAGAAAACGGGATAATTCTCCCTGTTGTTGGGCTGTTTTAAATACATGTTTTAGAAATATGGTAAAGTTCCTTGTTTAAGGAAAGCATCCTTCTTTTGATTTCTAGAAACAAAATCAAGTATTTGAAAGTATTAAGTATTTGACAGGCAGTCAATGAGAGGAGAAGTGGTTGTTTCTGTTGGCACTAGACGATAGGACTTGCTATAATGCGTTTGAATTATGGACAGAAAGATACCAGCTGGAAATTCGGAACTTTTTTTTTTTACAGTAAGAGTTTTTTACAGTAACAGAGAAATTATTAATGCCCCGCCCCCGGAATCCCCGGCCACGCCCCCGTCGTGCCCCGCCCAGCCCCATTGGCACTACGCCACTGTTTGAATCCCACCACCGTGGGAACCTGCTACTAAAAATTTTGGATCCCACCACTGGTGATATCTGAAGGGCCCTGAGTGAGTGGCCGAAGAGGAGACATTGCAGAGGAAGTAAGAGACCCCCTCTCACTGCAGCAGGCGATCTGGGAAGAAGGCGAGGGTTGGCCTTTCCTCATAGGGTTTGGTCTCTGGCCCCCAAACCAGAATTTCCCTAACCAGAGTCTGCAGTCCGGCTTGGACTCAGCAAGGCTGTTTCTGCAACAGTGTGACAGGCAGAGAAGTGTGACACACACACCACACACACACACACACACAATTCAGCCCCATTGCAGCCTCAGTCACATTTGCCTTGATTGGCAAGGCGCATCTCAGCCACTAGCTGTGCATCTTCCACTCACGTAGCCGGGCCCGGCTTTGCAATTTGCCCGGCTCTTCATACACATCTGACCTCCCTCCACCTCTCTGTGCGGCGGGCTTTGAATTACAGAAGGCAAGGACCGGACTCCACAATCCCTCGGAGGGTGACCGGCTGTCACACCCGATTCCTTTTCATTTTGCTGCGCTTCACGACGCGCCGCTCTGATCTTGGCAGTAACAAAGTGACCAATCAGGCGCCCTTGTGGATTACCTGGAAGCGATGTAATTTAATGGCAGAATAAGCAGCGAAGAGGATGCTGAAAAGGAAAACTGTAATTTCCTTATCGCGGAGAGGCCTGGCTCCGCCGCAGAGAGAGAGAGAGCCCACGTCTCCCTTCTCGCCTGGCCCACGGAAACACGCGTGGGCAAGGCTCGCTGGCTCCCAAGAGGAGGCCAGAGAGAGAGCAGGTGGACGGTGGACGGTATCAGAGGGGCTCCGTTTCATTTGGGATCTCAGGAAGGGAGGGCTAGTGAGCGCTGTGCATTGCTGGAATGCGGATGGGCTCCTTTGTAAGATGTGCAGGGCATCATTTGCAGAACATGGCCTCTCTTCTACTTGCTCTTCAGCCAAAACAGTAAGAGCTGGGTCAACGGTCAATACAATACAACAACCTTTATTAGGCATATTAAAATAGGCTCCAGAGCGTTACAGACATTTCTGAAGTACAAATCAAAAGTGCATTCAAAACACAAACAGATAAACTGTTCCCCTTCCGCACACGCAAAATAATGCGTTTTCAAACCACTTTCACAACTGTTTGCAAGTGGATTTTGCCATTCTGCACAGCTTCAAAGAGTACTGAAAGCAGTTTGAAAGTGCATTATTCTGCATGTCTTGAAATGAGCCCTAATGTGTATCTAGCATTGTGGGCCCGTTACTTAGAAAATTCTGTCACTTGTAAAAGAAATGTTGCTCCTTTTCCCAAGAGCACGGCCTCTGTGTTATTTAACAAAAGCTCCACAACAGAGTTGTCAGAGTCTCTTTCGGATTTGTCTAAGACCCGCCCAGGAGAGAAATTCCTAACACCCACATATCTCGGACAGCCAAGTATAATGTGAGCACTTGGTTTTTACAGTGTGGACAGACCCGATCCTGGAGAGGGATAGAGCTGGGTATAACATAACGAAACAAGACCCATAGTTGACTTTACAAAGGGGAGGGGCAGTCCTTCTGTCCTTCCCTGCATGCACGAACGATTCGCAGCAGAAGCCGGAATGGCACAGCTGGCAGAATAACGCAAACTGCCGTTGGCTCTAGGGACGCCTGAGACAGCTGTGACCCGCCAGGCTGGGCTAAGACTGCTCAGAATTTGGGGCCCTGTCCCTCTCAGAGCCCATCGGCTGCTTCCACAATTCACTCCCTTCCTAGGAAAGCATGTACCCCTCTCACCTATTGTGTTTCCTCGAAAATAAGACAGTGTCTTATATTAATTTTTGCTCCCAAAGATGCGCTATGTCTCATTTTTAGGGGATGTCTTATTTTTCTGTGTTCTGTTCGGCGGGCATGCTTCCAAACAAAAACTTGGCTACGTCTTACTTTCGAGGGATGCCTTATATTTCGCACGTCAGCAAAACCTCTACTACGTCTTATTTTCAGGGGATGCCTTATATTCGGGGAAACAGGGTAGTAGCTGCCAAGCATTCACACGCAAAATTCGAGGAGCGTTTCTATCCTGCTAGGGCAGTGATGGCGAACCTTTTCGAGACCGAGTGCCCAAATTGCAACCCAAAACCTGCTTATTTATTGCAAAGTGCCAACACGGCAATTTAACCTGAATACTGAGGTTTTAGTTTAGGAAAAATGGTTGGCTCCAAGGCGCACATTACTTTCACAAGGAGTAAAGCGAGGTGAAACAACCGTGCAGCGCTTCAAATGGGTGAATCCACGCGACCCTAGGAGAGGGTTAATCAGAAGCAAGCCCCATTGCCAGCAACCAAGCTTACTCCCAGGTAAAGGATCATGCCCAGACTAGCCTAGATGTGTGTGTGTGGGGGGGTGATTTTCCGTCCCCCCACATGATGAACTCTATGCCATCTAATGAGACTTGCCGCCACTCCTCCCCTTTTTTGGGGGGAGAGAATTTTAAAAGGATTAGCATGCTGGGCCTTCACCCCTCCCTTTTGAGGGAGGGAGGGAATTTCGAAAATAGATCGCTGAGCATGCCATTCTTTTTTATTGAGATTTATTGTATATTTATTAGAAATAGTTTTCTATGGTTTTATCGCTGCTTTTAAATGTTTTAGTTATCTTACATTGTTATTCCTTATGTTGTACACCGCCCAGAGCCCCTCGGGGATGGGGCGGTATAAAAGCTTAAGAAATAAATAAAATAAATAAATATGCACGTGTGCCCACAGAAAGGGCTCCGAGTGCCACCTCTGGCACCCGTGCCGTAGGTTCGCCATCACTGTGCTAGGGAAAGAAAATTCTCACAAGAATTCTCTGGCCCAACAACCTGTAAACTCTCTCTCTCTCTCTTTAGAGATTATGCAACTTCATTGCTACTTACATATGCTAAAATGGGTGGATTCCATTCAACACGGGCAAATCACACTTGCTAATTGCACCCTTTACACTTGTTAACCAATGAAAATGGTTTTTTCTCCCACCCTGGTCATTCCACTGGCTTTACCACCATCAGATCCTCTGAAGATGCCAGCCACAGGCATGGCCGAATGACATCTGGAGAAAATGCTACTGGAACTGCGGCCATGCAGCCCGGAAACCCCACAACACCCCAGAGAGAGATAGCTATCTATATTGATCAGGGGTCTGCAACCTGTGACTCTCCAGATGTACATGGACTACAATTCCCATCAGCCCCTGCCAGCATGGCTAACTGGGAGAGCCAGTGTGGCGCAGTGGTTAAGAGCAGGTGCACTCTAATCTGGAGAACCGGGTTTGATTCTCAGCTCTGCCACTTGGGCTGTGGTGGTAGCTTATCTGGGAACCAGATTAGCTTGTGCACTCCAACACATGCCAGCTGGGTGACCTTGGGCTAGTCACAGTTCTTCGGAGCTCTCTCAGCCCCACCCACCTCACAGGGTGTTTGTTGTGTGGAGAGGAAGGGAAAGGAGCTTGTAAGCCATCTTGAGTCTCCTTAATCCAACTCTCCTCCTGCTCCTCCTTCTAGATGGGATCTGGAAATCTCCTGGAATTACCAATATGCACACAAAAGAGATCATGTCCCCTGGAGAAAACAGCTGGTTTGGCAGGTGGACTCTATGGTATTATATCCTACTTAGGTCCCTCCCCTCTCCATGCCCTGGCCTTCCTAGACTCCATCCCCAAAGCCTCCAGGAACGCCCAGATCTAGAGCTGGCAACCCCCTTAATTCTCACCCAAGCTGCTCCCCGCAATCCATCCTTTGGCGACACAGAACTAGGGAGGAGGCAGATGGCGGAAAGATGCCCCCTAAACAAAGAGACTCGGGCAACGTTGGAACCAACCGCTTGCATCCAAGGACATGTCTCTGCGATGGGAAGTATTTCCACCTGCCGAGCTTGACTTCCTCACGCCCCCTCTCTCTGCACCCCGAAACGCATCCTAACGTGCCATTCCCGGAGACCCTCTATCTCCCCGGAGCAGCATTCCCAGGGACACGTGGGCCAGCAGCTGAAGCAGAGAGGTGAAGAAGGCATGCTCCGTGGGGGGGAATCTTTCTGCCTGCTTCAATGATCGAGCCATGTTAGAAGGAAAGGACATAAATTTGAATGGACAGGGAAACGTTTCAGGGACAACGAAGACCCTTTCAGAGGGTAGCTGGGTTGGTTTGCAGCAGAACGACTGGATTCAAACCCAGTAGCACTTCAGAGGCAACAAGAGTTTCAATCTATGAAATTAATGTGCTACGTCCAAAACAATTTAAGATTCACAAAAACGCGTGGCACATAGGCGCTGGCCCAAGCAATTTATATTACCTGTTAGTTTCTTGTAAAGTATGCCAAATTGTGGGCTATTAGACTTATCAAACTATTATATCTCCATAACACATATATATCTCCACTTTAAATCCAATTCATGCAACAATTTATTACAAAACAATAGCACTTCTCTCAAGTCACATAATCATGTATTTGTTAAGCGGAGTGGATTGAAATATATACAACTAGAAAATGATAGAAATTTGACTGCCCTTGAATTGGGGCAGGTATTTGCATAAGTAATTCAAGCCACACCAATTCAGGATTTTCATTAATTGTCATGAACTATTATTACAGTCACAACCCCGGTGACACTGATGCAATAATATTTACAAGGACTCCTGAACATTGTTGGTTTAACAAATACATGATTTATGGACTTGAGAGAAGGTTGTCTTGTAATAAACTATTTGCTATGGTGGATTTAAAGTGGAGATCTGCCTATGTGTTGTGGAGAGATATAATATCTTGACTAAGTATAATAATAACCATTTGGCATGCTACAAGAAACTAACAAATACTCATATTGCTGAATAGCATATATATAGCGTGTTAATGAACTCTAAAGTTCAAGGCATAAGCTTTAAGAGCCTATGCCTTTGATCTAGATGCAAGTAGGAATGAATCTTTGGACATCCCAGTCCGAAGATGGGAGAATGCTGTAAAGAATGCTTTCAGTTAAACTAAGGATGCAAAGATACAAGGCGTATTGTCATCAGCTTGACTAGAGCAGAGGACTACAGGGGCGGAGCGCTCACGGGCAGTGGTGGGATCCAAACATTTTAGTAACAGGTTCCCATGGGAGTGGGATTCAAACTGTGGCGCAGCGCCAATGGGGCTGGGTGGGGCACGATGGGGGCGTGGCCGGGCATTCCGGGGGCGGGGCATTCCTGGGCGGGGCTGTGGCGAGGACGCAGCTGCTGCGCCGGTCCTTGGGTGGGAAACGAATGCACGCAGGCTGTCACGCACGCAGGTGCCCCTCCTGCTAGACTGCTTCAAGTTCTGCGCGCTACTGCTGAGAGGAGGGGCGTAACTCAGGCAAAAATCACATGGCAAAATCACCAATGAGTAACCCCCTCTCGGCACACACAAATAGTTAGTAACCTACTCTCAGGAACCTGTGAGAACCTGCTGGATCCCACCTCTGCTCACAGGGTGTGGCTGATGTGGTTAGAACTAGGTAGGGCATCGTCAGAGGGGGTACGGAAACACGGCCGGCATCTTGGTTTGCGGCAGGTCTTGGTCCCAGAGTCTTCTCCATGTTGGGAAGGGTAATGCTGTGGTTAAGGTTTGGAGCAGTGGCGTAGCTACCAGTGGACGGGTGGGGTCGGCGCACTGGGCAGAGCCATTAGGGTCACATGGGGGCAGAAAATCGCCCCCACACCCCTCCCCTGCTTGCCCCGCCCATCCCAGCAGAGGCCACTGCCAGACCAACCTCATCTGGCCAGACCCAGCAGAGGCCGCTGCCCGGCACCCCTGCCTGGCCCCATGTCCCTTTGGGGCGCCAAGGGTATGACATTCAAGCCTCTGTAGTATGCCTCTGGAGATGCCAGCCACCCATGTGGGCAAAACGTTACGAGCGAAAACAGCCAGATGGTGGCCTCGCAGCCCGAAAACCCCATCCAGATAACTGGGTTCCATTCAACATCCTGTTAGAGAGAGAGAGAAAAAACAGCCCCCGGGGCTTAACAGCCTCCATTCAGCCTTTGCTGCTTTGTTTCAAGCCTACAACTGGATTATTCAGTGAAAGAAAGGATTTGTAATTGGATTTACTGGCGCTCCAATTTTGGAAATAAATGACCCTGGCTTCATTTGGCTAACAAGAAATTAAATCTTCACCAGACCCGAGGAGAGCGAGGCAAAGGCTGGCCGAGACGCGTCCGAGAATGTGGAGTGGACCGGAGAAGGAGCCAGCCGAAGGACAGTGGAGAAACGAGGCACTTCTCAACCATGAGAATTCACCTACCGCATGTCTCTCCCCTCCTCCCGGGTTCAGTGTGGCTGATATCTTGCTAATTAATCGGGCCGCCCATCCTGCCTTTCCGGAGCGAGCAGCATGACGAGGAAGCTGGGAACCAGGGCAGGACTGTTCGCAGCGGGAGGCAGACCGATGGCACAACACGTCAGCGCACTGAGGGCAGAGGCAGAGCGCGCGTGGGGACACGTGTGGCCACATGTCCTTGGGCGCATGCCAGCTGGCCACTTGGGGGGGGCAGAGAATCGCCCCACACGCCCCTACTCTTGGCCCTGTACACCGCCCTGAGCCCTTCGGGGATAGGGTGGTATATTAAATCAAATAAATAAATCAAATAAATAAATAATAGTAGTAATGATGATGATAATGATGATGATAATGATAACAACAACAACAACAACAACAACAGGTTGCTCCTTTGACTGGTGGAGGCTCCCCCGGCCGAAGGAGCAGCCTGGCGGGGCGGGGCCGAGTGGCACCCGGTGGAGGTCCAGCCAGGTAAGTGGGATGTGGGGGGACGACCGGAGCAGGTATTGCCCTGGGCACTAAACCCCCCCACTCCCCGGGGTTTTATCCCACCCATAAACTGTGTCTGTTGGCCTGTGCAGAAAGGGCACCAGAGGCCCAGGAAGTTGTAACGTATCAGCATAGTATTTGTGCAGTGCCCAGCAGATTCGGGCTTTTGAATCTGACAGATGTTGATTTTGTCGATTTGAAGATGTTTCAAGGGCTGCCCTCGTGTTTTCGGAATGGCGCCCAGGGTGACGATGACCACTGGGACTTTGTTATTCCTGGATTTTGTTTAATATCACAGCAACCAGTTCTTTAGCTGGTTGCTGGCCTTTTATTACAATTCGAGTTTCACCCAGAGGCCTAGGATGGCGTAATGTATTGGCATAGTATTCGTGCAGATCATAGCAGGGCTTCCTTTTGAATCTGACAGATGTTGATTTTGTCGATTTGAGGGAGTTTTAAATGCCACCCTCATTTTTTTCAGAATGATACCTAGGGTGCTGATTGCCACTGGGATGATCTCACCGTAGCCGCTGAATCTCAATCTTCAGATCATGATATTTAGCGATATTTAGTGACCTTCTCATATTCTTTCCCGTGCTCTCTTTCATCAACCCTGCTGTCACCAGGTATTGCTACATCAGTGATGGTCACTTTCTTGTCCTCGATCACGGTGATGTCTGGTGTGTTGTGCGCCAACACTTTGTCCGTTTGGATTCAAAAGTCCCACAAGATCTTGATCTTCTCGTTTTGCAAGACTTTCCCTGAGCAATGTTCCCACCAGTCTTTAGCTGTCCTGATGTTGTAATTCTTGCATAAATTCCAGTGGATCATCTCAGCCCCTGAGTTCTGCCTCTGTTTATACTCAGTCTGGGCAATCTTTTTGCAGCAGCTGAGGACATAATCTACAGTTTCGTTGGCTTCCTTGCACAACCTACACTTTGTACCCTCTGAGGATTTTTCGATTCTGGCCTGGATCATATTCTGGCTTTGATCGTATTTGTCCTGATTGCCTGCTCTTAAGCAGCTAAAAATCAGAGATGATGATGATGATGGTGGTGATGATGGTGATGATGGTGATGATGATGATGATGGTGATGATGGTGATGGTGATGATGGTGATGATGGTGATGATTTACATTTGTAAGCAGCCTTTCCCCTTACAGGCTCATGACTCATGAAAGCTTATACTCTTTACTTGCTTATTTTTAAATGTATATCCTGGTTTTCTCCCTGATTGGGGACCCAAAACAGCTTTTCACATTGTCCTCCTCTATTGATTCCTCACAACAACCTTGTGAAGGCACAACAACCAATTTAAGGGGGTTGAATGGAATACCCTGAACATAACTGCAACTGAGAAATTCTTCAATGTGCACTGAAAATAGTGCTTGACTAGAAGTGTACATCAGAGAATCTCACTGAAGTATGGGGACAGTTTTTCAAAAAAAAGAGGGCGCTCGCGGTCGTAGTGACCAATCAGGACAGGGATGGGTCATGTGGGCACATCAGCAATAACGTGATAGGCTGCATCACACTAGACCACTTATGCAAAAGAAGAAGAAGAAAAAAATAGGGTAATTATTCCCCACACCACGTCCCCCCCACCCCTCAAACAAATTGCCTCCTATAAGAAGAAGAAAAGTTGGATTTATATTCCCCCTTGCTATTCTCTTAGGAGACTCAAAGGAGCTTACAATCTCCTTTCCCTTCACCCCTCACAACAAACACCCTGTGAGGTGGGTGGGGCTGAGAGAGCTCTGAAGAACTGTGACTGGCCCAAGGTTACCCAGCTGGCATATGTTGGACAGCACACTCTAATCTAGTTCACCAGATAAGGCTCCACGGCTCAAGTGGTAGAGCAGGGAATCAAACCTGGTTCTTCAGTTTTCGGAGTCGCACCCTGCTGTTGAAACCAACCCACTACCCGCTTTGGCTCTCTGTATGGACAAGATGAAACTGACCACGTGGAAACTGACCACATGGAACAGAAACTGACCACGTGGAACAGAAATGTTTGGAAGGGAGGCATGCAGGCAAAATTCACGGAAAATGACTGGATCGACAACCCCTAAAATATGGGATAAATGCAGCCGGCGGAAAAGGCCTCGGTCTCGTTTGGCTGAATGACGATCTTGCAGTCATAATGCCTTGTAACAGTTTCTTCCGGCAGGGCACCGAGCAAATACTCAGCAAGCCCTTTCATCTGATTATGAACTGCTGGTGTAATCTATCTCTGTTGCTCTGAGTGTGAAAGACGGCAACATGTCGTGCTGGGAGCGCGTGCTGGCCGGTGCTCAATATTTCATTATGTTAAACAACATTAGTGGAAGTTCTGTGTTAATAGACCGCGGCTGATGCCATTTGCTCACTGGAAGGGCACAAATTGTCAGCGATCCTTGCGCAATATCAGGGCGGGCTACATTTAACGTATCAGGAACCCGGCCTCCCCTCCTTCCCAGCTGGATTTCCTATTTACTAGACGGTAAACATCAGGAAGGGTGCTCTCCACAAATCTTTTTGCCTTTCCAGAAAGAGGAAGCATTGCTGATACTAAAATGAACTGCACACGTTCTCAAGGGTCGGCTGCCCATTCAAAAGACCTCAGAGCGGAGACTCGAACCACGAAATCCACCAGAAACTAATGTGAACTGTGGCGTTCACAGTGGTGTAGGAGGTTAAGAGCTTGTGTATCTAATCTGGAGGAACCGGGTTTGATTCCCCGCTCTGCCGCCTGAGCTGTGGAGGCTTATCCGGGGAATTCAGATTAGCCTGTGCACTCCCACACACGCCAGCTGGGTGACCTTGGGCTAGTCACAGCTTCTCGGAGCTCTCTCAGCCCCACCTACCTCGCAGGGTGTTTGTTGTGAGGGGGGAAGGGCAAGGAGATTGTCAGCCCCTTTGAGTCTCCTGCAGGAGAGGAAGGGGGGATATAAATCCAAACTCCTCCTCCTCCTCCTCCTCCTCCTCCTCCTCCTCCTCCTCCTCCTTCTTCTTCTAACACAGAGAAAGGCCGAATAGCAAGGTTGCTTTCCAAACCTTCAGTTCGATTGGCTCCCACTTTTGTATTTACCATAGCTTTCCCCCCTAAATTGCAAGACATAGGCAACTTTCCTCACATTTGATTTTACATTTCACACACTGAAGGGATTTGTACACATACACCACAATCCAGATAGAGGGGGGAGAGTCCAGGCAGCTGGGGGGAGCGCCGTGAAGGCTGTGCCATGTTGCCTACATGAGGGTTTTGGGCGGCTTGGAAAGGAGGGAAAGTTTGAATAGCTTCAGCCACCTGAATCGGGAACAGACACAGCTTAAAGGATTTTCCAATCCTTATAAGTAACCTATAAGTAAGGCTGAAACCCCCCAATTAGCTCCTTTTTCCCTATAATGGGGTGCTGGCAACCATAAAGCTGCTAAACAAGAGTACATGCAGGCCTTTTCACTTATTGTTCTTTTCCTATTGCTAACCAGATTTGTAACAACCCTGAAGAATGCCCCTTGTTCTCACTTTTACATGGGAATGTAAGAAATTGTGAACTATGTTGTTTTCGAGGCCTTGCTGACTCCACTGGTACCTTGAGTAAGGTGACCAGATTTTTGCTCCTGTAAAGCGGGGCGGCCGTGCGTGCACACCTGCACGGCCGCAGGAGCACACTGCCTTTTGCGGCACTCCCCGGTCAGGAAACTGGGAAGCGCCCCAGAAGGCAGTGCGGCAGCGCAGGAGGGACAATTTTAAAGCCCCGCGGGATGCGGGACACCTTGCGCAAAAGGGTGAGTGTCCCACCAAAAGCGGGACAGCTGGTCACCTTAACCTTGAGTCTGCCCTTTTTCTGATACAAAGCAGGAACATGGCAAAATGTTTAGGCTCTTTGTCTAGAAAATAGGGCAGCAAAGAACAATACTGATAAGGTGAGGCCGGGCCTTAGCTCGCAAGACGTCAAAGGGTGAAATAATGAGCTCCAACCCCAGGAATGTCCCCCCAAACGCCCCCAGTCATGCCAGAGTATCAGCCTGCACTGGTAGGACAGGAAATGGTGGTCACTTCCGGGGTTGGGCACCGTGGAGCCGTGTGGCTCCCAGTCACCCGTGCATCCAGACACGTAACCAGGGGGCAGGGAGATTGAGCACCAAGCGCTCTTTGGGCGGAAGTGCAGCCAGAGCCCCAGTGCACGGAATCTGGAAGGGCTGTGGAGGCTGCAGGGGAGGGGGCGGGGACAGAGGGTTGCTCAGCCAAATGCCCCTCCCCACCCCCCTGCGCCACCCCAGCAAGGCTTCTACGGCCCTTTCTGAGAGTAAGCAATGGCTGCAGAGGTCACAGCGGGGTGGCAGAGTCCAGGCCTGGCCTCCATAATCCGCCTGGGATCTGCTGCCCCCCCCCCCGCGCGTAGCTTCTTCAGCTCTTTCTCAGTGAGGAAGGGCTGTGGGCAGAGGTGGGATCCAGCAGGCTCTCACACGTTCCCGAGAGTAGGTTACTCATTATTTGTGTGTGCCGAGAGGGGGTGACTAATGGGTGGTTTTGCCACGTGATTTTTGCCTGAGTTACGCCCCTCCTCTCAGCAGCAGTGCGCAGAACTTGAAGCAGGCTAGCAGGAGGTGCACCGGCGTGCGTGGCAGCCTGCGCCTGCGTGCATCCGTTTCCCGCCCAAGGACTGGTGCAGCGGCTGTGTCCTTGCCACAGCCCCGCCCAGGAATACCCCGCCCCCGGAATGCCCTAACCCTAACCCACCCAGCCCCATTGGTGCTACGCCACAGTTTGAATCCCACCACCATGGGAACCTGTTACTAAAATTTTTGGATCCCACCCCTGGCTGTGGGTGTTGTGCTGGGGCAGTGGAGGGTTGCTCGGCTTGGTGCTTCCCCCTCCCTCCTACAGATTTAGCTGAGCTGCCCCCGCACTGGTGTGGTAGAGTCCAGGTGGGCACTCCCTCCCTCCCTCCCTCCCTCCCGCCCGCCTCCCTCCCTCCCTCCCTTCCTCCCTCAATGTTAACACTACTAGGGGGGCTTGATGACCCTCCCCCTCACACACATGCCCAGACTCCACTGATCCACTGTGGAGGCTGTGCTAGGACAACAGGCCCAGGGGGGCACAATACACCCATATACGTATCTTGCCACTTGCGCCAGCATGGGAACCCGTGTCAGTGTGAGGCTGTGCCAACTCTAAAGGTGGGTTTAAACTCCCCCCCCCCACTGCCGCCCCCACCCAAATCTGAATTGGGCTGCCTGAACTCTAAACAAGACCACTTGAGATATTGTGTATTAACAAAATTCTCTTGAGATGAAATACAACAGAAATAATACCCAGAAGGGGCTCCTGTAACAGGAGTCTTTCTTTATTTTTCAGCTGAATTCTGTAGAACCTCGGGGTCTTAACTCTGCTTTTGATCCATCTCTGTTTGTATAAGTACTTACAGAACACACGTGGCAATATGTATTCATTCAAGCACACGTGCACAGCTGCAACCCGTTGCAAGTTTTCATTATGTATGTAATACGCTATCTTTCCATTGTGGAATTGCACCAGCGCTTGAGGACTCTGTGTCACAAATTTGCGGCATGTCCCCATCTGGTACAGTCACTTCCTAATTAACCTTTCGGTAATGTAGTTTTGCAATTGTCCTTTGATTTTGAAATTTATTTTTATCGTGATTGTATTTAGAAATAGGCAGTCTCTATTGAGCATGGAAAACAGACCTCCAACTGGGGCGCTAATATGAGCATTCTTATGAGCTCTGTGCGCAGCAAAATGAAGACAAGGAATCTTCCTCAAAATTGTTATTTGAATCCATATTGATTTCTCAGCTTACAGCCTGGGACCTTGAAAAAGGCTATACACAGAGGTGGGATCCAGCAGGTTCTCTCAGGTTCCTGAGAGTAGGTTACTAACTATTTGTGTGTGCCGAGAGGGGGTTACTAATGGGTGATTTTGCCGGGTGATTTTTGCCTTAGTTACGCCCCTCCTCTCAGCAGTAGCGCGCAGAACTGGAAGCAGTCTAGCAGGAGGTGCACTGGCGTGCGTGGCAGCCTGCGCCTGCGTGCATTCGTTTCCCGCCCGGCGCAGCGGCTGCGTCCTTGCCACAGCCCAGCCCAGAAATGCCCCGCCCCCAGAATGCCCGGCCACGCCCCCGTCGTGCCCCGCCCTGCCCCATTGGCGCTACGCCACAGTTTGAATCCCACCACCATGGGAACCTGTTACTAAAATTTTTGGATCCCACCACTGGCTATACAGGACAGGCCAAGACCAGAATTCGGTCAATCTTTCAGGACCATGAGTTTGAATTGCAGTCTTACTGGACTGTTATAGCACAAGCTCTACGTTATTTGATTTATTTCTGTATTGTAGTGTCGAAGGCTTTCACAGCTGGATTCAACTGGCTGTTGTGGTTTTTCCGATCTGTGTGGCCGTGGTCTGGTAGATCTTGTTCTTAACATCTTGCCTGCATCTGTGGCTGGGATCTTCAGAGGTGTGTCACAAGAGAAATCTGTGTAACGGTGTGTAACAGACTTCTCTCTGTGATACGCCTCTGAAGATTCCAGCCACAGATGCAGGCGAAACGTTAGGAACAAGATCTACCAGACCACGGCCACACAGCTCGGAAAACCCACCACAACCAGTATTTCTATATTGTTAGCTACTAAGCGGGGGCCAAATCCCTGATGGCAGATGTAGCCAAGGGATAGAGGGGAAGGCAAAGGAATGTGTAAAGGGCCAGCCAAAGACCCCTTAGCTTCCAGAGCCCCTGCAATTATTTATTTAGAAAAAGTATATGCTTGATGTAGCTCACAGAGTAAAACATTCTATCTCCTAGGCCAGGAGCCCCCAACAGCACCCGCCGACCACTTTCTTGGGTGCCTGGCAGGTATTTTTAGCAAGGGGGTTGGGTCAGGCGTGGCTTTTGCCCAGATTGGCTGGGGAGATTTAAAAAAAAACCCCGGCACGGTTCGGCGGCAGCTGCCCTCTCAACTCAAGGATCCTCACAACAGGACTGAAGATAAGCTACGAATAGGCAAGGAAAAATTCTAAACAATATGTTCATTTTAAAAAACAGGAACAAGTTCTTTACTCTCTCGGAAATGGTCACGTTGTTACCGATTCGCATTTTGAGAAAATATTTAGGTTGCCTGGCTACACTGGCTCCCTGCCCGAACACAGAGACTTGTGTGGTTCAGAAGCCTTCATAAGGATGACAAAGAATGTAGTTGTATGTTTGCACCAATGCTATATGATTCCCCTTCTGTTTGTGCCATTCTGGGATGTAATAAAAGCCCCTCTTAGTTGAGTTTATGCCTGCAGTTTAGGATTTTAGTTTAACAAGGTTCTTCAGTTAGGTTAAGGTTCTATTAGTTTTAAGCGAGCTCTGCCAATAAGTATATGTAAAGTCTCGCCTATAAGTATAAGTATGTGTAATGTATTGTCGAAGGCTTTCACGGCCGGAATCACTGGGGTGCTGTGTGGTTTCCGGGCTGTCTGGCCGTGTTCTAGCAGCGTTCTCTCCTGACGTTTCGCCTGCATCTGTGGCTGGCATCTTCAGAGGATCTGATGGTAGGAAAGGAAAGGAAGTGGAGTATATATATCTGTTGGAGTGTCCAGGGTGGGTGAAGAAACATTGTCTGTGAGTAACAAAGAAGGCAACCAGGTCAATAGTTGAGGAAGGAAGGAAGAAACTATGAAAATGAACAGAACTTGGCTGCCAGTGTTGAAAAATACTAGAGTCAAGACAGTGTCTAACCAGCTCCACACAAACACAGGATGACCATAGACAAAGGAAACAAAGGCCAGGATACTTCTATTCAGATGCTCCCACCAGTGACCTTGCTATCTCCATTGTTACTCCCATGCTATAGACTTCATTGTTACTCATACTTCTATTCAGATGCCCTCAACTATTGACCTGGTTGCCTTCTTTGTTACTCACAGACAATGTTTCTTCACCCACCCTGGACACTCCAACAGATATATATACTCCACTTGCTTTCCCAACATCAGATCCTCTGAAGATGCATTCAGCCACAGATGCAGGCGAAACGTCAGGAGAGAATGCTGCTAGAGCACAGCCAGACAGCCCGGAAACCACACAGCACATAAGTATGTGTGTTTATCCTTTAAGGTTTCCCTAATGTTTAAGTTAGAAATGTTATTTTTGAAATTTGTGTCTGATAGTAAAAGCAATAGCCAGTTAAGGTCTGATATTAAAGAACCAGGAAGTTGGCTCTGGAATGCAGCTTAGACCAACGCCCAGCCGACTCTTCGATAAGGACAACAACCCTCTTTGGAATTACAAATCAAATCTGCGACCAGCACCCAGAGGTCTCCCAGCCGTTGGGAGACGTGCAGGAATTATCATTGGACAGTTTGAACTCTCCTTTTGTTACAGTATAGCAAGGCGGGAGCCTTAAGGCATCACTGAAGGGTGTAGCCATCAGATAGCTGGTGGCTGGGTGCGGCAGTGAGCCCATCTGAACTTCGCGGACAATAGACGCTATCAGCTGTCCGTTCAGGACCATTGCGAAATCCCGCGAGAAGACGCCTGACAGCGAGATTTGGGTTTCCCATTCAGAAAAGTGTAACTGTATCTGGTTGGTAAACTGTCTGTTTTGGTGTTTTGGGGGTGAGGGACTTGCCCCCTCTCCTCCCCTTTGCCCTCTTTGAAGTTTGGGAATAAAAGTTCTTGCACTGCGTTGCAAGGGCGCGATTCTCTCCTGCACTGGCGTAATGCCCATTGGGCAAGGTGGGCAGCTGCCCAGGGCATCACCTTGTGGGGGGGCATCAAAATGCTGGGTTCGTTTTTGGGTATTTTAGTGGTTTTCCATTTTTGGCCTGCAGGGGGCGCAGTTTTTAGGCTAGCAGCACCAAAATTTCAGCGTATCATCAGGAGACTGTCCTTATGCTACCCCCCAAGGCTGGTGAGGTTTGGTTCAGGGAGTCCAAAGTTATGGACTCCCAAAGGGGGTGCCCCATCCCCCATTGTTTCCAATGAGAGCTAATAGGAGATGGGGGCTACAGTTTTGAGGGTCCATAACTTTGGACCCCCTAAACCAAACTGCACCAAACTTGGGGAGTCCCATTAGGATAGTTTCCAGATGATACCCTGAAATTTTGGTGCTGATATGTCTAAAAATGCACCCCCTGCAGGCACCAATGTCCTGGTACAAAATAAATTTGGTCGTGGTGGAGTGGCCGCCCATGCGGGGGGGGGGGGATCAGGTTTTGCCCAGGGCTACAGTTTGCCCAGGGCTGCCTCGTTACACCGCTGCTCTCCTGACCCAGCTGTGACCACCATCTGCAATAAAAATCCTTTTGCTTTGAAGAACACTTGCTCTCTGCGCCTCATTAAGTTGCTGAGCTGAAATCACTTATTGTTACCTGGCCAATCGCGGTGACAACGAGAAGAGGAGGTCTTCCTGTGTGCTCGAAACTGACTTTGCCCTGGCAGAATTCTGTCTTGGCTGACTGCGGCTGCCGCCTGTCTGAGAACTCGCCAACGAGCAGGTCTGGGACACCGGGAGAAACCCATTTCCAGCCTGCCCACGATGCTCAGTGTCTTCTCAGTGGGATAAAAATAATTATCCTGCGTCAGCCCCATCACCGTGACAGGCCGGGCACTCTGCTCCTTTGTGGCTGCCGCTCTTGTCGCACGGAGAGAGTTCCCCAAGGAGGCCGTCAAACTAATTTGCGGGGAGAGGCAGGCGTTTGGACTGTGTGCCGCAGCAGGAGCCTTCCCCGGGTTTGCTCGAAGCCTGCAGGGTACAACTGGATCCGGCCAAGCCAAGTCCAGCACTGAACTCCACACGGAGTTTGAGGCAGGGGGCAGTGGCGAGGGCGGGCAGCCAGCAATGCGACCCCAAACATGACCTGCCCAAGTGGCGCGAGCTGTTGTGCTTGCTCCAGGTGCCATTTTAGGCAGTTACGCCCCTGCTGGTAACCCTTATCACAGTGATGGCAAACCTTTTCGAGACCGGGTGCCCAAATTGCAACCCAAACCCCACTTATTAATCCAAAGTGCCAACACTGCAATTTAACCTGAATACTGAGGTTTTAGTTTAGAAAAAACTGGTTGGCTCCCTCTTCCTCTGCCCCACCCGCTTGAGCAGGGGCCAGCCTGCTCTAGCCTCCAGCAAGTCCCGCACACATCGCTCTGTGCCTCTCTAGCATCTCTGCCTCCTCTGCGCCCCCCACCTCGGGTAGCAGCCACCCGGCACAGGCACCAGGCCTGCCAGCCGAGTCATCCCTGCTCACCGCGATGCATGCATGTCATGCTCAGTGACCCAGGCCAGCCTAGATGTGTGTGTGTGGAGTGATTTTCTGCTCCCCACATGATGAACTCTGTGTGTGTGTGCCCACAGAGAGGGCTCCAAGTGCCACCTCTGGCACCCGTGCCATAGGTTCGCCACCACAGCCTTATCATAACGGCCAGCCAGAGTAGCAGTGGGTTTTCTCAGGGCAATCGTATGCAGTTTGCCGTAAACTCCAATTCTTCGCTCCTCTTTGAAATTCCTCCTCCCTGCATTTAAATTGCAGTAAATTAAAATGTACTGCATTTTTGATGAACTTGATTGGTATGACCTCTGCACCACTTTTCAGCTGAACATTTTCTGGCAATGGCTGGATTTTAATTGTGCACGAAACGTTTCATCAGGATCCACTTTCAACTTCTGCTACCGCCTCAGAATAAAAACGCTGCTGTTTTGAATGCATGTTTCCCCATAACTTGTCCCACTGGCTGGCAGACACAGGACACGGTTCCGTTGGGCTTGCCAACTTGGGCTGGAACGTTCCTGGAGATCTGGGCGTAGGTCCGGGAAGGCTGTGCCTGCCAACTGGTAGGAGTCTGGGGGGCAGGGATTTGGGGGTGCTGTCAGTGACGGCGTGATGCCACTTCTATGGAAAACCCAGGCAGGGATAAAATCAGTCCTCTTTAGGAATTTCTGGAAACAAATGGTTTTACCATAGAGTTTCCAGTGATTCCCAAAGAGAACTGATGTTATTTATCATTATCATTATCATCATCATCATTATTATTATTATATTGATAAAAACAGTTATACACAGCAAACAAGATCAATATGCTGGATTTTGTATTACATTACACGTCGGACACTTCCCAAGCATCTAGGACTGTGTGATGTAGCGACGAATAATGCGTGCAGAGCCGAGTAGGGTGGCCTTTGGCAGCTGACATATGGTGATTTTGTCAGCGCCGATTGTTTTTAAGTGCCGTCCAAGGTCTTTAGGCACTGCACCCAGTGTGCCAATCACCACTGGGACCACCTTTACTGGTTTGTGCCAGAGTCTTTGTAGTTCAATCCTTAAATCCTCGTATCGTGTAAGTTTTTCCAGTTGCTTCTCATCAATTCTGCTGTCACCAGGAATTGCAACATCAACTATCCACACTTTCTTTTTTCCCACAATCGTGAGGTCAGGAGTATTATGTTCCAAAACTTTGTCAGTCTATCATCATCATCATCATCATCATCATCATCATCATCATCATCATCATCATCATCATCATCATCATCACCATCATCATCATCATCATCATCATCATTATTGGGTTTTGTATACCGCCCTACCCCCAAAGGGCTCTGGGCGGTGAGCAACATAAATCACATATAGACAATAACCCTTAAATACATTAAAACAATTTAAAACGCAGCGATCAGTAACAAACAATGTCCGCAATAACCCTCATTAAAACCCTCCCCAAAGGGGGAAGAAAACGGGTCGCATAGATGGTAAGAGACCCAGAGAGATAAAGAAGAGGAAGAGGAGGGGCACCTATCAGCGACTGGACACTCCAAAAGCCCGGCGGAACAGCTCCGTCTTACAGGCCCTGCGGAACCCACCAAGATTTCCAGCTTTTTTTCCCAGAAGTGATGAGTTTTGGCGCTGCCGTTAGTGATTTTTTTTAAAAAAAAATGTCTCCCATCTGCCCTTGGAACGTCAGGAGACGGCATACCACAACTGAACTACTGGAGGGGTCAGCATCGCCATCCCACACCCAGAGAACTACTGCAATTCAAGAAGGGTCTTTACATGCTAAACTGGGTCCAGAGGAGGGCGACCAAAAGGGTAAAAGGTCTGGAATCCTTCCAAGTGTTGCCCCACAGAACCCACAGAAAGAGGTTACAGAGGCACAGAGTTGGTGGCTGCCCTAAATCAACAAAAGGGAGAGAGACGGTTTCCTCCCCTGCAATCCCAGAATCCTAGAGCTGGAAGAGACCCCAAGGGCCATCAAGTCCAAATCCCTGTCATACAGGAACACATAATCAAAGCACTCCTAACAGATGGCTATTCAGCCTCTCCTTAAAGACCTCCAAAGAAGGAGACTCCACCACACTCCGAGGCAGCGCATTCCACTGTCGAACAACCCTTACTGTCAGAAAGTTTTTCCTGATGTTTAGGTGGGATCTCTTTTCCTTCACCCATTACTTGTGACTTTATTTTATCACTTTCTGGATTTACAAAAAAAAGCCCTCTTAAATCAGTGTTTTCCTCTTGTTTGCGAGTGGTGGGAAGAATCAGGCGCGGGATTATTTTCAGAAGCATCATGGCATTTTTTAAAAACAGAGGCCCTTTTCTTCTGCTAATGGAGACAAAATGTTTCATTTCTTCCGAGCCACCCGGGGTGATATGATTCCCCCTAATTAAACAGCTGTGGTGAAATTGGATTCCTGAGCCGGGGACGTGCTTCTCGGGCGAAACCGGCCTCTCTGAATGCCAGATGCCTTAAAATAATTCCCCTAAATGTTTCCACAGAACATCGAAGCGTATTTGAAGGTCTAGAAGAGCGAAGTGTTTACCACAGCGAGGTTATGGCTGAAGGGTTATAACAGTTATAACAAAGATTCGGGAATTGGGCTATGATCGTGCCTCTCTGAACATGCTAACCCTTACTGAGACATTTGCCCTCATCAAAGAGCGGCTACTAGCAAGGGATTATCAACAACTGCAGAGCTTGGCCAACAAATCCTGCTCGCTAATGAATGTGGCAATTCCATTTGTGCAGGGAAACCCAGCCGACTATATTGCAACGCTTACCAACCCTATATATAGGAGAGCCTACATGCTGGCTAGATTTAACATTATGCCATCCCCGCTGTAAAGATGCCGGTTGAGTTCCCCCGTCTGGCTGCCGACTGGCCTTGACAGAATTCCTTCGGCCGGGCGAGAAGCCAGTTTCTGCCAAAGCAACCTTGCTAGTGGTCTTATCGTAGTTGCTCAAAACTAACATTCCGTTCCCATGAGAATGTGGCTGGGTGGTAAGGGGGGGAACGTTTATAACCTGTAGTTTAGGCGGGAGCGGGCAGTCTTGCCATCCCGTGTATGTGTGCTTTCTGAAGTGTCTGAATAAACGGACTTTGAATCAATGCCTTTTATTTCTGCTTCTTTCGGAATTCCTTACACCCGCTCCATAGAGGAAGACTCGAGGGTCTACCAAACGATAAGAGGCTTTGCCCCTGCAGTCCAGGGCAGTTGGATTCCATTGCGCACATTCTCCTCCACTGCCCACTTTACCAGAATCCAAGATCCAGCTTATTATTACAAATCATTGACTCTATGAAAACCCTGACAGAGCTTGATAAAGTAAATATGCTCTTAAACTGTAATGACCTGAGTTCTGCAGCATTCTCCTTCTTTTCAGACTCCACCCCTTTCTGGGTCATCCCATTCTTACACAGGGGTTACACCTCCTTTCGCAAGCAGAAGTTCTGGGGAGCTGAAATGTGATGCTGGCAATAAAAGGAAACACTTCTTCATGCAATGTGTGATTGGTGTTTGGAATATGCTGCCACAGGAGGTGGTGATGGCCACTAACCTGGATAGCTTTAAAAAGGGTTTGGACAGATTTATGGAGAAGTCGATCTATGGCTCCCAATCTTGATCCTCCTTGATCTCAGATTGCAAATGCCTTAGCAGACCAGGTGCTCGGGAGCAGCAGCAACAGCATTAGGCCATTGCTTTCACATCCTGCCTGTGAGCTCCCAAAGGCACCTGGTGGGCCACTGCGAGTAGCAGAGTGCTGGACTAGATGGACTCTGGTCTGATCCAGCAGGCTTGTTCTTACGTTCTTATGTTCAATCCATCACTGTTTGCACTGTTTTCTTCTGGATGACGTGCTTCACCTTTCTTTCTCTAGGAGAAGACTGATAAAGGTTCTCTTAGAGAGACAATCTGTCAAAGAGCTCCCGGAACAGATCTCTGGCAGTCACACATTTGGACCTTGAATGTTTGGACGGTTTATTATGCATTCCAGAATCCTCTTCAGTGAAACATTCATAGACCCATAGAGTTGGAAGAGACCCCCAAGGGCCATCAAGTCCAACCCCCTGCCATGCAGGAACGCAGAATCAAAGCACTCCTGACAGATGGCCATCCGGCCTCTCTTTAAACACCTCCAAAGAAGGTGACTCCACCAGGATAGGCTGGGGAACGCTCAGGTAACATGCTAGCGCAGGGGTCTGCAACCTGCGGCTCTCCAGATGTTCATGTACTACAATTCCCATCAGCCCCTGTGATTTACAGGGCCAATCCATCACTGTTTGCACTGTTTTCCTCTGGATGACGCGTTTCACCTTTCTTTCTCTAGGACAGTGATGGCGAACCTACGGCACGGGTGCCAGAGGTGGCACTCGGAGCCCTTTCTGTGGGCACACGTGCATATTTATTTATTTTATTTATTTCTTAAGCTTTTATACCGCCCCATCCCCGAGGGGCTCTGGGCGGTGTACAACATAAGGAATAACAATGTAAGATAACTAAAACATTTAAAAGCAGCGATAAAACCATAGAAAACTATTTCTAATAAATATACAATAAATCTCAATAAAAAGAATGGCGTTCAGCGATCTATTTTCGAAGTTCCCTCCAGCATGCTAACTTTAAAATTCTCTCCCCCCCAAAAAGGGAGGAGTGGCAAGTCTCATTAGATGGCATAGAGTTCATCATGTGGGGGGACGGAAAATCACCCCCCCACACACACACATCTAGGCTAGTCTGGGCATGATCCTTTACCTGGGAGTAAGCTTGGTTGCTGGCAATGGGGCTTGCTTCTGATTAACCCTCCTAGGGTCGTGATTCACCCATTTGAAGCGTTGCACGGTTGCTTCACCAAGCTTACTCCCGAGTAATGTGCGCCTTGGAGCCAACCGTTTTTCCTAAACTAAAACCTCAGTATTCAGGTTAAATTGCCGTGTTGGCACTTTGCAATAAATAAGCGGGTTTTGGGTTGCAATTTGGGCACTCGGTCTCGAAAAGGTTCGCCATCACTGCTCTAGGAGAAGTTCTTCCTAATGCTTAGGTGGAATCTCTTTTCCTGCACTTTGAATCCTTGTCCTGGACTCTAGAGCAGTAGAAAACAAACTTGCTCCCTCTTTGACATTATCTCCGGTGCTTAGAGAATTGATACACCCTCTCTCCAGCCCAAGGTGTCTCACCCAGAAAAACAATTTGATCAAATCACAACACTGTCATAAGTTGTTGACCTTAAGAATAAATCGGGCCATTAGAAACCACAACAAACACTCTGCGCAGCCTAAAAATAAAACCGAAATGCAGCACAATGTTAAAAGGAGACCAAAAAAAAAAAAAAGAGCTTTAAAAGGCAGAAGATCTCAGCTAAAAGTCTGGGTGAGAAGAAATGAGCCTGGTGCTTACAAGGCAGTAAGGTAGGCACCGCATTGTCTTCAAGGAGGAAGGCCTTCCAAAGGGACAGGGCCACCACTGAGAAGGCCCTGTCCCTGGCTGCTACCTGCCTCACCTCTGCAGGTGGGGGAATGGAAACCATGACTTGGGAAGAGGCATTTGACTGGTGGGTGTCGAACTGTGCTGGGGCCTTGGAGGTTGGGGTTGATCCCCTAACCACAGATGTAGTGAGCGGAGTAGACTGGACTGTAGCGAGCCCCGGCTGCCCTGAAGAACTCTTCATTCACTTTACAACACACTACTGCATCGAGGATTATCGGCTGCCCTCTCCCCTCCTTGGAAGAACTCTATCATTCCCGAAGCCTAAAGAAAGCCCAAAATATTCTGAGAGACCCGTCTCATCCAGCACACTCTCTTTTTGAACTGTCACCATCCGGCAGACGATACAGGTCTATCAAAACGAGGACAAAGAGGCTTAGAGACAGCTTCTACTCTAGAGCTGTGGCTATGCTGAACTCTGCGGCTTCATGTTGATGTGTTTGGGGCTGTGTACGGATGGGTGGAGGAAGGGGAAAGTGAGGGTGGGGTATGAGTCTGGAATTGTGTGCATCGAGGAATGCTGCTGTAAATTTCGTTGTGCGTGCACAATGACAATAAAATGCTTATGCTTATGGTGCCAACCAGAAGTGCACCCTGTCCAAGAAGAAGCGCTAGCACAGGGGTCTGCAACCTGCGGCTCTCCAGATGTTCATGGCCATGCTGGCAGGGGCTGATGGGATTTGTAGTCCATGAACATCTGGAGAGCAGCAGGTTGCAGACCGCTGCGCTGGCATGTTACCTGAGCATTCCCCAGCCTATCCTGGAACAGCTGCCTATGAAGCCCACAGAATCAAAAAATTGGAAGAGACCCCAAGGGCCATCAAGTCCAACTCCCTGCAATACAGAAACACATAATCGAAGCACTCCTGACAGACGGCCACCCAGCCTCTCTTTAAAAACCTCCAAAGAAGGAGACTCCACCACACTCCGAGGCAGTGAATTTCACTGCCGAACAGCCCTGACAGTCAGGAAGTTCTTCCTAATGTTTAGGTGGAATCTCTTTTCCTGCACTTTGAATCCATTACTCTATGTCCTAGTCTCTGAGTCAGGAGAAAACAAGCTTGCTCCCTCTTCGACATGGCATCTCTTCAAATATTTAAACATAGCCATCATGTCCCCCCTTAACCTAAGCTTCTCCAAACAGCCCCAACTCCCTAAGCCTCTCTGCGTAGGGCATGCATTCCAGACCTTTTACCCTTTTGGTTGACATCCTCTGGAGCCGTTTCAGCTGGTCAATATTGTGGTGCCCAGAACTGTACACAATATTCCAGGTGAGGTCTAACCAATGCAGAATAGAGAGGGACAATCACATCTCTCGATCTTGACACTATACTCCTATCGATACAGTCCAAAATCGCATTAGCTTTCTTGGCCGCCACATCACACTGCTGACTCATGTGAGCTAAAGGCACCCACTACACACTATGCCTGCCACCAACTGCATGTTCGCACAGTGAAACAGTCACTGGAGCATTTGCGCACTTTCACACTCACTGAACGAGGCACTTTCCACCTGCTTTCAAAGCACTTTACAGATAGTTCGGAAATGGATTCTGCTGTTTCACCCAGTAAAATCCAGATGCAAAGCTTGATCGAAAGTGATTACTGTGCTGGCACGAAGCGGTTCCGAGATCAGTTGAGATCAAGACGCCTCTTGGCAACAGGCCAAAGACAAAACCACGCTGCGCCTCGTTTGAACTTTAAAAGACAGAGCTATCTGGTAGGTCTCGGATCCTGAGGCAATAAACAGACTCTGGATTCTGGATCAGAAGCGTTTATTGAAAGGCAACAAACACCCAGCTTGCAAGAAGCCAGTTTTGTCTGACCTGCCTTTCCTAGGCCCCTTTATTCTCCAAAGGTCCCCCCTCCCTCATCCGGCTTTTCCAGAGAATGTGAGAAAAGAACTGTTTTGGAGTTTAGGCACCCCGAGGTTGGCAAGAGGAAAAGATACAGTCACCTGGCTGTTTACCCCCACAGGCCAACAAGCAGAGGTGGGATCCAGTAGGTTCTCACAGGTTCCCGAGAGTAGGTTACTAATTATTTGTGTGTGCCGAGAGGGGGTTACTAATGGGTGATTTTGCTACGTGATTTTTGCCTTAGTTACGCCCCTCCTCTCAGCAGTAGCGCGCAGAACTGGAAGCAGTCTAGCAGGAGGTGCACAGGCGTGCGTGGCAGCCTGCGCCTGCGTGCATTCGTTTCCTGCCCAAGGACCAGCGCAGCGGATGCGTCCTTGCCACAGCCCCGCCCAGGAATGCCCTGCCCCCAAAATGCCCGGCCACACCCCCGTTGTGCCCCGCCCAGCCCCATTGGCGCTATGCCACAGTTTGAATCCCACCACCATGGGAACCTGTTACTAAAATTTTTGGATCCCACCACTGCCAACAAGCAAATCCTCAGGGGTAACTCAGCAGGGTCAGCCTAGTTATCTACGAAGGTGTCGATCAAGAGAAAGAGAAAGGAAAAACCATTATATATGCCAGGCCAGTTACAACCTACACCTTGCAATAAAGCAAAAGAATACATTGGTACAGGAACGCATCAAGCTAGGAATGCCCCTCAATCGCCAGGCGTAACTCCTGACACTACCTTGTTCAGCAGCAGTGGCGTAGCTGCCACGGGGACACCTGGGGGGAAATGCCCCAGGCACCCCCTGGGAGTCACATGGGGGGTGGAAAAATAGCCCCCCACACACACACTTCTGGAAAGGAGGCCCAGCCACGCCCCTCTTCCTTTCCGGAAGTGTCTGGGCCTCGCCGTGACGTGTCTGGGCCTCGTGCGTCACGGCCCAGCCACAGTGTGTAACAGTCCAGCAATTTTTCATGTCTCAGGACGCAGCCTCTGGTTCCCACACATCCCGTCCTGAAGAGCTTACCTTGGGCATCTTGCGGAGATTGGGAGACAGCTTCAGGCAAGTTATGTGGCCACGGTTGTCCCCGATGATGACGATGGGGTAGATGGCGTTGAACTGGATGTGAGTGATTTTGTTCTTCTTCTTGGCCACCACGGCCTGGCTGCAGATGGGCTCGTACTTGTTGACGCCCAGGTCGAACACGTGGGCCTAGGCAAAGGAGACGAGGGCAGGCGCGTGAAGGACGGAAGGCACAGGAGGGAACAACAGGCAGGGATGCTCAAGAAACAGGCGAGGAAGCACCCAAGAGGGCCAAAGGCAGCGTTTAGCAGACTGGCACATTCTGGTACCAAAGTAGCAGGTCCTGCAGGGACCCTTGTATGTTTTCTTGAGGAAAGAAAGTCCTCAACCTGCCCGGATGGTGCTTTCTGGTACGGAACTGTGACTCCCATCCATTCATCCAGAACAGGAAGGAGCCCTTTTTGAGACTGTGGAGAAATTGAGTCTTATCATTTTAAATTTCTCTATTTTGTAGCTTTTTTGGCTAAGCGTAGAGCCCCAGCTGTAGAGCACATTCCTTTTAGTTAGGACTCAATTGATTAACACCTGTTAGCAACTTTTGACTTTTGCCAGGCTGACTCAGCTAAGTATCAGGAAAGAATGATTGGTCCATTTACATTAGGCTGACCAGACGTCCCGCTTTTGGCGGGACCGTCACGCCTTTAAACAATTTGTCCCGCGTCCCACGGGTTCTGCAAATTGTCCCGATTTTTGGGAGGCTGCCGCACTGCCTTCTGGGGCTCTGTAACAGGGCGGCAAACGGCAAGCCCCAGAAGGCAGTGCACTTCTGCGGCTGTACGTGTGCGTGGCCGCTTCCCCGTCCCGGATCACAAAGGTACCATCTGGTCACCTTAGTTTACATCAGCTGACAGATAATTTCGGTATAATTTGCCTTTCAGCATTTCATTAGCCTACCTTTCTATCTTTATTCTTGCTGTTGCTCTGTTTGTAAACTCTGCCTGTTATTTATCTATGTTTTAGGCCGTTAGTCTCTGCCAGTGGATATTTTTAGTTATAGTTAAGTGTTTAGTCTCTGCTTGCATTTTGTTGTAATAAAGCTACGCTACCAAAGATTTTAAGTTATTGTTGTGACTTTTACTTTTGCATTCTCAGTTTATTGAGCAGGTGCAGAACTCAATAAACATCAAAATATATTTTTCGAAGAACCGTTTTGTTTTCAGTGATTTTTTTGCACGCTTAATAACAAAATCCCAACCCACGTTTCTTATGAAGGAGTTGGCGGAAGCAAGCTCTTCCGTTACAGAGACTACAGACACCTCTGGAATTCAGACACAGGAGCGTGGGCGTGGTCACAAAAATGGCTGCCAAAGGGGGTGGAGCCTACCACAAAATGGCTGCTTGAGGCAGAGCCAACTGTACAGAGAAAGAGGAGGGGAGAAGAAGAGCAGTTTAAAAAACACACACATACACACACTGGGTAGGACTGCCAAATCTGAGTTGGGAAATCCCCGGGGGTTTGATGGTGGCACCTGGGGAGCATGGAATTTGAGTCAGGAGCAGAGGTGGGATCCAGCAGGTTCTCACCGGTTCCCGAGAGTGGGTTACTAATTATTTGTGTGTGCCGAGAGGGGGTTCCTAATTGGGTCTGCTTTTCCGTTAGAAATTCCATTAGGTCCCAAAATCATAAAGTCCTGTTGTTTCCTATGTGGCTGGTTAGCGAAGGTCGAAAACGGGATAATTCTCCCTGTTGGGCTGTTTTAAAAACATGTTTTAGAAATATGGTCAAGTTCCTTGTTTAAGGAAAATATCCTTCTTTTGATTTCTAGAAACAAAATGAAGTATTTGAAAGTATTAAGTATTTGACAGGCAGTCAACTAGAGGAGAAGTAGTTGTTTCTGTTGGCAGTAGATGACAGGACTTGCTATAATGAGTTTAAATTATGGACAGAAAGATACCAGCTGGAAATTAGGAACATTTTTTTACAGTAAGTGTTTTTTACAGTAACAGAGAAATTATTAATGCTCCGCCCCTGGAATGCCCGGCCACGCCCCCGCCGTGCCCCGCCCAGCCCCATTGGCGCTACACCACTGTTTGAATCCCACCACCATGGGAACCTGTTACTAAAATTTTTGGATCCCACCACTGGTCAGGAGGGGAACTTGCAGAGATGTGATGCTACAGAAGTAACTTGATAGCCAGCCCACCTTTTTTTTCTCTAGTGAGAAGCCTATTAGCATAATGAGTTCCTTTCTCTCCCCCCCCCAATCTTAATTACTTAATGCAGTTTTTCTTGATTGTCTTATCAAGGCCCGGATCGCTGCGCTATCCCCAGCCAAGGCGGAAGGCCCGAATCCCTGCAGGAATCTAGACTTAAAAACCTGATTGCCTGATTACGTTACACTTTTGGCAATTAAGCGTCTGTGACGCGAAGGATGGTTTCGGATTATTTTTAAACATGTGCCCTTTCTCGGCTCCCTGTGGGCGCCACGGTTCACTTTGGTGCGGCGACGTTCTTGTCCTCCTGTGGTAGAAAGGGCGTTGGGGTGGGGGGTGGGGGTAAGCTTTAAGCCTGCCCGAACTCTCAGCAGCACACTTTATCTTGTTTTATGTTTGTGAGCAGAAATGGGCCCCTTAGGACCAGAGAGAGTGCAGCGCGCAGCCTTCGCAGAATGGCACTGCGGATAATGGAGAGAAGGTTCATGAAATGGAAGGGTTTTGCTGCAGAGGGCAGGGGAGGGCATAGCCTTGGCCACCACTGGCTTTTGGGGAAAGTTTCACAGATACAGGAGCATTTGTACATTTGTCTTTCTGAAATTCAAATGTCAAACCTCAAACAGCACCTCTCCAGAGACCTGCTCGAAGAAGAAGAGAGAAAAAGAGTTTGGGATTTATACCCCACCTTTCTCTCCTGTAAGGAGACTCAGTGGCTGACAAGTTCCTTTCCCTTCCTCTCCCCACAACAGACACACCTTGTGAGGTAGGTGAGGATGAGAGAGTTCTGAAAGAACTGTGACTAGTCCAAGGTCACCCAGGAGGAATGTAGGAGTGCGGGGAAAAAATCTGGTTCCCCAGATAAGCCTCTGGCACTCAGCTGGAGGAGTTGGGAATCACACCTGGTTCTCCAGCTGCTCTTAACCACTACACCATGCTGGCTCTCTTGGGGGTCTCTTCCAACTCTATGTTGCTATGATTCAAGAACACTTCTATGTATTGGTGTGTTTTAGATCAATTTAAATCCACCCATTCCCCATGCGTTTACATTTTATAATGTTTTTTATTATTAAACTTTTATTTATTTATTTATTTATTTATTTATTAAGAAGAAGAAGAAGAAGAAGAAGAAGAAGAAGAAGAAGAAGAAGAAGAAGAAGAAGTAGGAGAAGGAGGAGGAGGAGGAGGAGGAGGAGGAGGAGGAGGAGTTTGGATTTATATCCCCCCTTTCTCTCCTGCAGGAGACTCAAAGGGGCTGACTATCTATCTATCTATCTATCTATCTATCTATCTATCTATCTATCTATCTATCTATCTATCTATCTATCTATCTATCTATCTATCTATCTATCTATCTATCTATCTATCTATCTATCTATCTATCTATCTATCTATCTATCTATCTATCTATCTATCTATCTATCTATCTATCTATTTAATGTTTTAAATTTCTAGACTGCCCTCCCCCGAAGGGCTCAGGGCAGTGAACAACATAAAATCACACAATACCATATAAAATCTAGTCATTTAAAACCATTTAAAACTAGCAACAATAAATACTAAATGGAACTTATGTACAACACCCCCCATGCAAACCCACTGGAGGCCTAGATCAACCAGGGTCGCAATCAACCTGGCTGGTCCACCCCTGAAGGGCTCTGGGCAGTATACAAATTAAACAACATAAAATCCTAACAATTACACGTAAACCATTAAAAAAACAATGTATTGTCGAAGGCTTTCACGGCCGGATTCGACTGGTTCTGGTCGGTTTCCGGGCTGTGTGGCCGTGGTCTGGTGGATCTTGTTCCTAACGTTTCGCCTGCATCTGTGGCCGGCATCTTCAGAGGTGTATCACAGGTGTAAAACATTAAAAAACACTACAATTAAAACCTAATGGATGGCGACTAATATGTAACCTCCTTCCCTCCTCTGGAAGGGGATGTTTGTAATGGTACGTGCATGTTTTAAAACTGGCCAACAGAGATAAGATAACCCCAACAGAGATGGATTATTACAAGGGCCAGATGCAATACTTTCCCATCGGCCATTACAAAGGGTCGCTACCTATCTATCCCTCTCCAGGATCGGGTCTGTCCACACTGTAAAAACCAAGTGGAGACTCTTGCTCACATTATACTTGACTGTCCGAGATATGTGGGTATTAGGAATTTCTCTCCTGGCCGGGTCTTAGACAAACCTGAAGGAGACTCTGACAATTCTGTTGTGGAGCTTTTGTTAAATAACACAGAGGCCGTGCTCTTGGGAAAAGTAGCAAAATTTCTTTTACAAGTGACAGAATTTTCTAAGTAACGTCCAATGCTAGATACAGTTTCTCTGTCTGTGTTTTGAATGTACTTTTGATTTGTACTTCAGAAATGTCTGTATAATGTTCTGGAGTTTATTTTAATATGCCTAATAAAGGTTGTTGTATTTAAAAAAAAGACCGGCCAGGCATCCCAGATGTTGAACGATACAAAGACAAACCGGCACTTTTGTAAGCAAGGAAGCAGAGGACAGACGAGTCACCAGACTCTGGGGAAGTCAGAAATAAACCCGAGATTTGATAATGTGGCAGCGATGGATGGAATCGATACGGCAACGAAAGGTGAGCGATGATTTAACACAGAGGTGCCCTTTCTATCCTGACGTGCAGAGCGTCCTCAAGACAGATTCTCTCCCCTTGTTTATCTTCTCTGCAGGAGCGGAATACAGCTCACTTGGACAAAACCCAGGGGAGACCAGAGCTGGTGAGCGTTTTTGGGGCGGGGGGGTGCATTTAGAAACTGCTTGGGGGTGCAACCAGCGGTGGGATTCTGCAGGTTTGCACCACTTCGGCAGAACTGGTTGTTAAAATGCTGTTTGGAGACAACCAGTTGTTAAATGTATTGTCGAAGGCTCTCATGGCCGGATTCAACTGGACACAGTGTGTAACAGACTTCTCTCTGTGATACACCTCTGAAGATGCCAGCCACAGATGCAGGCGAAACGTTAGGAACAAGATCCACCAGACCACGGCCACGCAGCCCGGAAAACCCACCACAACCAACCAGTTGTTAAATTATTTGAGTCCCACCACTGGAACCGGTTGTTAAATTATTTGAGTCCCACCACTGGAACCGGTTGTTAAATTATTTGAGTCCCACCACTGGAACCGGTTGTTAAATTATTTGAACCCCACCACTGGGTGCAACCCCAATATATGCTCCAGTTCCTGGCCCGTAGCAACTGCTCTTGCCCAGCTGGTAAGGTGTGATGCATTGTGAAAGGGGATATTTGGTTATGGTGCTTCCACCCCACTTGGAGTCCTGTGTTCAGTTCTGGTCGCCACATCTCAAAAAGGATATCGAAGAGATAGAAAAAGTGCAGAGAAGGGCAACGAGGGTGATTGAGGGACTGGAGCACCTTCCCTATGAGGAGAGGCTGCAGCGTTTGGGACTCTTCAGTTTGGAGAGGAGGCGTCTGAGGGGGGATAGGATTGAAGTCTATAAAATTATGCATGGGGTAGAAAATGTTGACAGAGAGACATTTTTCTCTCTTTCTCACCATACTAGAACCAGGGGGCACCCATTGAAAATGCTGGGGGGAAGAATTAGGACTAATCAAAGGAAACACTTCTTCACGCAACGTGTGATTGGCGTTTGGAATATGCTGCCACAGGAGGTGGTGATGGTCACTCACCTGGATAGCTTTAAAAGGGGCTTGGACAGATTGATGGAGGAGAAGTTGATCTCTGGCTCCCAATCTTGATCCTCCTTGATCTGAGATTGCAAATGCCTTAGCAGACCAGGTGCTTGGGAGCAGCAGCAGCAGCAGAAAGCCATTGCTTTCACCTCCTGCATGAGAGCTCCCAAAGGCACCTGGTGGGCCACTGCGAGTAGCAGAGTGCTGGACTGGATGGACTCTGGTTTGATCCAGCTGGCTTGTTCTTATGTTCTTATGGTGCCAGGGCAGCAGAAGGCGTCTGCCTCAGGCCTGAACTCCTGTCCGTCCACCTTCCTGAACAAGATGGACACAGTCCAGAGATGGCAGCTTTGTATGAGCACACAAATTAAACCCAGAGACCAACAGATCCAGATGAGTGGGTGCCCTCGCAGACAGGAACAGAGGTGTTTCCCCTCGCTGGCCAGCATGGTGCGCTTTTCTATTGAGACCTTGTTCAAACAGCTTTTCTATTGAGACCAAGTTCAAACAGCCAGTTGGCAGGAGATGGATACAGACGGAGGGACCCCAAAGGACTCACTGGGCACGAACAGGTCCTGCCAAGGCCCGTGGAGAGATCTGACTCTGTCTAAGCACAGACACCACGTTCAGCAGTTCACAGACGTCAACTACCTTGCCAAGGACTTCGGAGTCTCTTGTTATACTACCAAGAGCAGCTGTTTTTAATCCTTGTGTCATGATCTGCCCAGTTCTGGCTCGATCCTATCATGGGACGTGGGATCCTCTCTCCATAGGCTGCTTGGTTCCTCCCTCCCTGGGACCGCTATCTGTTCTTTGTCTCTGAGGCTGATTCCGCATGGGCCAAAAACAGCAGGGTGAAAACGGTGTGAAAATGGCATAAAAGGGTTTATACGGTTTTCACACCGTTTTCACACTGCTGTTTTTGGCCCATGAGGAATCAGCCTTAGGGTGTTTTTGGAGGCAAGGTCATAAGAACATAAGAACTAGCCTGCTGGATCAGATCAGAGTCCATCTAGTCCAGCACTCTGCTACTTGCAGTGGCCCACCAGGTGCCTTTGGGAGCTCACGTGCAGGAGGTGAAAGCAATGGCCTTCTGCTGCTGCTGCTCCCGATCACCTGGTCTGCTAAGGCATTTGCAATCTCAGATCAAAGAGGATCAAGATTGGTAGCCATAAATCGACTTCTCCTCCATAAATCTGTCCAAGCCCCTTTTAAAGCTATCCAGGTTAGTACTGCAGGGCAAAAGGGCGGTATAAGGTCTGCTCTGCTCATTAGACAGCAGCTGGATTTTGCACTTCAAAGTGCTGAAGAGCGTGGGTTGTTTTGACCTAAGTGGAGACTGTGCTGTCTATGGACCGTGGAACTGGAGAGCGTCCAAATCCCCTTGGGAAATGGCACAGAAGGGTGGTGTTATGTGACGTGGTAGGACATTGGGACGGGGAGGGTATCATGGAAGATGTGTTGGCGCTTGATTTCAGCTCTGGCAACAGAAGTCTGAACATCTTCTCCTGATGCTGTTTTCAAACAGAACAAATTGTCAAAACACGAAGTCTCATTATTGAACGGTCCGGGGGCACGACACTTTGCTCTGTCAACGGCCTGGCTTCAGACAGGGTAATAAAGAGGATTTTATCTGCTAAGAAAAGAAACAACCGCCAACGATAACAACCTGGCGTCCATCATATTGCTGAAGGCTCCCACAGCCAGAATCAGCCTGCTGCTACGGGCTTTCCGGGCTGTGTGGCCGTGGTCTGGTAGCTTTTGATCCTAGCGGTGGGTATCTTCAGAGGCGAATCTATGGCTGGTATCTTCAGAGGTTTGGTTCCCCGCTCCTCCCATGAGTGGCGGAGTCTTATCTGGTGAACTGGATTTGTTTCCCCGCTCCTACATTCCTGCTGGGTGACCTTGGGCTAGCCCAGAGGTGGGACCCAGCAGGTTCTCACAGGTTCCCGAGAGTAGGTTACTAATTATTTGTGTGTGCTGAGAGGGGGTTACTAATGGGTGATTTTGCCACGTGGTTTTTGCCTTAGTTACGCCCCTCCTCTCAGCAGTAGCGCGCAGAACTTGAAGCAGTCTAGCAGGAGGTGCTCCGGCGTGCGTGGCAGCCTGCGCCTGCGTGCATTCGTTTCCCGCCCAAGGACCGGCGCAGCGGCTGCGTCCTTGCCACAGCCCCACCCAGGAATGCCCTGCCCCCGTCGTGCCCCGCCCAGCCCCATTGGCACTACGCCACAGGTTGACTCCCACCACCATGGGAACCTGTTACTAAAATTTTTGGATCCCACCACTGGGCTAGCCACAGTTCTCTCAGAACTCTCTCAGCCCCATCTACCTCACAAGTTGTCTACGGTGGGGAGAGGAAAGGAAAAAGGAGTTTGTAAGCTGCCTTGAATCTCCTTGGCGGGGGGGAAAGACAGGGTAGAAGCCCAAACTCCTCCTCTTCCTCTTCTTCCTCCTCCTCCTCCTCTTCTTGTTCTTGTTCTCCTTCTTCTTCTCCTCCTCCTCCTCTTCTTGTCCTTCTTGTTCTTCTTCTCCTCCTCCTTCTCCTTCTTCGTCTCCTTCTTCTCCTTCTTCTTCTCCTTCTTCTTCTCCTCCTCCTCCTCCTCCTCCTCTTCTTCTTCTTCTTCTTCTTCTTCTTCTTCTCCTCCTCCTCCTCCTCCTTCTTCTTCTTCTCCTTCTCCTCCTCCTCCTCCTTCTCCTCCTCCTCCTCCTCCTCCTCCTTCTTTTTCAATAAATCTTCACAATAAAAGTAAAATGATTTTGAACTGGGCTTACTCTCTGCTGAAGAAACAGCTGCAAGAAGGCAGCAGAAGATGTGGGTTTGCAGGATGGAATTTGGAAAGGAGCAAGAAAAACCACCCAGGAAGTTCACCCCGGGAAGCCGACGGCTGTTGTTAGACAGCAGAAAAGGGCAAGCCCACTTCTTCGGGCTGACAGAGAGGGCTGGTAAATTTCTAGAAGGTCAACACGGAGTTGAGATGTTCTGTATTTCAAAAGGTTGACGGGTTTGAGCAGTGAGGACTTAAAGGGCCTGGGAGCAGCCAGCTGAGATGCAGCCCCCCCCCCCCCCCGCAGAGAACCACCGGCTTGCTGGGATTGAACGGGCAGTCACTCAATAGGATGGGGGTGGGGACCACCACCCACACAGGGCTCCCAACGCCAAAGGTTTGGCATTCTGGCACTTGGCTCACTTGGCTCTCTCTCTACGCTCCTTATTTATATACGATAAGACCCATCCTCATCTCTCAGTAGCCATTGTTCTTTGTCTCGCTGGAGAGCCGGGTTTGATTCCCCACTCGGCCACTTGAGCTGTGGGGGCTTATCTGGTGAACTAGGTTAGCCTGTGCACTCCAACACACCAGCTGGTGTCTTCGGGCTAGTTACAGTTCTTCAGAGCTCCCTCAGGCCCTACCCACCTCACAGGGTATTTGTTGTGGGAGGGGGGAAGGGCAAGGAGATTGTAAGCCCCTTTGAGTCTCCTTACAGGAGAGAAAGGGGGGGATATAAATCCAAATTCTTCCTCCTCCTCCTCCTCCTCCTCCTCCTCCTCCTCTTTCTTCTTCTTCTTGGATAAGAGGCAGTTCTCAGTTGCAGACAATTCGGTGGCCGTTTCTGAACACAATAATCCTACATTCCCTTGTGGCCATGCACCACAGTTTTATACACCCTATTAAAGTGGATGTCTTTCAGAATTAAATACAGCCGATACTTCATTAGGCAACAGGACTGAATTGTCCACAGTAATTGAGCTGTGTGGCGTAAGTGGGAGGTCTCCGGAACGCAAAGCCCAGGAACGATTGCTTCCCCCGACGCAAACCAGAAAAGCTCCTGTTGAAAATGAATCTGTGCCACGTTTAAGTAATGCTTAAAAGCCACTCATCCCCTCCTCGCCTGCTAGGCTTCCTGATTAAGTAGGTCCCAGGGAATCGGGAGAGCCAGCACAGCGCAGAGTTTCAGACTGGGATCTGGGAGACCACTCGGCTACGGAAGCTTGCAGGCACTAAATTCATAATAATAATAAACCTTTAATGGCATAAATCAGAGCAAACTCTTTGGGAGAAGTTTCCACTCTGCATTACGGAAGCTTGCAGGCACTAAATTCATAATAATAATAAACCTTTAATGGCATACCGTATAAACTCGTGTAGAAGCCGACTTCCAGGGAGTGTGGAGGGTAGAAGCCAGGTGTTTCTAATTTTACCACCAAAACCTGGGGAAATAGCCATATGTTGCACCTCCCCGCTGGGTATAAGCCGAAGCCCTGGGATCAGGGAGCCCTATTAGGGCAATGACATCAGGGGAGTCATCAGTGCCCAAATAAGCCTCCATCTCCGGGCAGGTTGGGATTCCTCAAACCCAACCTGAGGGAGTTTCCTTATTTGGGCAATGACACTGGGGGGGAGTCAGTGCCCAAACAAGGAGCCTCCATCTCCCTCGGGCAGGCTGGGACCCCAACCCAGGCAGAGGGAGCTCCTTATTTGGGCAGTGACATCCCCCTGATGAGTCATTGCCCAAATAAGGAGGCTCCCCTGCACCTCCCCGGGCAGGTTGGAGGATTCCAAACCAACCTAGAGGGAAGCTCCTTATTTGGGCAATGACACTGTGGGAGAGCCGCGCCCGGGGCCAAGGAGCCCTCCACTCCGGCAGGCTGGGACTCCTCAAACCCAAATTAGGTAGGGAAATTTTCTGGGCAATGACATCAGGGAGAGTCGCCTGCCCAACAAGGAGCTCCCTCCATCCTCCTGGGCAGGTTGGGGATCTCAACCCAACCCAGAGAGGGAGCCTCTATTTGGGCAATGACACGGGAGAGTCAGTGCCCAACAAGGAGCTCCCTCCATTCCCGGCAGGTTGGGATTCCTCAAACCCAACCTAGGGAGTTTCTTATTTGGGCAATGACATCAGAGAGTCAGTGTACCAAATAAGGAGCTCCCCTCCATCTCCTCGGGTGGTTGGGATTCTCCAGGGGGTGCAGAGGGAGCTTCATTTGGGCAATGACATCAGGGGCCAGTGCCCAAATAAGTGAGCTCCTCCATCTCCCCGGCAGGTTGGGATTCTCAAACTCCAACTCCAGGAGGTAGAGGGGAGCTCCTTTATTTGGGCAATGACATCAGGGGAGTCAGCTCAACAAGGAGCTCCCTCCATCTCCCGGCAGGTTGGGATTCCTCAAACCCAACCTTAGAGGCAGAGGAGCCTTTATTTGGTGGCAATGACATCAGGGAGAGTCAGTGCCCAAATAAGGAGCTCCCTCCATCTCCCGGCAGGTTGGGATTCCTCAAACCCAACTAGAGCAGAGGAGCTCCTTGTTTGGGCAATGACATCCCAGGAGAGTCAGTGCCCAGAATAAGGAGCTCCCTCCCATCTGACTTGGAGTTGGGATTCCTCAGAAGCCCAACCCAGAGAGGCAGAGGAAGGCTCCTTATTTGAAAAGACAGCTGACATCCAGGGAAGTCAGTGCCCAAGTGAGGAGCTCCCTCCCATCTCCCGACAGGTTAAGGTTCCTCAAACCCAACCCACAGGCAGAGGGCTCCTTATTTGAGCAATGACATCAGGAGAGTCAGTGCCCAAATGGGAGAAACTCCACCCATCTCCCGGCAGGTTGGGATTCCTCAAACCCAACCCAGAGGCAGAGGGAGCTCCTTATTTGGGCAATGACATCAGGGAGAGTCAGTGCCCAAATAAGGAGCTCCCTCCATCTCCCGGCAGGTTGGGATTCCTCAAACCCAACCCAGAGGCAGAGGGAGCTCCTTATTTGGGCAATGACATCAGGGAGAGTCAGTGCCCAAATAAGGAGCTCCCTCCATCTCCCGGCAGGTTGGGATTCCTCAAACCCAACCCCAGAGGCAGAGGGAGCTCCTTGTTTGGGCAATGACACTCCAGGAGAGTCAGTGCCCAAAATAAGGAAACTCCCTCATCCCGACAGGTTGGGATTCCTCAAACTCCAGCCCAGAGGCAGAGGGGCTCATTATTTGGGCAATGACATCAGGGAAGTCAGTGCCCAAATAGGAAGCTCCTCCTCCTCCCGACAGGTTAGAGTTCCTCAAACCCAGCCCAGAGGCAGAGGGAGCTCATGTTGGGCAATGACATCAGGGAGAGTCAGTGCCCAAATGAGGAGCTCCCTCCATCTCCCGGGCAGGGTTGGGATTCCTCAAACCCAGCCCAGGAGGCAGAGGAGCTCCTTCATTTGGGCAATGACATCGGGAGAGTCAGTGCTGAAATAGAGACTCCTCTCCATCTCCAGCAGGTTGGGATTCCTCAAACCCAACCCAGAGGCAGAGGGAGCTCCTTATTTGGGCAATGACATCAGGGAGAGTCACTGCCCAAATAAGGAGCTCCCTCTGCCTCCCTGGGTTTGAGGAAGCCCAGCCAGCCAGGGCTCCCCTTCACCCTCCAAGGAGGGCAGCAACAAGTGGCTTGTGCAGCCGCAGGGAGGTCATCCCAGCCACGCCCCCAGCCTCGCCCCCAGCCTCGGCAGAGGCCTGAATTGCCGGCTGGTAAGCAGGACTCGTGTATAAGCCGAGGGGGCATTTTTCAGCGTTAAAACAAGGCTGAAAAACTCGGCTTATACGCGAGTATATACGGTAAATGAAAAAAACACAGTATAATAAATACAATTCCCAGTACAGTTAAAACCATTTGCTAATAACAGAGCACAGAAAAGTTAGCCAAGCCTTCCAATACTTTTGCAGGTTCATTGTCTAATAGAGTAACCATAGTTGATAAATCAGTATAATCAGTGCAAGTTCTCAGCCACGGGTCTAGAAATTTGTTTCTAGCTAAGCTATGTATTGGACAATGGAATAACACATGTTGGACCGATTCTTCATAACATAGTTGTAGTTGATATTGGGTGGTGGGTAGTTCTGGGTTGGTGCTTGTAGTATATTCTGGAAAGAGAAAGTCGCCATCTCCTTATGTTTTGTTTATGCTGCTAGGGATGCTCATTGCTATGACCATTGTTACTTATATAGTTTATTATGTTCGTTATGATTATTAATGTTGTTGTTATGTGAGCTAATGATATAGAAATGTTGAATGTCATTGCTTCTGTTAAGAACATGAGAACATAAGAAAGAGCCTGCTGGATCAGACCAGAGTCCATCTAGTCCAGCACTCTGCTACTTGCAGTGGCCCACCAGGTGCCTTTGGGTGCTCACATGCAGGATGTGAAAGCAATGGCCTTCTGCTGCTGCTGCTGCTCCTGAGCACCAGGTCTGCTAGGGCATTTGCAATCTCAGATCAAGAAGGATCAAGACTGTTAGCCATAGATCTATGTTACTCTATGTTGTTATTATTGCTATGGTTATCATTGCCTCTGTTACTTGATGTTATGATATTGAAATGTTAAAATGTTGATGCTTCTGTTATTCCATGACGTTATGCTATGATTACTGAGGCCTCTGTTTCTGTACTGATGTTGGAATGTTGATGCTTCTGTTGTTATAACCCTATATTTAAAATGTTATATTTATTGTAGTTAGAATGTTTCATTGTAATACGATGGTTATTTATTTCATGTTTGTTGATATTGTGTCCTTTGATGGTCGTTGCTTATATTATAAGAACATAAGAAAGAGCCTGCTGGATCAGACCAGAGTCCATCTAGTCCAGCACTCTGCTACTCGCAGTGGCCCACCAGGTGCAGGATGTGAAAGCAAGGGCCTTCTGCTGCTGCTGCTCCCGATCACCTGGCCTGCTAAGGCATTTGCAATCTCAGATCAAGGAGGATCAAGATTGGGAGCCAGAGATCGACTTCTCCTCCATCAATCTGTCCAAGCCCCTTTTAAAGCTATCCAGGTGAGTGGCCATCACCACCTCCTGGGGCAGCATATTCCAAACACCAATCACACGTTGCGTGAAGAAGTGTTTCCTTTTATTAGTCCTAATTCTTCCCCCCAGCATTTTCAATGAAGGCCCCCTGGTTCTAGTATTGTGAGAAAGAGAGAAAAATGTCTCTCTGTCAACATTTTCTACCCTGTGCATAATTTTATAGACTTCCATCCTATCCCCCCTCAGACGTCTCCTCTCCAAACGAAAGAATCCCATGATCATTGTATTGTTATTGCAGTTGTTGTTCAACACCCTGAGCCCTTCGGGAGAGGGCAGTATACAAATCCAATAAACCATAAACCATAAGCTGAGTTTCAGGGACAGAATCTTTCATTAAAAGGCACTTTCTGTGTTCTACCCTGACTGGCAGATGAGGGGAGAATATTACATCTGGCAAGAGTTAATGCTCGTTGCACTCTGGGCTACGTAGCCACATAGACATATCTAGCCATGGTGGATGGTTTCGGTGGCATGCCCAAAGACAAGGGAGAGCAGTGTCTGTTTGCCTGCCGCATCAAATAGCTGTGCTCAGGATCATATAATCTTTTTGATAATCGGCTTCAACTCGTTAGCATTCAATAGCGCCAATGCATCCAAGGATCAGCCCGATTCATGGCGTTTCGCCTCGACAAAAGACCACCATTCCGGTTTGGTTGGGAAAGAAAGAGTCTGGTAAGTAGGACTCTGATCACAGCTGTTAAAAGCACAATCGTATCCAAAATTGGAAGGTCATGCACCATGCTCTCACATGGTAAGGTGACCAGATTTTCACCTTTTTAAAGTGGGGCGCGCGCACGCGGCCGCAGGAGCGCACTGCCTTTTGGGGCGCTCCCCGGTTTCCTGCCCTGTCACAGGGCGGGAAACGGGAGCGCCCCAGAAGGCAGTGCGGCAGCCTTCCAAAAATCGGGATATTTAAAAAACCCCGTGGGACGCGGGACCAATTGGTGAAAAGCGGGACTGTCCCGCCAAAAGCGGGACATCTGGTCACACTATCGTATGGAGTAAATGTTGGCCAACCTCCAAACAAACCCCAGCATATGGGACAGAAGGAGGAAAACCAAGCATGCACCAAATTTGCAGAGTAGCTCCTGGTGACTCTCCTTACAAGGAGGACCGAGTTTGGTAAAGGTTGCATCGGGGTCCAATTTTATTGGCACCCATTTTTACTTCATCCGGGGGACAATAAAATTGAACCCTCTGACCCAGCCTTTACCAAATGTGGCAGACCTTGTAAGGAGAGTCACCAGCAGCTATGCTGAGAATTTGGTGCCTCTACTTTAAAAAACAGTCTCTTTCCATGCCCCCGAGCCCAAAGCATAATGGAGCTGAAAATGTTTGGATATCCAAAAAAGGCCAAAGAAAAATTCTGGTATGGGGGGATTTGGCATTTTGGGGGTAGGGGGAAATACTAAAAATTTTAAAGTCTGCTGTACTGAAATCTGGAAAATATCTTTTTTGTTTGGTTTTGGTGCACAACCCTATTGGGAGAGAGAGGATTATTTATTTGTTGACTTAGGGTTTGTTGTTTTGGTTTAGTCCTAGTAGGGTCTTTGATGGCTAATAAATAAGTATTTTATTTAATTTTCATTAGTCCCTGTTCCTTTTCTTTTGGGAATAATGGCCTGGAGTAAAATCTCTATATATCCAGAGAAAAGATCCTCTGAAGATGCCAGCCACAGATGCAGGCAAAACGTGAGGAGAGAATGCTGCTAGAACACGGCCATACAGCCCGGAAACCACACAGCACCCCAGTGATTCCGGCCGTGAAAGCCTTTGACAATACAATTTAAGAACCGGTTTCCAGTGGTGGGATTCAAATAATTTAGCAACTGGTTGTTTAAAAGCACCATTTTAACAACCGGTTCTGCCGAAGTGGTGCGAACCGGCTAAATCCCACCACCGACTGTACCCCACTGAGGACTCCGCCCTCCCTGCAATCCATCTCCAGATTTCCAGGTGTTTCCCAGCCCAGAGCTGGGAATCCCACCTGCAGACTGGGGAGCTCAGTACCCTAGGTGCAAATGGCTGTTCCAGAGAGTTGGCTCTCTGACAGCTCAACCCTAACCCTAACCCTAACCCTAAGTCCCTCCCCTCCACAAACCCCGCCCTCCCCTAGCCCCACCCCCAAATCACCAGGAAGCACCCAAACCCAAGATGGCTACCTTACCCACTGCCACTATGCCATGTGGCCAGCTGCGAGGATATCAGGAGAGCACTGCTGTGTGGAACGGGCCTACTTCTAAGGAGCGATTAAACTGGGGAAAACCCAATCATGCTTGGAACGTTTAATCCATTAAAGCCTTTTGATCAATTAAACCAACTCTCCGGGTTAATCTGGCAGCTGATCTGTTGTTGTTATTGTTTTGATCTGTCAATTGTTTCTCGTACAAGTGCTTACAAATGAATGGCAGCAGGGGGGCTCCTTAAAAGTTCACTTCTACAATAAATTGACATTTCTTCAATCAAATGACAGCATGAGATGCAACTGACAACTGGAAGTTCCTTTCAGATCTATTTATGCGGTAGGAGCTCCCTCGCTTGCTCTTTCCTTTGCTTCTGAGCCTGGCAATTGAGTCAGAAGGCCGGCAGTTCTCCATGGGAAGACAGATGGCCCAGAACAAAAGGCCAGTCAGAATTCAGAATTCAATAGGAGGAGGAGGAGGAGGAGGAGTTTGGATTTATATCCCCCCTTTCTCTCCTGTAAGGAGACTCAAAGAGGTTTACAATATCCTTTCCCTTCCTGCCATCTCCACAATAAACAGCCTGTGAGGTAGGTGGGACTGAGAGAGCTCCGAAGAACTATGACTAGCCCAAGGTCACCCAGCTGGCATGTGTTGGAGTGCTCAAGCTTATCTTGAGATAAGCCTCCACAGCTCAAGTGGCAGAGTGGGGAATCAAACCCGGTTCCCCAGATTAGAGTGCACCTGATCTTAACCACTACACCACGCCGGCTCTCAAAAGAGATAAAAATTGGCAAGGGTCTATTATATTTTTACTCAGAAGTAAGCCTCATTAAGTCAGACTTCCTCTTCTGCATAAGTATAAGCATTTTATTGTCATTGTGCGCGCACAACGAAATTTACAGCAGCATTCCTCAATGCACACAATTTCAGACTCATACCCCATCCTCACTTTCCCCTTCCTCCACCCATCCCTACACAGCCCCAAACAGATCAACACGAAGCCTGCCGTTCTTTACGCTCCTTTGTTTTACAGCCTGTATGCTCTGCAGCCTACCAGACAGAATTCATGAATTAATGGCTAACGATCAGTTCTTGTTTTCCAAGGGAAGGAATTAAGTACCGTGTTTACCTTATAGCCAAAGGCACTGCTCATACTTATTACTATAATTATCTAAGAGGACTGTAATGGTCGTATAAAATAATGGGCGGATTTGCCTACACATTGAAGAGCAGCATTGATTCCTCCCCAAGAAGTGATAAGGATCCATTCACAAATGCTGTGGGAGAGATCAGGAGGAAATTATACCATGCTGGAGCAGCAGGTGATGTGGAAAATTCCACAGGAAGAATAGGCCTAAGAAACCTCAACAGTGCTTTGATTCTCTGCTCTGGACAACCTGGGGCTGCTATTGTATGTTTACAAAAAACACCGCAAATCACAACTGAAATAGAAGAGTTTGGATTTATATCCCACTTTCCTCAACCCTAAGAGTCTCAAAGCAATTTAGAAGAAGAGGAAGAGGAAGAGGAAGAGGAAGAGGAAGAGGAAGAGGAAGAGGAGGAGGAGGAGGAGGAGGAGGAGGAGTAGGAGGAGTTTGGATTTATATCCCCCCTTTCTCTCCTGTAGGAGACTCAAAGGGGCTGACAATCTCCTTGCCCTTCCCCCCTCACAACAAACACCCTGTGAGGTAGGTGGGGCTGAGAGAGCTCTGAGAAGCTGAGACTAGCCCAAGGTCACCCAGCTGGCATGTGTGGGAGTGCACAGGCTAATCTGAATTCCCTAGATAAGCCTCCACAGCTCAGGCGGCAGTGTGGGGAATCAAACCCAGTTCCTCCAGATTAGATACACGAGCTCTTAACCTCCTACGCCACTGTTTACAGCCTCCTTCCCTTCCTTTCCCCACAACAGACACCTTATGAGATAGGTAGGACTGAGAATCACAGTGTACATGTTTGGCTCTCCTAGGGACCATATCTCCCCTGAGTAGGGCCAGCTGCACGGGGTCCCAGTGGAATGCTGGATCACCTTCAAGGTGCTGGTTTTAACCTTTCAGGCCCTTTGCAGCCAGGGGCCCTCATACCTCAGGGATCATCTTTCCCCGTGTGTCCCTAATCAGCCTCTTCGCTCTATTGAGGCAAACTTGCTGGTGGTCCCCAACCCCTCAATGATGCGACCAGCCTCTACCGATCCAGGGCTTTTACTGCCCTAACCCAGTGATGGCGAACCTATGGCACGGGTGCCAGAGGCGGCACTTGAAGCCCTCTCTGTGGGCACGCACACACAGAGTTCAACAAGTGGGGGACGGAAAATCACACCCCCCCCCACACACACACACATCAAGGCTGGCCTGGGCCACTGAGCACGATTTGCACGCACCACGGTGAGCAAGGAGGTCTTGGCTGGCGGGCCTGGTGTCTGTGCTCTGGGTGGCTGCTGCCTGAGGGAGGGCATAGAGGAGGCAGAAATGCTAGAGAGGCACAGAGCGCGGGACTTGCTGGAGGCTAGAGCAGGCTGGCCCCTGCACAAACGGGTGTGGCAGAGGAAGAAGGAGCCAACCGGTTTTTTCTAAACTAAAACCTCAGCATTCAGGTTAAACTGCGGGGTTTGGGTTGCAATTTGGGCACTCGGTCTTGAAAAGGTTCGCCATCACTGCGCCCAACCCCTCAATGATGCGACCAGCCTCTACCGATCCTGCCTGGGTGGATCCTACCGATCCACCCGTGCCATAGGTTCGCCATCACTGGGTTAGGGCAGTAAAAGCCCTGGATCGGTAGAGGCTGGTCGCATCATTGAGGGGTTGGGGACCAGCCTCCCCTGCCTGGTGGAACGCCCGCCCTCCAGCCATCAGGGCCCTGCAGCACCTTGGAGAGTTCCGCAGGGCCTGCAAAACAGAGCTGTTCCACTAGTGTCACTGATTGCCTCTCCCGCCATCCCTCACATGCCATCACACCAGCTGCTTGTGCTGTGCCGGTCCCCTCCCTGGGGATTGGAGGTTTCTTTGGGTTGCCATTTGACATTAGGGGTTGTTGGTTTTTTTGGTTTGCTGTTGAATTTAATTAATTTGGTTTTTAACTATTTGGTTTTGAGTTTACTGGTGTTTATCCTTTGTACACTGCTCAGAGCCCAACGGGAATGGGCAGTATGACAAGTCTAATTAATTAATTAATATTATCTCATAGATAAAACCTGGAGAACTCTGGGGCTAACAGGTTTGTACAGGCAAAGCCCATTTGAAAATGTTTAGTCCAGAGCGTCTAACTAGGAGCAGCAGTGGCGTGGGAGGTTAAGAGCTCGTGTATCTAATCTGGAGGAACCGGGTTTGATTCCCAGCTCTGCCGCCTGAGCTGCGGAGGCTTATCTGGGGGATTCAGATTAGCCTGGGCACTCCCACACACACCAGCTGGGTGACCTTAGGCTAGTCACAGCTTCTCGGAGCTCTCTCAGCCCCACCCACCTCAAAGGGTGTTTGTTGTGAGGGGGGAAGGGCAAGGAGATTGTCAGCCCCTTTGAGTCTCCTGCAGGAGAGAAAGGGGGGATATAAATCCAAACTCTTCTTCTTCTTCTCTTTTTCTTCTCTTTTTCTTTTTCTTTTTCTTTTTCTTCTTTTTCTTTTTCTTCTTTTTCTTTTTCTTTTTCTTCTCCTTTTTCTTCTTCTTCTTTTTCTTCTTTTTCTTCTCCTTTTTCTTCTCCTTTTTCTTCTTCTTCTTCTTCTTCTTCTTCTAGATGAGGGACTGAATGCTGGTAGCCGGCGGCAAACGTAACCCGGAACGCATGCGGTGATTTGCCCTTGAGACAATGCTGCAGGCAACTGGGTAAGTAACCGCCGCTATCCATGCAAAAATCCCCATTCCGAGTTTCCCTGTTTCCACTCAAGATGCACGCGTCAGAAAGACCCTTGGATTGAACCACACAGGCAAGCAACGTAGAGCAAACCCAGCCAGGGTCCATTTCAGTAACAGGCCTTTGGAGGCTCACTGGCTGCTTGAAGCTCAAATGGAAGCATCAATTATGGCTCTTTCCAAATCATTTTCAAAAATCAGTTCGTCTAAGAATAGCTGCCAAAATTGCATCTTGTTACAGAGGGTAAGGATGGAGCAACTGGGACCTGACAACTTCCTCGTGAGTCAGCCACAAATCTTTAAGTGCTAAAAGCAGACGCTGGACGGCGAGGGAAGTGCTAGCCAGACAGCACCCTCTGGGGAAAGGCAGAACCACACCTCTGGGCAGACGCAATCCTGTCACAGAGCACGCAGAACTCTCTACACACAGAGACATCCTCCCCTACCGTTTCATGGATCCCTGTTGGGGTTTTGCGAGTGTCTGCCGCAACTCATTTATGAAAGGGTTAACCGTATGTAAACAAGTTGTTGAAATCATTGTTTATGACCTGGTCTATTCATGAGCTATTGGTCAGTCAGCTAGCCATTTCTAACACGTGAGTGAGCAGGTACATCTGAAGTTATAAAGTTAACTCTGTTTCTTGGTTTGAGCAGACACAAAACCAGAGACTCTTGAGAAAACTCACCAGAGACTATTGAGAAAACTCAGCAATCAAGGACTAAAAGGGGAAGTCCTCCTATGGATTAAAAACTGGTTGAGAAACAGGAGAAGTCGATCTATGGCTCCCAATCTTGATCCTCCCTGATTTGAGGTTGCAAATGCCTTAGCAGACCAGGTGCTCGGGAGCAGCAGCAGCAGAAGCAGGCCATTGCTTTCACCTCCTGCATGTGAGCTCCCAAAGGCACCTGGTGGGCCGCTGCAGTAGCAGAGTGCTGGACTAGATGGACTCTGGTCTGATCCAGCTGGCTTGTTCTTATGTTCTTATGTTCTTAAAACCACCACAATCGTGAGAACGAGGTGGCAGATAGGTACCAAGATGTAACCAAACGTACGGTAATGTGGAAGTGTAACAGGAAAGAAACGATTTCTTATTTTATCTCCATGTAACACTCCCTTTATAGTTAGTAAACTCATATATAAAAAGCAACTGAGAATCAGTCTCTTCTGTTCTACTCTGTCAACACACACACACACACACACACACACACACAATCCCCAACGTGGTGTTCATGAGCTTCAGAGCATCCACCAACACCATGATGTCTGACAAATGTTCTTAGGAAGTGCCGGGGCAGACGGGGCTTTCCCCAGCAAAGGTTCAGATTGGTCTTTGGCAGTGGTGGGATCCAAAACACACATTAACGGAGTTCCCCATGGTGGTGGGATTCAAACTGTGGTATTGCTTTTTTCCAATGGGGCTGGGCAGAGCACGCATCGGCGAAGGCGTGGCTGGAGCATTCAGAGGCAGGAGACATTCCTGGGCGGGGCTGTGGCAAGGACGCAGCCGCTGCGCCGGTCCTTGGGCGGGAAACGAATGCACGCAGGCGCGGGCTGCCACGCCCGCCGGTGCACCTCCTGCTAGACTGCTTCCAGTTCTGCACGCTACTGCTGAGAGGAGGGGCGTAACGAAGGCAAAAATCACCCATTAGTCACCCCCTCTCGGCACACACCAATAATTAGTAACCTACTCTCGGGAACCTGTGGGAACCTGCTGGATCCCACCTCTGGTCTTTGGAGAACTGAACGGCTGTGCGGATTTTTTAAAATGTTGCCTTGGCAGCAGCTACCACCACAACACAAGGATCTTCATGGTGTGACTGAAGGTGAGCCAGGGCAGCCATTTGGTGCCAGGCTCCCCCTCCTGCAGCGGCCAAAGGTGCCTGCAGGACCAAAAGGTTTGGAGACCCCGGCTTATGGCAACGAGAATGGAGCCATAAAGGTGAGGCACAAAAGGTTTTCCACCACTTACTGCATCGTTCTTTCCAAGGGTCAACTTAACATTCACCAATTGCGGATCCTGCAATTGGTGGGCTCCTATGAATGGCATTTCCCTTCTCCCCAAGTCTTGCTCACACACACTTTCCCAATGGAGTAAACTGAAGAGGACTTGTTCCTTTTTCGGGGTATACTTCAGCAGCGTCAAATACTAGATGCAATATAAAAGTATCTGGAGAACAGAAAACGCGCCCTAAAACTCCAGTGGTGCTTCCGGGACTGGTTTTGGCCCGCTTTGATTGTGTGTTCTTGCCTGGCAGGGGGTTGAACTTGATGGCCCCAGGGGCAGAGGTGGGATCCAGCCGGTTCTCACAGGTTCCTGAGAGTAGGTTACTAATTATTTGTGTGTGCCGAGAGGGGGTTACTAATGGGTGATTTTGCCACGTGATTTCTGCCTTAGTTTCGCCCCTCCTCTCAGCAGTAGCGCGCCGAACTTGAAGCAGTCTAGCAGGAGGTGCACCGGCGCGCGTGGCAGCCTGCGCCTGCGTGCATTCGTTTCCCGCCCAAGGACTGGCGCAGCGGCTGCATCCTTGCCACAGCCCTGCCCAGGAATGTCCAACCACGCCCCCATCGTGCCCCGCCCAGCCCCATTGGCGCTACGCCACTGTTTGAATCCCACCACCATGGGAACCTGTTACTAAAATTTTTGGATCCCACCACTGCCCTGGGGTCTCTTCCAACTCTAGGAGTCTACGATTCTACGGTCTCACCTTTCCATCAGTGGTAACAGCAGCAAAGACCGTGGAAGAATAAGGAGCCCAGGCCACGTCACCCACAGCTGAGTTCAGGTCGTAGATGAACATGGGGGTCCTGCAAAGAGAAAGCTCAGGTGTCAGTTTGCAAAAATGGGTCCTTGAAGAATCCACTCCCTGGCAGAAGAAGTTCAGCGAACATTTGGAGAGACAAGTGACTTTGACGGGGACGGTGTTCAGGGCAGCCTGAAGCCAGGAGATTCGCTCGCCAGGAGGCCATTCCTGTGAGCTGTTAGCAGCTTTTTGCTGGTGTGGCCGATAAGGCCAGGACAGTTGTGCCAGTTCTGGGCCAGAAGACCAAGGCTGAGAGATGGCCTCTGAAACAAAGCCAGCCTGCGACACTCAACTGCCCCAAGAGGCTATACTGGGTTGTAAATAATGTATATGCTGTCATACCAATTTTGGAAGGGGTGCCAGAACATATGTCTAGATGAGCAAAATCTAAATGACAGCTGGACCCTCCTCCTAGCAGGTGCCGTGTGCAGATTAGGACTGAGTGCACAGCTTGTACCGTGTGCAAAACCTGATAAGGTGAGGGCACCTGATTGGTACCACTGTTGTATATAGTAAGCACAGGCAGCAGAGTGATGTGTGCCTGCAAACACCTGTGGTTTGGCGAAGCACTTTGTCAGTAGATAGAAATAAATAGAACTGCACTGGTGACTGTGCGTCTGTCAGTTCTTGTCTACATTGCGTCCTGCAAGGTGGTCTACTCCGAGTGAATCCGCTGCTTCAACAAGCTAACCACCAAGGCAACCCACAGTTCCCTTGCAAAGGGGCTGGAGAATGATTCTCACACTGCACCCACAACAGTCGGGAGATTCTTCCAGTAATTGACCCAGTTTTTAATCCACAAAAGGGCCCGTTTTCGTATTCCACGAGTCTTTGGTGAGATAGTTGAAGGGCTGCTGTCTTCCTACATTGTTCTGCCTGCCCGTTAAGATCTGCTGCATAAGGACTACTGTCTGTACCTCCAGGTGGCAGGTGGCTCACCTGGGCTTTGTATATGTCAAGTTCTGAAGCAAGCCTTTATTGGCATAGACAACAGTACAACAATAATAAAAAAAATGGATTAAAAAGCATATACAATACAGGAAATAAATGTTAGGTCGAAGGAAATCTACTGGCGTTTGGTAATTTCCAGGAGAAAGTCTGCCACTGTCATACAGAGAGAAGGATCAGGATTGTCCAACAAGTAGTGTAATCTAATTAAATCGGGGAGATCGGGTAAATGTAAAGGAGTAAGATTCACATACTTGGATCTGACTTCCTTGAATCTGAGACAGTGTAGTAATTGGTGGGCCAGAGATTCAACTGAGCCGTCGTTACATGGGCACAATCTTTCAGCCTTTTCTTGCTTACTAAATCTGCCATGCAACAAGGCAGAAGGCATAACATTAAACCTGGCGAGCATTATGGCTCTCCTTTGAACGCGGTTTATTAAGCAATACAGGTAGTGTGCCAAGTGGTCCCATTCAAATGGGAGAGAAAAATACAGGGGGGAGCACGTTTTCTTGGCTGCGGTGATTAGGATGGAGAACTCTCTATCCAATAGTTGACCTTTTAATTTCCTATAAGCTTCTGAATAGGACAAAGGGCAAAGTGAATCCACTGACAGTCCAATAGAGGCAATTTTTTCTTCAATTATGGAAAACCAGGGGTTGGAATGGGTGTCAGAGAGCAGGCAGTGGACCAGGGGATTACAGCCCGAGAGAAAATGAATTCGCAGCCAGAATCTAAAGGTCCTCAGCCAAGCGGCTGATTCCAAGGAGTTTTGACTTAACTCCAGGATGTCAGGTTCTGTGACTGAAGTCAATAAGGGACTCTGGATTCTTGATCTGAAGTCTTTATTGGAAACAACAGCACATACCTGGCTTTGCGAAAGCCAGTCCTGACTACGTTTGCAATCGCCCCTGTCTTTATCCCCACGCAGCAACTATAAATCCCCCCTCCCTTTCCCCATGGAATGTGAGAAAGACACAGCAGAAAGACAGAGCCGTTGGGGAGGTGAGAATCCCCAAGGTCAGAGCAGTGATAGATCAGTCACTAGCTGCCACCCCCTCCAGAGTTGGTGCCAGGGCAGTGGCGTAGAGCCCTGGGGACAGGGGAGGCATCTTGCACTGGGTGCGTGCCGGGGTGGGGCTGGGGGCGTTCCAGGGGCATGGCAGGGGTGCAGGGCACGCTTGTGCCCCCGGCGCAGTTCCCCCACACTACGGCTCTGCGCCAGGGTCATTCCTAGTTTCTATAGTTGCAAGCATCAAAGGAAATGAAAGAAAGAGAAAGGTCCATTAACATAGGAGAGGGGAGCCCCTTCTCCGGAGTAGGTGTGAATGCCCTCACCTGAGGGAAAAAGGAGAAAGCACATCCTGACAGTATTAGGGGGTTGATCGGTTACCACCATTTTAGCCTGGGAAGTGTCTGAAGTCTTAAGAACATAAGAACATAAGAACAAGCCAGCTGGATCAGACCAGAGTCCATCTAGTCCAGCTCTCTGCTACTCGCAGTGGCCCACCAGGTGCCTTTGGGAGCTCACGTGCAGGAGGTGAAAGCAATGGCCTTCTGCTGCTGCTGCTGCTGCTCCCGAGCACCTGGTCTGCTCAGGCATTTGCAATCTCAGATCAAGGAGGATCAAGATTGGTAGCCATAAATCGACTTCTCCTCCATCAATCTGTCCAAGCCCCTTTTAAAGCTATCCAGGTGAGTGGCCATCACCACCTCCTGTGGCAGCATATTCCAAACACCAATCACACGTTGCTTGAAGAAGTGTTTCCTTTTATTAGTCCCAATTCTTCCCCCCAGCATTTTCAACAAATGCCCCCTGGTTCTAGTATTGTGAGAAAGAGAGAAAAATTTCTCTCTGTCCACATTTTCTACCCCATGCATAATTTTATAGACTTCAATCATATCCCCCCTCAGCCGTCTCCTCTCCAAACTAAAGAGTCCCAAACGCTGCAGCCTCTCCTCATAAGGAAGGTGCTCCAGTCCCTCAATCATCCTCGTTGCCCTTCTCTGCACTTTTTCTATCTCCTCCTTTTTCTATCTCCTCCTTGCTTCTTGCCAAATATAGGAAACTGCCTGATAGTGAGTCAGACCCTCGTCTCTTGAGGCTGCTATTGCCTACTCAGACTGGCAGCTGCTCTGCAGGCTCTCAGGTGGAGGAAGGTCTTTCACATCTTCTACTGCCTGGTCCTTTTAACTGGAGATGCTGGGGATTAAATCCCGAGACCTTCTGAATGCCAAGTAAGCTAGTGATAAGCCCACAATTTTTTCATTAGCTATCTGAAATGAAGGCTCTTTCAATGGGTCAATGAATGCACCTTTCAAAGGGAGCAGCAGTGGCGTAGGAGGTGAAGAGCTCGTGTCTCTAATCTGGAGGAACCGGGTTTGATTCCCTGCTCTGCCGCCTGAGCTGTGGAGGCTTCTCTGGGGAATTCAGATTAGCCTGTACATTCCCACACATGCCAGCTGGGTGACCTTGGGCTAGTCACAGCTTCTCGGAGCTCTCAGCCCCACCCACCTCACAGGGTGTTTGTTGTGAGGGGGGAAGGGCAAGGAGATTGTAAGCCCTTTTGAGTCTCCTGCAGAAGAGAAAGGGGTGATATAAATCCAAACTCCTCCTCCTCCTCCTCCTCCTCCTCCTCCTCCTCCTCCCTCCTCCTCCTCCTCCTCCTCCTCCTCCTCTTCTTCTTCTGCCTTCTTCTTCTTCTTCTTTCTTTCTTCTTCTTCTTCTTCTTCTTCTTCTTCTTCCGTATGGTTTCCACACATCTTCAGAGGAAGATGCCAGAAAATGAATGCTTAAATGTCAGGAGAGAATGCTGCTAGGAGCAAACCATACAGCTCCTGGGCTCCTAGCACTCCCCAGTGATTCTTGTCGTGAAAGCCTTCGACAAGACAATATCTTTCAAAGCTTTTTAAAAACTATTATTATTTATATTACGTAAACTTCCTCAGGTAGATCGCTGAAGATGATGTCTTATTTCTGAGTTGCTGCCATCAGCTTTTAATACTTTTTAGAACTTTTAACTGTTTTCTATTAGATGCTGTTTTTATTGGTGGATTGTATTGTTTTGATTGTGAATTAATGGAATGATGTTTTTAATTAATATGAGTTTATGAGTGTAAAATTGATTTTATTGGTGTTTGGTGTTTGGAATATGCTGCCACAGGAGGTGGTGATGGCCACTCACCTGGATAGCTTTAAAAGGGGCTTGGACAGATTGATGGAGGAGAAGTCGATCTATGGCTACCAATCTTGATCCTCCTTGATCTGAGATTGCAAATGCCTGAGCAGACCAGGTGCTCGGGAGCAGCAGCAGCAGAAGGCCATTGCTTTCACCTCCTGCAGGTGGTGAGTCTCCCAAAGGCACCTGGTGGGCCACTGAGAGTAGCAGAGAGCTGGACTAGATGGACTCTGGTCTGATCCAGCTGGGTTGTTCTTATGTTCTTATGTTCTGCTTGGCGTAGCTTAACAGGAGCGTTATTTTGCATCTTTACACCAATCAAAAGCAAAAACTACATTCACTGGTGCTTGCTTACAACTTTATACTGCAAAGCGTTTTTTCTGCTACGTGTGACGGTTTGCTGTTATTTTATTTTGAATTACATCTGCAGCGCCATCATCTTTTTCAGTATTTTGGGTCTCTGAAGGTCTTCATCTGGCCCTGCCTGGGAGAGGGAAGGGATTTCCAGAGGTCTGGACTGGCTTGATAAGAAAATGTCACATCATAAGAACTAGCCCGCTGGATCAGACCAGAGTCCATCTAGTCCAGCTCTCTGCTACTCGCAGTGGCCCACCAGGTGCCTTTGGGAGCTCACGTGCAGGATGTGAAAGCAATGGCCTTCTACTGCTGCTGCTGCTCCTGAGCACCTGGTCTGCTAAGGCATTTGCAATCTCAGATCAAGGAGGATCAAGATTGGGAGCCACAGATCGACTTCTCCTCCATAAATCTGTCCAAGCCCCTTTTAAAGCTATCCAGGTTAGTGGCCATCACCACCTCCTGTGGCAGCATATTCCAAACACCAATCACACGTTGAGTGAAGAAGTGTTTCCTTTTATTAGTCCTAATTCTTCCCCCCAGCATTTTCAACAAATGCCCCCTGGTTCTAGTATTGTGAGAAAGAGAGAAAAATTTCTCTCTGTCCACATTTTCTACCCCATGCATAATTTTATAGACTTCAATCGTATCCCCCCTCAGACGTCTGCTCTCCAAACTAAAGAGCCCCAAACGCTGCAGCCTCTCCTCATAAGGAAGGTGCTCCAGTCCCTCCATCATCCTCGTTGCCCTTCTCTGCACTTTTTCTATCTCTTCAATATCCCTTTTGAGATGTGGCGACCAGAACTGAACACAGGACTCCAAGTGCGGTCGCACCACGGCTTTATATAAGGGCATGACAATCTTTGCAGTTTTATTATCAACTCCTTTCCTAATTTCCTAACCTTGGTTGTCCTAATAATGCACTGACCATCAAGCGTTGCTTGCAAAGGCCAAGAAGTGGAATACAGTGGAATTCAGTGTCTGCCAGCCCTGAACTCTGCCTCTGTCAGATTCTGACCACGGCAGAGAGCCAGCATGGTAGTGGTTAAGAGCAGGTGGATTCTAATCTGGAGAACCAAGTTTGATTCCCCAGTCCTTCCCATGAGTGTTTCTCCCTCACGTGGTAGGCTGGCTGTGTTACCTATCGGTTTCATAACCTGCGGATAAGTGGTAAAACTCCAACATTTGCATTTAAAAGGATTCCCCAACATGGCTTTTTTTAAAAGCCCCCAGCTCAAGCCCAGCTTTCATTTGGCTATAAACGGAAGTTATTTATCTGTACTGTTCATCCGTCTGATTCACAGCCATGAGCTCCATTCATTGAATAAAAGAAATCCATTGAGGTCTAATCTATCTAAGAGAACGAAGGAGTTGAAAGGTAGTTACACTTGAGAGATGGGGAGGCCGGCTGGAAGTCTTTCCTAGTGGGTTTGGCCCCCAATGGAGCTGTGTAGCAGACTTGTGGCCCTTCCAAAGACACCCCCCTCCCTTCCACCTCCCACTCAGCCTTTGGGAAAGAAAACAAAAAGTTGCCGGCTGAGAAAGGACGTCAAAGCGCCGGCGTTCTTTCCAGACTAGCAATCCGGGGGCACGTTCGGGACCGTGCCAGAAACTGGCTTCAGACCTGACAGCTTCGATGCCCTGGGGGGTAGTCTAAAAATAACCGAAAGCATTCACCGCACAGAACAAAACATCCCGGAAAAAGCCGCATCTCAGGCAGCTGCAGTTTGGTTTTTTGTCTCTGGCACTGAACACAGCTGGGAAATATCCAAGCAACTCGGGGGGGGGGGGGTTCAATAGGATGATTTTGGTCCGTTTCATCCAGTCTAAAGGTGGGGGAGGGTTTCAGTGGCACGGCCGGTCCGTGGCCCTGTGGGCAAGAGCCCCCTCCCTTCTAAAAATACTTGGTGGGCACCAGCGACTTTCTAAAAACCCACTTAAAAAATATTTGGTGGGCGCCAACAAAGGCGTCTGGGGGCACCCTGGCCCCACCATGTATTTAATGTATTTAACTGGTTGTTGTGGGTTTTCTGGGCTGTGTGGCCGTGGTCTGCTAGATCTGGTTCCTAACGTTTTGCCGGCATCTGTGGCCAGCATCTTCAGAGGTGTATGCTGGCCACAGATGCAGGCGTAACATTAGTGTTGGAAGTGAAGGACTTTACACTGTAACGCTGTTTCCTGCCTCAACCTACAGAGGGGGTTTTACTAGAGAGCTAGTGGCTAGATAGGGACCTCGGGATTTGACACCTTGACTCTATCATGCTGGTTCTATCCCTTTGATGTCAGACTGATACTCTCAGGGACTTCCTTCCTTCCGGCTTCTTCCTCGACTCCTCTCCATCTTCTTCTTCCTACCATGCCTAGAGAGAGGATGGATGCTCCGCGCATCCATCTCCATCCAGCTAGATTAGAATAGCATAGTGAATCTATCTACCTACCTTTCTATCCAGAATGGAGTTCACTAATAAATACTCTTTTTATTAGATTAGAAACTACAACTGAGTCCGACTTTCTTTTGTGTAAGCTTGCCGCACATTGGGATCCATCACGCACAGGCACACACACGAGGTCAGGCTTCTGCTGTGTTTTGGCCACCCGTGCCGCTCTGCTAACTACGAATAGGGATAATCTCCAACTACCAGGAGCACTTATCCCAACAATTAGGAACAAGATCTACCAGACCATGGCCACACAGCCCGGAAAACCCACAACAGCTAGTTGAATCTGGCCATGAAAGCCTTCAACAATAGAATGTATTTACTTTAGAGCAGATCTTAACCTTAAACAACTTCCGATCTTGGTTTTTAAACTACACTGATTGGCTGCTTCATCTATTCCAACAGGTGGTCACCACAGAACACTCAATCCTGACGTGTCAAAGGTCCAAGATTTTGCTCCAGATGTTCAGACCTGGCCTATCTTCCCAAAAAGCAAAATCAAGAAAAAGAGATGCTGACTGCCAAAGTGGCGTAGGAGGTTAGGAGCTCGTGTATCTAATCTGGAGGAACCGGGTTTGATTCCCAGTTCTGCCACCTGAGCTGTGGGGGCTTATCTGGGGAATTCAGATTGGCCTGTGCACTCCCACACACGCCAGCTGGGTGACCTGGGGCTAGTCACAGCTTCTCGGAGCTCTCTCAGCCCCACCTACCTCACAGGGTGTTTGTTGTGAGGGGGGAAGGGCAAGGAGATTGTCAGCCCCTTTGAGTCTCCTGCAGGAGAGAAAGGGGGGATATAAATCCAAACTCTTCTTCTTCTTCAAAGGCAAAAGACAAGAGACAGCAATGAATCTTGAGAGATATTGCACACCTCATCGCCTGCAAAATTCTCTCCCCAAGCCCCGGGCAATTCTCAATCACTCGGCTATCATGGAAAGTCAGATGAAAAAAAAAATTTGGTTGACCCAAGTAGGACAGCATTTAATTCACCAGAGGCTTCTATCGACAGCGGCCTGTTTTAGCTGCTGTTTTGCTTAGCAGAGATCCGGTCTCATTTACAGTGTAGTTGCTTTGGATTTGTATTGTCGAAGGCTTTCACGGCCGGAATCACTAGGGTGTTGTAGGTTTTCCGGGTTGTATGGCTGTGTTCCAGTTGCATTTTCTCCTGATGTGAGCCAGATGTGTTTCCGCACTCCTACATTCCTGCTGGGTGACCTTGGGCTAGTCACGGTTTTCTCAGGACTCTCTCAGCCCCACCTGCCTCACAAGGTGTCTGTAGTGGGGAGAGGAAGGGAAAGGAGCTTGTCAGCCGCCTTGAGTCTCCTGACAGGAGAGAAAGGTGGGGTATAAATCCAAACTCCTCTTCTTCTTTCCCTTCCCTTCCAGAACCCCAACTTGCTCAGACTCAGCTCTCAAAATTTCCCCTCTTGCCAACCCTACCCATGAGCTTTATTGATGTGAATACAAAATGGCGGAGGAACATTTCTCACAATACTAGAACCAGGGGGCATTCATTGAAAATGCTGGGGGGAAGAATTAGGACTCATAAAAGGAAACACTTCTTCACGCGACGTGTGATTGGTGTTTGGAATATGCTGCCCCAGGAGGGGGTGATGGCCACTAACCTGGATAGCTTTAAAAGGGGCTTGGACAGATTTATGGAGGAGAAGTCAATCTATGGCAGTGATGGCAAACCTATGGCACGGGTGCCAAATGTGGCACTCAGAGCCCTCTCTGTTGGCACGTGCAATCAGCCCCCCCCCCCTCCACATCTAGGCTGGCCTGGGTTGCTGGGCTCGATTATTAGCATTAAACCTAACACCTAGTTTTGAGGAAGCAGTGTAGGTAACCCTGTTAAGCGCTGTTAAACCCCACTGATTTTCATGAGAAGAACTAAAGTGCAATCCTTTACCTGGGTGTAAGCTGAGTTGCTGGCAATGGGGCTTGCTTCTGAGTAAACCCTCCTAGGGTTGTAATTCACCCATTGGAAGAGTTGCACGGTTGCTTCAAAGCAAAGCCACCGACTACCACCAAGTTTACTCCCGAGTAACGCACGCCTCAGAGCAAACCATTTTTTCTAAACTAAAACCTCAGTATTCAGGTTAAATTGCCTTGTTGGCACTTTGCGATAAATAAGTGGGTTTTGGGTTGCAGTTTGGGCACTCGGTCTCGAAAAGGTTAGCCACCACTGATCTATGGCTACCAATCTTGATCCTCCTTGATCTGAGATTGTAAATGCCTTAACAGACCAGGTGATCGGGAGCAGCAGCCGCAGAAGGCCATTGCTTTCACATCCTGCAGGTGAGCTCCCAAAGGCACCTGGTGGGCCACTGCAAGTAGCAGAGAGCTGGACTAGTTGGACTCTGGTCTGATCCAGCAGGCTAGTTCTTATGTTCTTATGTTCTTAAAGGACCAGACCAGGTGCTCGGGAGCAGCAGCAGCAGCAGAAGGCCATTGCTTTCACCTCCTGCAGGTGAGCTCCCAAAGGCACCTGGTGGGCCACTGCGAGTAGCAGAGTGCTGGACTAGATGGACTCTGGTCTGATCCAGCAGGCTTGTTCTTATGTTCTTATGTTCTTAACAATGGGGCAAAGGGCTATGGGCAGAAGAGTAGGGCATACCTATCCAAATAAAGCACTCCGCGGAGGGCAGAGAGGGCGAGTTGCTCAGCCCAGGCCATACTCACCTGCCACACAGGGTCCGTGTGCCTGTTGGCCGAGCTCTTGTAGCCGGGCTGGGAGCTGGCGGGCTTCTTCAGGTTGTAGATGGCCACGTTGCCGTCATAGAAGCCCACCACAATCAAGTAGGGGTGGTCCACGTGAATGTCGGCGCACATGATGCCGCTCTCGCTGTTGAAGATGTATTCCGGGAAGGAGGGGTTCTTCAGGGTATAGAGGAGGAGCATCCCTCGGCTCTGCTTCACAAAATCGTCTGGACCAAAAGAAGAGGAAGAGGAGGAGAGCATCAAATGAGTGCCCCTTTTATTAGAACTCATCCAAGGTGACAGCTGGGGCAGAGTGGCTGTTTAAGAGACCAGAAAAGCGCTCAGTGGGCGGCTGTCTTGCGAGGCCAGAAGTGGGTCCCGGTGGTGGGTCCCAGTGGTGCCAACTGTGTGCAAGATCTGCATGTCTCAGATATGGTATCCCCATAGTCTGAGGAACTACCATGTGCAAGGCCCCCTCACGTTGCTCCTGGGCCATTTTCAGTGGCTTAATGTGCCTGTGCTAATAGCCATCATCTCACCTAGGGTGCCCCAGCCCCCTCCCCTCTGTTCCACATGGGCCCCTAACATCATCGGGACCCACTATCTTTTCTTGGGAGGGTTACGTAAGGGTTTCGTGGGACGCTGTTTTAGGACATAACTGTTGTTTTAAATTATATTTATGATTTTATATATGATGTTTTATATTGTACACTGCCCTGAGCCCTTCGGGGATAGGGTGGTATATTAAATCAGATAGATAGATAGATAGATAGATAGATAGATAGATAGATAGATAGATAGATAGATAGATAGATAGATAGATAGATAGATAGATAGATAGATAGATAGATAGATAGATAGATAGATAGATAGATAGATAGATAGATAGATAGATAGATAGATAGATAGATAGATGGACGGATAGACGGATAGACGGATAGACGGATAGACGGATGGACGGATGGACGGATGGACGGATGGACGGATGGACGGATGGACGGATGGACGGATGGACGGATGGACGGATGGATAAGCAAGCAAGCTATGCGAAGGACTCTGATCTTGGGTGCCATTTTAGTTGTTTCGTTGCATGGATGGGGATGAGTTTGGCTGCCTTGCAGAATCTCTTTAAAATCAGGCTGATTTGGGGTGAGTCTCCTACAATTCCCCAAACTGCTCTCTCTGTCAGTCAGTCAGTCAGTCAGTCAGTCAGTCAGTCAGTCAGTCAGTCAGTCAGTCAGTCAGTCTGTCTGTCTGTCTGTCTGTCTGTCTCTCTCTCTCCATCTCTCTGTCTGTCAGTCTGTCTACCTTTATTTAAAATGTTGATTAGCAGCCTTTTTTCCTTATGGGGCTCAAGGCGGCTTACAAAGACATAAAACACATAGCATAAGATGCATGCAACACATAAAATGAAATTTTATTTTTTCAATAATTTTATTGCATCATTTGAATATTCCATTTTATATTAATACTCTTCTTCATTCGTTTTCAAACAATACATTTTCCCCCTTTTTTTTTTTTTTTTTTTTCCCTCTCAGATTTCCTTTCCTATAGTTTTATCAAATAAACAGCAGTAAGTTCATTCTTTGTAATCTCTTCTCCCATATCTCCTCATTGACTCCAGCTTCTTTCATCCAGGTCCGCAAGATATATTGTCCATATCTTCAAAATTTCGCAAATTCTGTTTATCTTGGCCACAGTTTTATTTCCTTTTTTTAGTTATTATTTTGAAAAAAATGTCCAGTGTCACTTGGTTCCCTCTAGATATATTCCTAAACCATTTCTGGATTTCGTCCATTTTTTCTCTTTCCAGCCTCCAAAAGCTTATTAGTTGCATGTGCTGCTTTGATCATTATTTTATATGTATGTAGCTATATTTTTTTATCTACTCCTTTTTATTCTCCATTTACACCTGCATCTTTTGGAACATTAAATCCTCATTATTTCTATCCCAATATTAATAATCTTCACCAGTTTCTCGGCCATATAACATTACAGTGCTGTCCAAAAAATTTTCTACTTCTATACATTCCTGGTCCCACATATGGCTATGCACATGCCAGCCCTGATCTCCTCCGCAGTGCCAGCATTTAGGACTGAGTCCTTTAATCATGTATGCTAGTTGTTTTGGTGTTCTATACCATTTCAATATCACTTTTCTTTCCAACTCCATATATTTCTCAATCTTTATATTTTTCCAACTGTCTATTAAATTTTCAGTTTTTCCGGTGTCTAAAAGAAGAAGAAGAAGAAGAAGAAGAAGAGAAGAAGAAGAAGAGTTTTGGATTTATATCCCCCCTTTCTCTCCTGTAGGAGACTCAAAGGGGATTACAATCTCCTTGCCCTTCCCCCCTCACAACAAACACCCTGTGAGGTGGGTGGGGCTGAGAGAGCTCCGAGAAGCTGTGACTAGCCCAAGGTCACCCAGCTGGCATGTATGGGAGTGCACAGGCTAATCTGAATTCCCCAGATAAGCCTCCACAGCTCAGGCGGCAGAGCTGGGAATCAAACCCGGTTCCTCCAGATCAGAGTGCACCTGCTCTTAGCCACTGCTCTTAGCCACTACGCCACTGCTGCTCCCTCTACGCAAAAAACCTTCCTTCTCCCTTCCTTCTCCCTAGAAAACCTTCCTTCTACCATTTTTGATTCAATGTTCTTATCATAAAGTCTTTGTCATCAACCATATACTTATATATATGTCACAAAATTTTCCCTTTACATTTTTCATATAGTTCAAAAACATTTTGCCATTATACATTCTCCTCTTATTCGTGGAACCTTTATCCTTTCCCAAATGCCCCTCAAGACATAACATGAAAATTTAAAACCGCTACGCAGGACTGCTGCTCAGCGTAACCAAATGCGGTCCTTAATAAAGCCATGTTCGGCTGCTTCCTCAGGATCAAACGGGAGGGCGCCGGGCACACTCCCCTGGGGAGGCTGTTCCCTAAACGTGGGGCTGCCGTAAAAAGGCTTCTTTGATTGACAGGACAATCAAGAGGGCCCCTCCCTGTGATCTTAAAACGGGAGCCATCAGGGAAGTTAAACTGGCAAGTTAAAATGCTCAGACTCCGAAATTCTTCTAAAAGGCAAAAGGCCAGCTGCGTTCTGCTTCCAGCGCTACCATCTAGCATTCAGCCACAAGTGCGCTCGTAATGAAGGAGGAAAGTGGAAAACAGCAGGACTCCAAGGTGGGGTCAGAGCGAAAGCATTTTAAGAGGAGTAGAACGTCCTTCAGTCCTTCGCTCCTCGGCGTAATCACAAAGACTGGGGAAAAAGCACAGCACTGGCCGGGGGAAAAGATCTCACTAGGACAGGGGTGGGCAATTATTTTTTCCATGGGGCCGCATAAGAAACAGAAAATATTGTGGAGGGCCGGGCCAAAAGGCAGGGGGGCGAAGCGCTTTTGAAAGCCCTGCAGAAGCTGGCAGCCAAGGCAACCGGCTTCTGCAGGGCTTTCAAAGGTGCCTTGCTCCCCAGCAAGGCGGGGGGCGAGGCGAGGCGCTTTTGAAAGCCCCGCAGAAGCCGGCAGCCAAGGCAACCGGCTTCTGCGGGGCTTTCAAAGACGCCTCGCTCCCCAGCAAGGCAGGGGGGCCAGTCAGGGTCATCCGGCGGGCCGGATGTGGCCCGCGGGCCGTATGATGCCCAGGTCTGCATTAGGAGCTTCCACAAGCCAGAACCTAAAGACAAACCACAGTCATAACAAGAAGAAGCGGTGTTTGGATTTACACCCAGCTTTTCTTGCCTGTAAGGAGTCTCAAAGCGGCTTACAAGCTCCTATAAGAACATAAGGAAGAGCCTGCTGGATCAGACCAGAGTCCATCTAGTCCAGCACTCTGCTACTCGCAGTGGCCCACCAGGTGCCTTTGGGAGCTCACCTGCAGGATTATTATTATTATTTATTTAATTTAATATACCGCCCCATCCCCGAAGGGCTCTGGGTGGTGTACAACATAAAACAGTATATATAAGATCAACATAAATACAATTTCCATAAATACACTTAAACAGTAATTGTTTCCAAAAAAGGCGTCTCACGAAAGCCTTACTTAAACAAAAACTTAAACTTAACCTCCTCCTAAAAAAGGAAGGGGGGGAGGTAATGGGTCCTGATGACATTGAAGACCCATGAGGAATAATGGGGCACACTCCAGGTGGCTAGAGTCTCTCCAAAGGCCCGAGTGGGAGACAACTCCAGTCTTGCTTACAGGTGGCCCTCATGAAAGGAACTCACCAAAGCTGTCTCCGCGAGGGCTGGACCAGCGCTGGAGGGAGAGTGTTCCACCAGGCAGGGGCCAGAGCCGTGAAGGCCCTGGCCCGAGTGGAGGCCAGCCGTGTCATTGAGGGGCTGGGGATCTCCAGTAAGTTGGCCTCTGCCGAACGCAGAGGACGAACCGGGACATATGGGATGTGAAAGCAATGGTCTTCTGCTGCTGCTGCTGCTCCCGAGCACCTGGTCTGGTCCTTTCCCTTCCTCTCCCCACAACAGACACTTTGTGAGGCAGGTGGAGCTGAGAGAGTCCTGAGAAAACCGTGACTGGCTTCATGTGAAGGAGTGGGGAAACAAATCCAGTTCACCAGATGAGGGTCTGCCAGTCATGTGGAGTGGTGGGGAACTGAACCCGGTTCTGCAGATTAGAGTCCACTGCTCACGTGGAGGAGTGAGGAATGAAACCCTGTTCTACAGAGTGCACTGTTCTTTACCACCACATCACACTGTAGGTGCAGGGTATATTCTGAGGATTCTTTAAATCCTTATAGAAAATTGCTCTCTCTTTAATTACATTGTCTTTATAATTTTGTGCTTCAGCCATAACCAAATTATATAAAAGGCACGTAGGCCTTTTGCTCTTTGCTCCTCTTTCCTGTTACTAACCAGAACAGCACCGGCCTTGATGAATACCCTTTTGTTCTAACTTACCCCTTTGGAATTTAGAAGATTTTAAATGATGTTGTCTTTGAGGTCTTCTTGTCCTTACTGGCACCATAAGTCTGTCCTTTTTCTGATACAAACTAGAACCAGGAAAATAACCTGGTTCTTAACACTAACAAGACAAAGGAGCTCATAGTGGACTATAGAAGGAATAGCTCCGAAATTCAGCCCTTGACTATAAATGGAGATCAAGTGGAGCGGGTGGCTAGTTTTAAATTTCTGGGCGTTATGATTACAGAGGACTTGGACCTTGGGGAGTAATAGACTGCCAAGGGTGGTTAAGAAAGCCCCAGCAAAGACTGTATCTATCTGAAGACGACTTTGCTGTAGCTAAGCAGCAACTGGATGGAAAATCCTGGTGTCCTTTTACTGGCTTGCGCTATAGAGAGTGTCTTTAACCTACTATGACCGGGTGTATGGTTAGTTCTCCAGCTGCACGAAGTGGCAGATAGGTGCCAAGCCCCAAAGGGTGATCTGCCCACTGCACAGTTGATCATCGGCTGCCCTCTCCTCCTTGGAAGAAATCTATAATGCCCGCTCTGGGGCCAGAAGTCCAAGTAAAATATTCTGAGGGACCTGGCCTTCATCCTTAAAAGTACCTCAAAACTGTTACTTCATCTGGGTGACGTGAGCAGGGCCTGTGAACTAGGACTAAGAGGTTTAGAGACGGCTTCTACCTCCTAGAGCTGTACAGTTAAACTCCGGCTTTGCCTATAATTGATGTGTTTGGGGCTGTGTAGGGATGGGGTGGAGGAAGGGAAAAGTGGAGGGACGAGCATGAGTCTTCAGAAATGGTGGGTGATCGAGGAATGCTGTCAGGAATTCCCATGCAGCGTGGCAATAATGATAATAAAATGCTTATGGCGCTTAATACAGCCAAAATGTTTTAGGCTCTTTGTTTAGATAAGTAGGGCAACTGAGAACAATACTGACAAGGTGATGCTGGGCCTTAGTTCACAGGGCATCAAAAGCGTGAATTAATGACACCCTCCAATGAGGGCATCTGCCTGTCTAAATTGTTTTGGGTAAGGGAGTGATCTCCTTCTTCTTTAATGATTGATTGCTGATGCTGACTTTGGGGTGTATTCTTTCCAATGGTACTATTTCGATGTAACCCATAAAAACGAGAGACATCCGCCATTTGGGTGTGGCTCCTCTGATGCTAACTTGCCCGTTGTTGGCCTGAATAAAAATTATTTCTTTAATTTTATTCCTTGTCGGCTTGAGCTTTTTGGGCTTGAATGTCTTAACAAGTTACCCCGCGGTAACAACACTGGCCCAACGCAAGACATAACAGCCCTACAGCGTCTGACTGGAGTGTTGCTGCTCCAGCATCCCGTTCTCAAGGAAGAGTTCCCATCACCTTGAATCAGACTCAGTTCATCAATTGCAACCATCAAACCATCAGGGAAGGAAGGTTGTTGTTGTTGTTGTTGTTGTTGTTGTTGTTGTTGTTGTTGTTTTATTTGGCTTAATAGACCGCCCAACCCCCAAAGGGCTCTGGGCGGTGTACAATGAGACATAAAACAAATACAATATAAAGTCTCATAAATACAATACAATGATAAAACATTAAAATTCATTAAAATACATTATAGCAGCAATTTCAGAAATTACAGATAAAAATACATGCCCAAATGCATGCACAGATGTTGTTGTTGTTGTTGTTGTTGTTGTTGTTGTTGTTGTTGTTGTTGTTGTTGTTGTTGTTTTTAAATCAAGGTGCCCAAGATAAGCTCCATGAACATTCGCCTGCTTGTTTGGTTCCGCTCTTAGATGTTTTGCTCCAAACGGTTGAGAGAGGCTGGGTGGCCATCTGTCAGGAGTGCTTTGATTGTGTGTTCCTGCATTGTAGGGGGTTGGACTGGATGGCCCCTGGGGTCTCTTCCAACTCTATGATCCTCGGGTCACTTGAAGGGATTTCCCCTTCCCAACATTTTTGCTTTTGGGAAAAAATGAACTTGGGTTGACATGATGGGAGCCTTGCTCTTTATTTTTGCGTGACCTGCCCCAACGAAAAGACTCACGGGCACTATGGCCCTCTCCACACTTACCTTAAGCCGCGCGCTACTCTCCTCAAGTAGTGCGGGGTCCCCCGGCACTCCCCACTACAGGGGCGGCGACAACGCAGCCGCCCCGACGCTGCTGCCAAGGTCGCGCCCCCTCAGCGCGCGGCATCCCTGGCGCTCCTCGAAACGGCGCCTTTTTATGGGGACACCCGGGCGCGCACCAGAGATGACGTGCGCTGAGAGTAGCGCGCAGCAAAGGGCAGCAAAGGTAAGTGGGGAAATGCCCTATGATGACCTATTTAGGGCACTCAAGAACAAGCAATTGGGCCACAAATCACAGATCCATTTTTGTACGTTCGAGTGAATTTTAGCCGTCAACTGACAGACACCTACAGAGCAGCCACACTGCCCTCGAGCACATCGTCAGATGAATGCTCGATGTGCAGACATAAAATTATCCCGTGGGCTCAATCTACTTCCCTTTTTAAAGGCTTTCCCCATAAACAGGATTACGAACACCCTTTGATAAACACCTGTCCTTTAAAACAGAAGACCACAAGCAGTTTTCCCAGGGAAAGTTTCACTCAGCTGCCTAACGTGTTTTTTTTATAAATCAATGCTAAAGACAACAAGAGAGAGAACATCATGTTTTCATGGAGACGCTCCGCTGTTGTTCTCACGAAAACTAAGCCTCGTTCAGCATCACTTAGACACGTTTGCTGTAAAGTAGGAAGCTGGCGGTACATGTGGGATTTGCGCTGGCCCTCGCCCCGACTTTGCCTCTCCCCACCAACATTATTTACTTACTTAAATATGTATGTGTTTATTTATTGAGATTTATAACCTGCCCTATAAAGAAGTCTCGGCGCAGCTTACAAAATTAGAAACAGTAAAACATAAGTTTAAAAAATCATATGTGTGTGTTGTATATGTGTATATGTGTATATGTGTGTATATGTATGTGTGTATGTATGTATTTATTTTATTTAATTTATTCATTCATGTATGTATGTATGTGTGTGTGTGTGTTTGTTTGTTTGTTTGTTTGTTTGTTTGTTTGTTTGTTTGGGCAGGCTTTTATACCGCCCTATCCCCGAGGGGCCGGGCGGTGCACAGCATGTAAGCATAATACAATCATAAGATAGCTAAAAACCTTTAAAAGCAGCAATAAAAGCAATAAAAGCTAAGTATAATAAATATAATAAATACAGGTATAAATATATATAAGTGGCGTCCAACAGCTCCATTTTCAAAGTCCTCTCCCCAAAAATGGATATGTATGTATGTATGTATGTATGTATGTATGTATGTATGTACGTACGTATGTATGTATGTATGAGTGAATGAGTGAATGAGTGAGTGAATGAGTGAATGAGTGAATGAGTGAAAGAAAGAAAGAAAGAAAGAAAGAAAGAAAGAAAGAAAGAAAGAAAGAAAGAAAGAAAGAAAGAAAGAAAGAAAGAAAGAAAGAAAGAAAGAAAGAAAATCATCGCATTACCCAAAGGTCTGGGAGAATAGGAACGCTGGTCATGAATAGCTCCTTTGCTTCCTCACCTGGTCTGGTAATGTATAACCCTGCCATAGACCTTTTCCAAACCCCATTCAATGCTCTGTTTTCTTCGATTCCATATGAATGAATTGCTCTAAGAGGATTGCAGTAATTTTTATTATTTTTCTGAGAACTAATGAAAACTCTCTCTCTTGTCAAAATATTTTTCACAATTCAAAGTATAAACTCCTACAGAAGGATCCTGGTATATATGTTGGTGGAGAGATTTTGCTGTTTCCCACCTCCATTTTTCTCTCTTTCTCACAATACTAGAACCAGGGGGCATCCATTGAAAATGCTGGGGGGAAGAATTAGGACTAATAAAAGGAAACACTTCTTCACACAACGTGTGATTGGTTCGAGACCTCACAGTTAGTCTCGATGTTATTGTGACAGGGATCCAGATATGACCAGAGCAGATGGATCAAGTAAGGGGCCATCTTATCGGCTAGGGTGAGTTAGTAGAAAACCTTTTCTCTGTAGCTGAATAAACTTTAAGGAAACACTTCTTCACGCAACGTGTGATTGGTGTTTGGAATATGCTGCCACAGGAGGTGGTGATGGCCACTACCTGGATAGCTTTAAAAGGGGCTTGGACAGATTTATGGAGGAGAAGTCGATTTATGGCTACCAATCTTGATCCTCCTTGACCTGAGATTGCAAATGCCTTAGCAGACCAGGTGCTCGGGAGCAGCAGCAGCCGCAGAAGGCCATTGCTTTCACCTCCTGCATGTGAGCTCCCAAAGGCACCTGGTGGGCCACTGCGAGTAGCAGAGAGCTGGACTAGATGGACTACATGTTTAAAAAAAGGAAGAAGGTACTGTAACAGAGATGAAGAAGAAGAGAAGAATTTGGATTTATATCCCCCCTTTCTCTCCTGCAGGAGACTCAAAGGGGCTAACAATCTCCTAGCCCAAGGTCACCCAGCTGGCGTGTGTGGGAGTGCACAGGCTAATCTGAATTCCCCAGATAAGCCTCCACAGCTCAGGCGGCAGAGCTGGGAATCAAACCCGGTTCCTCCAGATTAGATACACGAGCTCTTAACCTCCTACGCCACTGCTGCTCCTGAAAATTAACAAGCCTAATTTGGGAAGCAGCACCAGATGTATATTAACTCTCGCCACGAATTTGGCAGTGATAGCTGGAGACAATGAAGCAGATCGAAGTGAGAGTTTGCATCTTCATCCACCTGTTTTAATCGGTGGCTGAGCGGGCCGCTTTAGAATTTAATGCCGGCGGAACTTTGGGGCTCTGTGCCGCTGGTCTTTTCACAAGAATCCTCAATGCGTTTCCCTCTTAGCAGCGGCTCACTAAATATTTAACAGTGCCCTCAAGTGGTAAAAACATTTGTTAGCTCCAAAGGTTTTATGGGAAGGGGGGGGGAGCCATTCCACCTCACAGCCACTATATTAGTGGTGGCGAACCTGTGGCACGGTTGCCAGAGGTGGCATTCAGAGCCCTTTCTGTGGGCACACACAAACAGAGTAGCCCCCCCCCCCCCACACACACACACACATCTAGGCTGGCCTGGGCTGCTGGGCTCGATTATTAGCATTAAACCTAAGACCTAATTTTGGGGAAGCAGTGTAGGTAACCCTGTTAAGCACTGTTAAACCCCACTGATTTTCATGCGAAGAACTAAAGTGTGATCCTTTACCTGGGAGTAAGCTTGGTTGCTGGCAATGGGCCTTGCTTCTGAGTAAACCCTTCTAGGGTCATGATACACCTGTTGGTAGAGTTGCACGGTCGCTTCAAAGCAAAGCCACCGACTACCACCAAGCTTACTCCCAAGTAACACATGCCTCGGAGCCAACCATTTTTTCTAAACGAAAACCTCAGTATTCAGGTTAAATTGCCGTGTGGGCACTTTGCGATAAATAAGTGGGTTTTGGGTTGCAATTTCAGCACTCGGTCTCGAAAAGGTTCACCATCACTGCACTATATCATGGACTTTGACCACTGCCATCTGGATTTCAATCACTATCGACCTGTGAAGCTCAGCCTGACCTCTCTTACAGGGCTATTTTGAGGATAAAGCAGGGTGGAAAGAAAAACTCTGTGTAAATTAGTTCCTTGGAAGACTGGCACGAGGAAAAAAATATGGCAGAAGGTCCTAGGTTCAATCCCTAGCATCCCTTGTTAAAAGGACCAGGCAGTAGGTGGTAGAATCATAGTGTTGGAAGAGACCCCCAAGGGCCATCAAGTCCAGCCCCCTGCAATGCAGGAGCACACAATCAAAACACTCCTGTCAGATGGCCGTCCAGCCTCTCTTTAAAAACCTACAAAGAAGGAGACTCCACCACTCTCTGAGGCAGTGAATTCCACTGTTCAACAGCCCTGATGATCAGGAAGTTTCTCCTGGTGTTTTGGTGGAATCTCTGTTCCTGTATCTTGAATACTCCTGGTCCTGGTCTCTGGAGCAGCAGAAATCAAGCTTGCTCCCTCACCAACATGACAGCCCTTCAAATATCTAAACATGGCTATCATGTCACCCCTTAACCTTCTCTTCACCAGACTAAACATCCCCAGTTCCCTAAGTCTCTTCTCATAGGGCATGGACTCCAGACCTTTGACCATTTTGGTTGCCCTCCTCTGGACCCGTTCCAGCTTGTCAATATCCTTCTTGAATTGCTGTGCCCAGAACTGTACACAATATTCCAGGTGAGGTCTACCCAATGAGGAATAGAGAGGTACAATTTGGCTCATTCTGCACATGCAGAATAATGCACTTTCAAACTGCTTTCAGTGCTCTTTGAAGCTGTGCGGAATAGCAAAATCCACTTGCAAACAGTTGTGAAAGTGAATTGAAAGTGCATCATTCTGCATGTGCAGAAGAGGCCTATATCTGTAAGAAAAGGTCAAGAAAAGGCCTCTGTCTGAGTCAGCAGTAGCGGCATCAGCGTCAGGGTCGGAGAAGACCAGGACAGACCCCCGACTGTGTCTGCCATTTTGCATCAGCCAATATGGGATGTTAGAGTCGGTGGACTCTGAGGACACAGGGTACCAAAAAAGCTTGAGGGGTCACCATACCAAGTACATTTGGACTTGAGGGTCACCGTCCCAGAAAGGTTGGGTACCACTGATGTAGGGTAAGGTCTGACTAGTGGTGGAAAGGGGCATCAAGGCTGAAGAGGTGGGGGCCCGGGGAGGAGGAGGAGGAGGAGGAGGAGGAGGAGGAGGAGGAGGAGGAGGAGGAGGAGGAGGAGGAGGAGGAGGAGAAGGTGAAGGAGAAGGGGGAGGAGGAGGAGGAGAAGAAGGGGAAGGGGAAGGAGAAGGAGAAGGAGAAGGAGGAGGAGGAGGAGAAGGGGGAGAAGGAGGAGGAGGAGGAGGAGGAGGAGGAGAAGGAGAAGAAGAAGAAGAGGAGGAGGAGTAGGAGGAGTTTGGATTTATATCCCCCCTTTCTCTCCTGCAGGAGACTCAAAGGGGCTGACAATCTCCTTGCCCTTCCCCCCCTCACAACAAGCACCCTGTGAGGTGGGTGGGGCTGAGAGAGCTCCGAGAAGCTGTGACTAGCCCAAGGTCACCCAGCTGGCATGTGTGGGAGTGCCCAGGCTAATCTGAATTCCCCAGATAAGGGGGAGGAGGAGGTGGGGGCCAGGCTGACAAGATAACCCCATAGGGCCGTGATGGCCAATTGGCCATGCTGGCAGGGGCTGATGGGAATTGTAGTTCATGAACATCTGGAGGGCCATAGGTTTGCCGCCACTGCCATAGGGTTTCACAACTGAGCTCTGATTAGACACCGGTAAATACATGGATGCCCACACCCCAGAGAGGAGACTGATTTTTTACCACTGGGGAATGAAGACAGTCATGCTGTATCATCGTCAGACATCACTACGGAGCGTGCTGTCTCACGGGTGCGCATGCACGTACCCTGATGCGCCCCTGCAAACAACACAGCGAACGCGACTCAACCAATTAATTGAGATTCCGGCAATTACCAGGAAGCCAGCGGGCCCAGCCGAAGCTGGGGACGCAAACAAAATAGCGGAGGCCCGAAATTCAATTACTCAGCCAGGAACTCCATCCTTGTCAGCTGGGAAGCCGCCTGTGCAAAGCGATAAAGACGCCTCCGAAAGGAGAAAAGGAAATTGCTCTTTCCCAGGCGAGCTGCAGAAATCGGAAGGATGTGGTTCGGGGAATAGGGAATAGCGTTGCAGGAGTCAGAAGTGAAGCAAGGGGTGAGTTCATATAAGAAGAGCGCCGGCAGTTTGAGCAGAGGCGTGGGGGGAAGAATTAGGGCTAATAAAAGGAAACACTTCTTCACGCAACGTGTGATTGGTGTTTGGAATATGCTGCCACAGGAGGTGGTGATGGCCACTCACCTGGATAGCTTTAAAAAGGGCTTGGACAGATTTATGAAGTCGATCTATGGCTACCAATCTTGATCCTCCTTGATCTGAGATTGCAAATGCCTGAGCAGACCAGGTGCTCGGGAGCAGCAGATTTATGGAGGAGACTCAAAGGGGCTGACAATCTCCTTGCCCTTCCCCCCTCACAACAAACACCCTGTGAGGTGGGTGGGGCTGAGAGAGCTCCGAGAAGCTGTGACTAGCCCAAGGTCACCCAGCTGGCGTGTGTGGGAGTGTACAGGCTAATCTGAATTCCCCAGAGAAGCCTCCACAGCTCAGGCGGCAGAGCTGGGAATCAAACCCGGTTCCTCCAGATTAGATACACGAGCTCTTAACCTCCTACGCCACTGTTGCTCCTGCAACACCTGCAACAGTTAACAAGTATAGGAAGGAGGAGGAGGAGTTGGATTTGTATCCCCCCCTTTCTCTCCTGCAAGGAGCCTCAAGGTGGCTTACATGCTTCTTTCCCTTCCCCCACCCCACAATAAACACCCTGTGAGGTTGGTGGGGCTGAGAGAGCTCTGAAGAACTGTGACTAGCCCAAAGTCACCCAGTTGGCATGTGTTGGAGTGCACCAGCTAATCGAGTTCATCAGATAAGCCTCCACAGCTCAAGTGGCAGAGTGAGGAATCAAACGCAGTCCTCCAGATTAAAGTGCACCTGCTCTTAACCACTACACTGCTGCAGTCGTAAGGAGGGCTTTTCCGCCCTGCCGCAGTTCTCGGGAAAGTTTACTCAGTATACCGAAAGGGTCTGATCTTATTAGACTTAGTTCTTTGCTGTTTTAAACTGCTGCAAATCAACGTCAAAAGCTGTTTACAGACCCCGGCTGGTGGAAGCCCTCTCTTCTGCAGGGTGGCTGGGGAGGAAGAAACCAAGAAGGGGAAAGTCACGCTGACCCTGGCAAGCTCTCATCAGTCTCCTTGGAGACGACAGGCCAGAGGTGCCGGACGTTTCCAGCCAGCCAAATGTCCACGAATTTCCCAACCTGGAGTTGCCAAACGGTGAAAATCTCTACTGTTGTGTAAATGGGAAGTTCTCACAATGGAGAGATGTAAGGAGTGGTGTCCCCCAAGGATCCATTTTGGGACCAGTGCTCTTTAACCAATTCCAATTCCAATTCCAAAGCCTTTATTGGCATTATTCTCTTTAACCTATTCATAAATGACCTGGAAGTAGGGGTGGGTAGCGTGGTGGCCAAGTTTGCAGATGATACCAAATTAGGTAGGGTGGTGAGAACCGCAAAGGATTGCGAAGAGCTCCAAGCGGACCTTGATAAATTAGGTGAGTGGGCTAAGAAATGGCAAATGCAGTTCAATGTAGCTAAATGTAAAGTGATTCACATAGGGGCAAAAAATCCAAACTTCACATACAAGCTACAAGGGTCAGTGCTATCAGTCACAGACCAGGAAAGGGATTTGGGCGTCTTAGTTGATAGTTCCATGGGAATGTCAACTCAATGCATGGCAGCTGTGAAAAAGGCAAACTCTGTGCTGGGGATTATTAGGAAAGGAATTGAGAATAAAACTGCAAAGATTGTCATGCCTTTATATAAAGCAGTGGTGCGACCGCACTTGGAGTACTGTGTTCAGTTCTGGTTGCCACATCTCAAAAAGGATATTGAAGAGATAGAAAAAGTGCAGGGAAGGGCAACGAGGATGATTGAGGGACTGGAGCACCTTCCTTATGAGGAGAGGCTGCAGCGTTTGGGACTCTTTAGTTTGGAGAGGAGACGTCTGAGGGGGGATAGGATTGAAGTCTATAAAATTATGCATGGGGTAGAAAATGTTGACAGAGAGAAATTTTTCTCTCTTCCTCACAATACTAGAACCAGGGGGCATCCATTGAAAATGCTGGGGGGAAGAATTAGGACTAATCAAAGGAAACACTTCTTCACGCAACGTGTGATTGGTGTTTGGAATATGCTGCCACAGGAGGTGGTGATGGCCACTAACCTGGATAGCTTTAAAAGGGGCTTGGACAGATTTATGGAGGAGAAGTCGATCTATGGCTACCAATCTTGATCCTCCTTGATCTGAGATTGCAAATGCCTTAGCAGACCAGGTGCTCAGGAGCAGCAGCAGCAGCAGAAGGCCATTGCTTTCACCTCCTGCACGTGAGCTCCCAAAGGCACCTGGTGGGCCACTGCGAGTAGCAGAGTGCTGGACTAGATGGACTCTGGTCTGATCCAGCTGGCTTGTTCTTATGTTCTTATGTTCTAATTGTGAGGAGCCATTTTGAAACTTCCCAGGCAAATTAGCCCTAATAAATCAGAGCTAACCAACGTGCGATGTCACCTCTTGCCCTAATAAATTTCCTAAACAGAAAACATGGCCAGGGCACGTGTCAAACCGGCTGCCCTTATTAGTCTCGCGCGGCCGTCTAGCAGAAATAGCGCCGGGAGAGTAATGACCACAGAGTATCATTAATTCTAACCGTCAGCTTGATTGCTGTTTAGCAATTTAAGGTCTCCAATATTTTACTTAATTTCTTCCTAGACCAACTGGTATATCAATTTCATTTTTAATTGGCCGGCGACGTAGCCCCCGCCTGGGGAATTCGTTAACGCCGGGTGAATAACAAATAAGAAGTCTGAGAGAACCGAAATGATGAGCGTTCTGAAAAGGTGGGTCTCGGTGCCTTCGGAAGGGCAACGAAGAAATCGGAGACTCCGAAGGAGCGCTCTGCGTTTTCTTCCCTTTTGAGTGTAGAGTGTAGATGTAAATTATTTTAGCGTTTTGAAATGTTTTCATTTGGGTCAAGAAACGTTCCCAGCTGCTCAATTAAATAAAATGAATAAATTGGACTAGCGCTTGTCAGGGGTGTTTTGGATTAATCCTGCTTTGAGCGCGCGCATGCGAGTGTGTGTGTGTGTGTGTGTACTCACAGGTGGGATCCAGCAGGTTCTCACAGGTTCCCGAGAGTAGGTTACTGATTATTTGTGTGTGCCGAGAGGGGGTCACTAATGGGTGATTTTGCCACGTGATTTTTGCCTTAGTGACGCCCCTCCTCTCAGCAGTAGCGCGCAGAACTGGAAGCAGTCTAGCAGGAGGTGCACCGCCGTGCCTGGCAGCCTGCGCCAGCGTGCATTCATTTCCCGCCCAAGGACCGGAACAGCGGCTGCATCCTTGCCGCAGCCCCGCCCAGGAATGCCCCACCCCCGGAATGCCCGGCCACGCCCCCCGCCGTGCCCCGCCCAGCCCCACTGGCGCTACGCCACAGTTTGAATCCCACCACCATGGGAACCTGTTACTAAAATTTTTGGATCCCACCACTGGGTGTACTAGAAGGCCTGTATGGACCCTTCCAACTCTCTGGTTCTATATATGAAGTTCATATACTTAGGCAGGGGGAGCAGTCAGTGGACAGGAGAAGTGGGCGTGTCTGATCCCTCTTTAAAAGGGGTCACCTGGCCCTCCTCTGACCTGCTGCTTAAAGAGGCCAACGGCTGTGGGTTCAAAATATTTAAGCCAAAAAGCTCAAGCCGACAATGAATAAAATCAAATCAATATTTTATTCAGGCCAACAAAAGGGCAAGCTAGAATCAGAGGAGCCACACCAAAATGGCTGCCGTCTCCTACTTTTATAGGATAAAAGGCAGGTTACATCAAAGTGGCAGAAAAAGAATACACCCCAAAGTACCATCATCATCATCAATCAATCCCTCAAGAAGGAGGAGATCTTCCCCTTACCTAAAACATTTTGGACATTTTAATGCATTCATTGGAGGATGGCAGTATTTCACACTTCTGACGTCCCGTGAACTAGGACCTAGCGCCATCTTATCAGCATTGTTCTCAGTTGCCCCACGTATCTAAACAAAGAGCCTAAACATTTGGCTGTGTTCTAGTTTGTATCAGAAAAAGGACAGACTTATGGTGCCAGCAAGCATTACAAGGTCTAAATGAACACATAATTTAATATCTCCCAAATTCCAATGGGTAAGTTAGTACAAAGGGTATTCACCAAGGCTGTGAATCTTTGGTCAATAGAAAAAGAAAAGTAAAGTGCATGAGGCCTGCATGATTCTCGTTCAGCAGCTTTATGGTTGCCAACACCCCATTACAAGGAAAGGAATAATGGTGGGGGGGGGGGAAGGAAATAGTCTTACAGGTTACTTATAGGGATTGGTGAAAATCCTTTTGACAGGGCTATGTGCCTACAGCTGGAGCTATTACTCGCCTGGCCTCCCTGCTTTTCCGATTCTGCAAGCAGGAGACCCTGCGCAGCTCTGAGAACCAAACCAATCAGTCCCCATGTTTGGTTTGCATAATTTATTTTGCCTCTGCTAGTTCCATTTATTGACTCAGTTAAGGAAGCCTCCAGTTTGAAAAGACGGAGCAAGACTGTTCACGCTAGGACGCATTGGAGGCTATTAATTTGTAAGGCTTGCTGTAAGTCAGAAGCGACAACACAGCAGACACACGCACAGTTCCAAGGCGAGTGAGGCGTTGTGTAGTTCGCAGTTCCTTCCTGGGCACTTCTGTGTTTCCCCCAGGGCTTATGGTGTCGTGCCCTTGCTCTGTTCAATAACAAGACTCTGTATTCAGTTGATTTATTGTGAAACGGCATCAGGAACAAGCATTTAGACTAGTATTGCAGAACCAAGCATGACCAGCAATACAGCCACCATTATACCCCACATCATGTCAACCTTCTTAACCTCTGACTACCAGTACGAGGTCTGACAATGCAGAACAGAGAGGGACTATTAAATCCCTTGACCAAACACTATGTATCTGTGGACACAGCCCAGAATGGCATTGGCTTTCTTGGCTGCTGCATCACGGTGCTGACTCAAGTTTAGTTTGTACGAGTCCCAGATCCCTTTTGCGTGTATTGTCAAGCCAGGGGTGGTATCTCACATTCATCTCTTTTAAAAGTTGCTGGTGGGCATGTGACACCCATTAAAACCATAATATCCATCCAATTCAAGTGGGGAGTCAGTCCAGGTTTCTTGCAGTATTATAATATCAAATTTGTGTTGGCGCAATAAACAGTTGTTATCCATGGCAAAACATCTTTTCCAACCTGCAATGTTCCAAGATATAATTTCCAAAGGCTTATTTATCGTTTTCTCTGGCCGCTTCCGCACGGCCCATTTATGACGGCCTGGGGGCGCCAAAAAAGGCGCCCCCAGGCCGCCGTTCGCACAGGCGCCGCTGCTGCAACGCAGCAGACCTGACTCTTCTTCCCTCCCCCCAGGGCGGCGTCAAGCCGCCCTAAACAACAACCCTTTAAAGGGTTGTTGTTGGGGAGGGAGCGTCTTCCCTGCTGTCTCCCGTCTCCGCCCCACTCACGGTGTCCTCCTCGTCGCCTGCGGGGAGTCACAGCCCCGCCCACACTTGGGGGTGGGGGGGGGGGGGGGTGGGGGGGGGGGGGGGTGGGGGGGGGGGGGGGTGGGGGGGGGGGGGGGTGGGGGGGGGGGGGGGTGGGGGGGGGGGGGGGTGGGGGGGGGGGGGGGTGGGGGGGGGGGGGGGTGGGGGGGGGGGGGGGTGGGGGGGGGGGGGGGTGGGGGGGGGGGGGGGTGGGGGGGGGGGGGGGTGGGGGGGGGGGGGGGTGGGGGGGGGGGGGGGTGGGGGGGGGGGGGGGTGGGGGGGGGGGGGGGTGGGGGGGGGGGGGGGTGGGGGGGGGGGGGGGTGGGGGGGGGGGGGGGTGGGGGGGGGGGGGGGTGGGGGGGGGGGGGGGTGGGGGGGGGGGGGGGTGGGGGGGGGGGGGGGTGGGGGGGGGGGGGGGTGGGGGGGGGGGGGGGTGGGGGGGGGGGGGGGTGGGGGGGGGGGGGGGTGGGGGGGGGGGGGGGTGGGGGGGGGGGGGGGTGGGGGGGGGGGGGGGTGGGGGGGGGGGGGGGTGGGGGGGGGGGGGGGTGGGGGGGGGGGGGGGTGGGGGGGGGGGGGGGTGGGGGGGGGGGGGGGTGGGGGGGGGGGGGGGTGGGGGGGGGGGGGGGTGGGGGGGGGGGGGGGTGGGGGGGGGGGGGGGTGGGGGGGGGGGGGGGTGGGGGGGGGGGGGGGTGGGGGGGGGGGGGGGTGGGGGGGGGGGGGGGTGGGGGGGGGGGGGGGTGGGGGGGGGGGGGGGTGGGGGGGGGGGGGGGTGGGGGGGGGGGGGGGTGGGGGGGGGGGGGGGTGGGGGGGGGGGGGGGTGGGGGGGGGGGGGGGTGGGGGGGGGGGGGGGTGGGGGGGGGGGGGGGTGGGGGGGGGGGGGGGTGGGGGGGGGGGGGGGTGGGGGGGGGGGGGGGTGGGGGGGGGGGGGGGTGGGGGGGGGGGGGGGTGGGGGGGGGGGGGGGTGGGGGGGGGGGGGGGTGGGGGGGGGGGGGGGTGGGGGGGGGGGGGGGTGGGGGGGGGGGGGGGTGGGGGGGGGGGGGGGTGGGGGGGGGGGGGGGTGGGGGGGGGGGGGGGTGGGGGGGGGGGGGGGTGGGGGGGGGGGGGGGTGGGGGGGGGGGGGGGTGGGGGGGGGGGGGGGTGGGGGGGGGGGGGGGTGGGGGGGGGGGGGGGTGGGGGGGGGGGGGGGTGGGGGGGGGGGGGGGTGGGGGGGGGGGGGGGTGGGGGGGGGGGGGGGTGGGGGGGGGGGGGGGTGGGGGGGGGGGGGGGTGGGGGGGGGGGGGGGTGGGGGGGGGGGGGGGTGGGGGGGGGGGGGGGTGGGGGGGGGGGGGGGTGGGGGGGGGGGGGGGTGGGGGGGGGGGGGGGTGGGGGGGGGGGGGGGTGGGGGGGGGGGGGGGTGGGGGGGGGGGGGGGTGGGGGGGGGGGGGGGTGGGGGGGGGGGGGGGTGGGGGGGGGGGGGGGTGGGGGGGGGGGGGGGTGGGGGGGGGGGGGGGTGGGGGGGGGGGGGGGTGGGGGGGGGGGGGGGTGGGGGGGGGGGGGGGTGGGGGGGGGGGGGGGTGGGGGGGGGGGGGGGTGGGGGGGGGGGGGGGTGGGGGGGGGGGGGGGTGGGGGGGGGGGGGGGTGGGGGGGGGGGGGGGTGGGGGGGGGGGGGGGTGGGGGGGGGGGGGGGTGGGGGGGGGGGGGGGTGGGGGGGGGGGGGGGTGGGGGGGGGGGGGGGTGGGGGGGGGGGGGGGTGGGGGGGGGGGGGGGTGGGGGGGGGGGGGGGTGGGGGGGGGGGGGGGTGGGGGGGGGGGGGGGTGGGGGGGGGGGGGGGTGGGGGGGGGGGGGGGTGGGGGGGGGGGGGGGTGGGGGGGGGGGGGGGTGGGGGGGGGGGGGGGTGGGGGGGGGGGGGGGTGGGGGGGGGGGGGGGTGGGGGGGGGGGGGGGTGGGGGGGGGGGGGGGTGGGGGGGGGGGGGGGTGGGGGGGGGGGGGGGTGGGGGGGGGGGGGGGTGGGGGGGGGGGGGGGTGGGGGGGGGGGGGGGTGGGGGGGGGGGGGGGTGGGGGGGGGGGGGGGTGGGGGGGGGGGGGGGTGGGGGGGGGGGGGGGTGGGGGGGGGGGGGGGTGGGGGGGGGGGGGGGTGGGGGGGGGGGGGGGTGGGGGGGGGGGGGGGTGGGGGGGGGGGGGGGTGGGGGGGGGGGGGGGTGGGGGGGGGGGGGGGTGGGGGGGGGGGGGGGTGGGGGGGGGGGGGGGTGGGGGGGGGGGGGGGTGGGGGGGGGGGGGGGTGGGGGGGGGGGGGGGTGGGGGGGGGGGGGGGTGGGGGGGGGGGGGGGTGGGGGGGGGGGGGGGTGGGGGGGGGGGGGGGTGGGGGGGGGGGGGGGTGGGGGGGGGGGGGGGTGGGGGGGGGGGGGGGTGGGGGGGGGGGGGGGTGGGGGGGGGGGGGGGTGGGGGGGGGGGGGGGTGGGGGGGGGGGGGGGTGGGGGGGGGGGGGGGTGGGGGGGGGGGGGGGTGGGGGGGGGGGGGGGTGGGGGGGGGGGGGGGTGGGGGGGGGGGGGGGTGGGGGGGGGGGGGGGTGGGGGGGGGGGGGGGTGGGGGGGGGGGGGGGTGGGGGGGGGGGGGGGTGGGGGGGGGGGGGGGTGGGGGGGGGGGGGGGTGGGGGGGGGGGGGGGTGGGGGGGGGGGGGGGTGGGGGGGGGGGGGGGTGGGGGGGGGGGGGGGTGGGGGGGGGGGGGGGTGGGGGGGGGGGGGGGTGGGGGGGGGGGGGGGTGGGGGGGGGGGGGGGTGGGGGGGGGGGGGGGTGGGGGGGGGGGGGGGTGGGGGGGGGGGGGGGTGGGGGGGGGGGGGGGTGGGGGGGGGGGGGGGTGGGGGGGGGGGGGGGTGGGGGGGGGGGGGGGTGGGGGGGGGGGGGGGTGGGGGGGGGGGGGGGTGGGGGGGGGGGGGGGTGGGGGGGGGGGGGGGTGGGGGGGGGGGGGGGTGGGGGGGGGGGGGGGTGGGGGGGGGGGGGGGTGGGGGGGGGGGGGGGTGGGGGGGGGGGGGGGTGGGGGGGGGGGGGGGTGGGGGGGGGGGGGGGTGGGGGGGGGGGGGGGTGGGGGGGGGGGGGGGTGGGGGGGGGGGGGGGTGGGGGGGGGGGGGGGTGGGGGGGGGGGGGGGTGGGGGGGGGGGGGGGTGGGGGGGGGGGGGGGTGGGGGGGGGGGGGGGTGGGGGGGGGGGGGGGTGGGGGGGGGGGGGGGTGGGGGGGGGGGGGGGTGGGGGGGGGGGGGGGTGGGGGGGGGGGGGGGTGGGGGGGGGGGGGGGTGGGGGGGGGGGGGGGTGGGGGGGGGGGGGGGTGGGGGGGGGGGGGGGTGGGGGGGGGGGGGGGTGGGGGGGGGGGGGGGTGGGGGGGGGGGGGGGTGGGGGGGGGGGGGGGTGGGGGGGGGGGGGGGTGGGGGGGGGGGGGGGTGGGGGGGGGGGGGGGTGGGGGGGGGGGGGGGTGGGGGGGGGGGGGGGTGGGGGGGGGGGGGGGTGGGGGGGGGGGGGGGTGGGGGGGGGGGGGGGTGGGGGGGGGGGGGGGTGGGGGGGGGGGGGGGTGGGGGGGGGGGGGGGTGGGGGGGGGGGGGGGTGGGGGGGGGGGGGGGTGGGGGGGGGGGGGGGTGGGGGGGGGGGGGGGTGGGGGGGGGGGGGGGTGGGGGGGGGGGGGGGTGGGGGGGGGGGGGGGTGGGGGGGGGGGGGGGTGGGGGGGGGGGGGGGTGGGGGGGGGGGGGGGTGGGGGGGGGGGGGGGTGGGGGGGGGGGGGGGTGGGGGGGGGGGGGGGTGGGGGGGGGGGGGGGTGGGGGGGGGGGGGGGTGGGGGGGGGGGGGGGTGGGGGGGGGGGGGGGTGGGGGGGGGGGGGGGTGGGGGGGGGGGGGGGTGGGGGGGGGGGGGGGTGGGGGGGGGGGGGGGTGGGGGGGGGGGGGGGTGGGGGGGGGGGGGGGTGGGGGGGGGGGGGGGTGGGGGGGGGGGGGGGTGGGGGGGGGGGGGGGTGGGGGGGGGGGGGGGTGGGGGGGGGGGGGGGTGGGGGGGGGGGGGGGTGGGGGGGGGGGGGGGTGGGGGGGGGGGGGGGTGGGGGGGGGGGGGGGTGGGGGGGGGGGGGGGTGGGGGGGGGGGGGGGTGGGGGGGGGGGGGGGTGGGGGGGGGGGGGGGTGGGGGGGGGGGGGGGTGGGGGGGGGGGGGGGTGGGGGGGGGGGGGGGTGGGGGGGGGGGGGGGTGGGGGGGGGGGGGGGTGGGGGGGGGGGGGGGTGGGGGGGGGGGGGGGTGGGGGGGGGGGGGGGTGGGGGGGGGGGGGGGTGGGGGGGGGGGGGGGTGGGGGGGGGGGGGGGTGGGGGGGGGGGGGGGTGGGGGGGGGGGGGGGTGGGGGGGGGGGGGGGTGGGGGGGGGGGGGGGTGGGGGGGGGGGGGGGTGGGGGGGGGGGGGGGTGGGGGGGGGGGGGGGTGGGGGGGGGGGGGGGTGGGGGGGGGGGGGGGTGGGGGGGGGGGGGGGTGGGGGGGGGGGGGGGTGGGGGGGGGGGGGGGTGGGGGGGGGGGGGGGTGGGGGGGGGGGGGGGTGGGGGGGGGGGGGGGTGGGGGGGGGGGGGGGTGGGGGGGGGGGGGGGTGGGGGGGGGGGGGGGTGGGGGGGGGGGGGGGTGGGGGGGGGGGGGGGTGGGGGGGGGGGGGGGTGGGGGGGGGGGGGGGTGGGGGGGGGGGGGGGTGGGGGGGGGGGGGGGTGGGGGGGGGGGGGGGTGGGGGGGGGGGGGGGTGGGGGGGGGGGGGGGTGGGGGGGGGGGGGGGTGGGGGGGGGGGGGGGTGGGGGGGGGGGGGGGTGGGGGGGGGGGGGGGTGGGGGGGGGGGGGGGTGGGGGGGGGGGGGGGTGGGGGGGGGGGGGGGTGGGGGGGGGGGGGGGTGGGGGGGGGGGGGGGTGGGGGGGGGGGGGGGTGGGGGGGGGGGGGGGTGGGGGGGGGGGGGGGTGGGGGGGGGGGGGGGTGGGGGGGGGGGGGGGTGGGGGGGGGGGGGGGTGGGGGGGGGGGGGGGTGGGGGGGGGGGGGGGTGGGGGGGGGGGGGGGTGGGGGGGGGGGGGGGTGGGGGGGGGGGGGGGTGGGGGGGGGGGGGGGTGGGGGGGGGGGGGGGTGGGGGGGGGGGGGGGTGGGGGGGGGGGGGGGTGGGGGGGGGGGGGGGTGGGGGGGGGGGGGGGTGGGGGGGGGGGGGGGTGGGGGGGGGGGGGGGTGGGGGGGGGGGGGGGTGGGGGGGGGGGGGGGTGGGGGGGGGGGGGGGTGGGGGGGGGGGGGGGTGGGGGGGGGGGGGGGTGGGGGGGGGGGGGGGTGGGGGGGGGGGGGGGTGGGGGGGGGGGGGGGTGGGGGGGGGGGGGGGTGGGGGGGGGGGGGGGTGGGGGGGGGGGGGGGTGGGGGGGGGGGGGGGTGGGGGGGGGGGGGGGTGGGGGGGGGGGGGGGTGGGGGGGGGGGGGGGTGGGGGGGGGGGGGGGTGGGGGGGGGGGGGGGTGGGGGGGGGGGGGGGTGGGGGGGGGGGGGGGTGGGGGGGGGGGGGGGTGGGGGGGGGGGGGGGTGGGGGGGGGGGGGGGTGGGGGGGGGGGGGGGTGGGGGGGGGGGGGGGTGGGGGGGGGGGGGGGTGGGGGGGGGGGGGGGTGGGGGGGGGGGGGGGTGGGGGGGGGGGGGGGTGGGGGGGGGGGGGGGTGGGGGGGGGGGGGGGTGGGGGGGGGGGGGGGTGGGGGGGGGGGGGGGTGGGGGGGGGGGGGGGTGGGGGGGGGGGGGGGTGGGGGGGGGGGGGGGTGGGGGGGGGGGGGGGTGGGGGGGGGGGGGGGTGGGGGGGGGGGGGGGTGGGGGGGGGGGGGGGTGGGGGGGGGGGGGGGTGGGGGGGGGGGGGGGTGGGGGGGGGGGGGGGTGGGGGGGGGGGGGGGTGGGGGGGGGGGGGGGTGGGGGGGGGGGGGGGTGGGGGGGGGGGGGGGTGGGGGGGGGGGGGGGTGGGGGGGGGGGGGGGTGGGGGGGGGGGGGGGTGGGGGGGGGGGGGGGTGGGGGGGGGGGGGGGTGGGGGGGGGGGGGGGTGGGGGGGGGGGGGGGTGGGGGGGGGGGGGGGTGGGGGGGGGGGGGGGTGGGGGGGGGGGGGGGTGGGGGGGGGGGGGGGTGGGGGGGGGGGGGGGTGGGGGGGGGGGGGGGTGGGGGGGGGGGGGGGTGGGGGGGGGGGGGGGTGGGGGGGGGGGGGGGTGGGGGGGGGGGGGGGTGGGGGGGGGGGGGGGTGGGGGGGGGGGGGGGTGGGGGGGGGGGGGGGTGGGGGGGGGGGGGGGTGGGGGGGGGGGGGGGTGGGGGGGGGGGGGGGTGGGGGGGGGGGGGGGTGGGGGGGGGGGGGGGTGGGGGGGGGGGGGGGTGGGGGGGGGGGGGGGTGGGGGGGGGGGGGGGTGGGGGGGGGGGGGGGTGGGGGGGGGGGGGGGTGGGGGGGGGGGGGGGTGGGGGGGGGGGGGGGTGGGGGGGGGGGGGGGTGGGGGGGGGGGGGGGTGGGGGGGGGGGGGGGTGGGGGGGGGGGGGGGTGGGGGGGGGGGGGGGTGGGGGGGGGGGGGGGTGGGGGGGGGGGGGGGTGGGGGGGGGGGGGGGTGGGGGGGGGGGGGGGTGGGGGGGGGGGGGGGTGGGGGGGGGGGGGGGTGGGGGGGGGGGGGGGTGGGGGGGGGGGGGGGTGGGGGGGGGGGGGGGTGGGGGGGGGGGGGGGTGGGGGGGGGGGGGGGTGGGGGGGGGGGGGGGTGGGGGGGGGGGGGGGTGGGGGGGGGGGGGGGTGGGGGGGGGGGGGGGTGGGGGGGGGGGGGGGTGGGGGGGGGGGGGGGTGGGGGGGGGGGGGGGTGGGGGGGGGGGGGGGTGGGGGGGGGGGGGGGTGGGGGGGGGGGGGGGTGGGGGGGGGGGGGGGTGGGGGGGGGGGGGGGTGGGGGGGGGGGGGGGTGGGGGGGGGGGGGGGTGGGGGGGGGGGGGGGTGGGGGGGGGGGGGGGTGGGGGGGGGGGGGGGTGGGGGGGGGGGGGGGTGGGGGGGGGGGGGGGTGGGGGGGGGGGGGGGTGGGGGGGGGGGGGGGTGGGGGGGGGGGGGGGTGGGGGGGGGGGGGGGTGGGGGGGGGGGGGGGTGGGGGGGGGGGGGGGTGGGGGGGGGGGGGGGTGGGGGGGGGGGGGGGTGGGGGGGGGGGGGGGTGGGGGGGGGGGGGGGTGGGGGGGGGGGGGGGTGGGGGGGGGGGGGGGTGGGGGGGGGGGGGGGTGGGGGGGGGGGGGGGTGGGGGGGGGGGGGGGTGGGGGGGGGGGGGGGTGGGGGGGGGGGGGGGTGGGGGGGGGGGGGGGTGGGGGGGGGGGGGGGTGGGGGGGGGGGGGGGTGGGGGGGGGGGGGGGTGGGGGGGGGGGGGGGTGGGGGGGGGGGGGGGTGGGGGGGGGGGGGGGTGGGGGGGGGGGGGGGTGGGGGGGGGGGGGGGTGGGGGGGGGGGGGGGTGGGGGGGGGGGGGGGTGGGGGGGGGGGGGGGTGGGGGGGGGGGGGGGTGGGGGGGGGGGGGGGTGGGGGGGGGGGGGGGTGGGGGGGGGGGGGGGTGGGGGGGGGGGGGGGTGGGGGGGGGGGGGGGTGGGGGGGGGGGGGGGTGGGGGGGGGGGGGGGTGGGGGGGGGGGGGGGTGGGGGGGGGGGGGGGTGGGGGGGGGGGGGGGTGGGGGGGGGGGGGGGTGGGGGGGGGGGGGGGTGGGGGGGGGGGGGGGTGGGGGGGGGGGGGGGTGGGGGGGGGGGGGGGTGGGGGGGGGGGGGGGTGGGGGGGGGGGGGGGTGGGGGGGGGGGGGGGTGGGGGGGGGGGGGGGTGGGGGGGGGGGGGGGTGGGGGGGGGGGGGGGTGGGGGGGGGGGGGGGTGGGGGGGGGGGGGGGTGGGGGGGGGGGGGGGTGGGGGGGGGGGGGGGTGGGGGGGGGGGGGGGTGGGGGGGGGGGGGGGTGGGGGGGGGGGGGGGTGGGGGGGGGGGGGGGTGGGGGGGGGGGGGGGTGGGGGGGGGGGGGGGTGGGGGGGGGGGGGGGTGGGGGGGGGGGGGGGTGGGGGGGGGGGGGGGTGGGGGGGGGGGGGGGTGGGGGGGGGGGGGGGTGGGGGGGGGGGGGGGTGGGGGGGGGGGGGGGTGGGGGGGGGGGGGGGTGGGGGGGGGGGGGGGTGGGGGGGGGGGGGGGTGGGGGGGGGGGGGGGTGGGGGGGGGGGGGGGTGGGGGGGGGGGGGGGTGGGGGGGGGGGGGGGTGGGGGGGGGGGGGGGTGGGGGGGGGGGGGGGTGGGGGGGGGGGGGGGTGGGGGGGGGGGGGGGTGGGGGGGGGGGGGGGTGGGGGGGGGGGGGGGTGGGGGGGGGGGGGGGTGGGGGGGGGGGGGGGTGGGGGGGGGGGGGGGTGGGGGGGGGGGGGGGTGGGGGGGGGGGGGGGTGGGGGGGGGGGGGGGTGGGGGGGGGGGGGGGTGGGGGGGGGGGGGGGTGGGGGGGGGGGGGGGTGGGGGGGGGGGGGGGTGGGGGGGGGGGGGGGTGGGGGGGGGGGGGGGTGGGGGGGGGGGGGGGTGGGGGGGGGGGGGGGTGGGGGGGGGGGGGGGTGGGGGGGGGGGGGGGTGGGGGGGGGGGGGGGTGGGGGGGGGGGGGGGTGGGGGGGGGGGGGGGTGGGGGGGGGGGGGGGTGGGGGGGGGGGGGGGTGGGGGGGGGGGGGGGTGGGGGGGGGGGGGGGTGGGGGGGGGGGGGGGTGGGGGGGGGGGGGGGTGGGGGGGGGGGGGGGTGGGGGGGGGGGGGGGTGGGGGGGGGGGGGGGTGGGGGGGGGGGGGGGTGGGGGGGGGGGGGGGTGGGGGGGGGGGGGGGTGGGGGGGGGGGGGGGTGGGGGGGGGGGGGGGTGGGGGGGGGGGGGGGTGGGGGGGGGGGGGGGTGGGGGGGGGGGGGGGTGGGGGGGGGGGGGGGTGGGGGGGGGGGGGGGTGGGGGGGGGGGGGGGTGGGGGGGGGGGGGGGTGGGGGGGGGGGGGGGTGGGGGGGGGGGGGGGTGGGGGGGGGGGGGGGTGGGGGGGGGGGGGGGTGGGGGGGGGGGGGGGTGGGGGGGGGGGGGGGTGGGGGGGGGGGGGGGTGGGGGGGGGGGGGGGTGGGGGGGGGGGGGGGTGGGGGGGGGGGGGGGTGGGGGGGGGGGGGGGTGGGGGGGGGGGGGGGTGGGGGGGGGGGGGGGTGGGGGGGGGGGGGGGTGGGGGGGGGGGGGGGTGGGGGGGGGGGGGGGTGGGGGGGGGGGGGGGTGGGGGGGGGGGGGGGTGGGGGGGGGGGGGGGTGGGGGGGGGGGGGGGTGGGGGGGGGGGGGGGTGGGGGGGGGGGGGGGTGGGGGGGGGGGGGGGTGGGGGGGGGGGGGGGTGGGGGGGGGGGGGGGTGGGGGGGGGGGGGGGTGGGGGGGGGGGGGGGTGGGGGGGGGGGGGGGTGGGGGGGGGGGGGGGTGGGGGGGGGGGGGGGTGGGGGGGGGGGGGGGTGGGGGGGGGGGGGGGTGGGGGGGGGGGGGGGTGGGGGGGGGGGGGGGTGGGGGGGGGGGGGGGTGGGGGGGGGGGGGGGTGGGGGGGGGGGGGGGTGGGGGGGGGGGGGGGTGGGGGGGGGGGGGGGTGGGGGGGGGGGGGGGTGGGGGGGGGGGGGGGTGGGGGGGGGGGGGGGTGGGGGGGGGGGGGGGTGGGGGGGGGGGGGGGTGGGGGGGGGGGGGGGTGGGGGGGGGGGGGGGTGGGGGGGGGGGGGGGTGGGGGGGGGGGGGGGTGGGGGGGGGGGGGGGTGGGGGGGGGGGGGGGTGGGGGGGGGGGGGGGTGGGGGGGGGGGGGGGTGGGGGGGGGGGGGGGTGGGGGGGGGGGGGGGTGGGGGGGGGGGGGGGTGGGGGGGGGGGGGGGTGGGGGGGGGGGGGGGTGGGGGGGGGGGGGGGTGGGGGGGGGGGGGGGTGGGGGGGGGGGGGGGTGGGGGGGGGGGGGGGTGGGGGGGGGGGGGGGTGGGGGGGGGGGGGGGTGGGGGGGGGGGGGGGTGGGGGGGGGGGGGGGTGGGGGGGGGGGGGGGTGGGGGGGGGGGGGGGTGGGGGGGGGGGGGGGTGGGGGGGGGGGGGGGTGGGGGGGGGGGGGGGTGGGGGGGGGGGGGGGTGGGGGGGGGGGGGGGTGGGGGGGGGGGGGGGTGGGGGGGGGGGGGGGTGGGGGGGGGGGGGGGTGGGGGGGGGGGGGGGTGGGGGGGGGGGGGGGTGGGGGGGGGGGGGGGTGGGGGGGGGGGGGGGTGGGGGGGGGGGGGGGTGGGGGGGGGGGGGGGTGGGGGGGGGGGGGGGTGGGGGGGGGGGGGGGTGGGGGGGGGGGGGGGTGGGGGGGGGGGGGGGTGGGGGGGGGGGGGGGTGGGGGGGGGGGGGGGTGGGGGGGGGGGGGGGTGGGGGGGGGGGGGGGTGGGGGGGGGGGGGGGTGGGGGGGGGGGGGGGTGGGGGGGGGGGGGGGTGGGGGGGGGGGGGGGTGGGGGGGGGGGGGGGTGGGGGGGGGGGGGGGTGGGGGGGGGGGGGGGTGGGGGGGGGGGGGGGTGGGGGGGGGGGGGGGTGGGGGGGGGGGGGGGTGGGGGGGGGGGGGGGTGGGGGGGGGGGGGGGTGGGGGGGGGGGGGGGTGGGGGGGGGGGGGGGTGGGGGGGGGGGGGGGTGGGGGGGGGGGGGGGTGGGGGGGGGGGGGGGTGGGGGGGGGGGGGGGTGGGGGGGGGGGGGGGTGGGGGGGGGGGGGGGTGGGGGGGGGGGGGGGTGGGGGGGGGGGGGGGTGGGGGGGGGGGGGGGTGGGGGGGGGGGGGGGTGGGGGGGGGGGGGGGTGGGGGGGGGGGGGGGTGGGGGGGGGGGGGGGTGGGGGGGGGGGGGGGTGGGGGGGGGGGGGGGTGGGGGGGGGGGGGGGTGGGGGGGGGGGGGGGTGGGGGGGGGGGGGGGTGGGGGGGGGGGGGGGTGGGGGGGGGGGGGGGTGGGGGGGGGGGGGGGTGGGGGGGGGGGGGGGTGGGGGGGGGGGGGGGTGGGGGGGGGGGGGGGTGGGGGGGGGGGGGGGTGGGGGGGGGGGGGGGTGGGGGGGGGGGGGGGTGGGGGGGGGGGGGGGTGGGGGGGGGGGGGGGTGGGGGGGGGGGGGGGTGGGGGGGGGGGGGGGTGGGGGGGGGGGGGGGTGGGGGGGGGGGGGGGTGGGGGGGGGGGGGGGTGGGGGGGGGGGGGGGTGGGGGGGGGGGGGGGTGGGGGGGGGGGGGGGTGGGGGGGGGGGGGGGTGGGGGGGGGGGGGGGTGGGGGGGGGGGGGGGTGGGGGGGGGGGGGGGTGGGGGGGGGGGGGGGTGGGGGGGGGGGGGGGTGGGGGGGGGGGGGGGTGGGGGGGGGGGGGGGTGGGGGGGGGGGGGGGTGGGGGGGGGGGGGGGTGGGGGGGGGGGGGGGTGGGGGGGGGGGGGGGTGGGGGGGGGGGGGGGTGGGGGGGGGGGGGGGTGGGGGGGGGGGGGGGTGGGGGGGGGGGGGGGTGGGGGGGGGGGGGGGTGGGGGGGGGGGGGGGTGGGGGGGGGGGGGGGTGGGGGGGGGGGGGGGTGGGGGGGGGGGGGGGTGGGGGGGGGGGGGGGTGGGGGGGGGGGGGGGTGGGGGGGGGGGGGGGTGGGGGGGGGGGGGGGTGGGGGGGGGGGGGGGTGGGGGGGGGGGGGGGTGGGGGGGGGGGGGGGTGGGGGGGGGGGGGGGTGGGGGGGGGGGGGGGTGGGGGGGGGGGGGGGTGGGGGGGGGGGGGGGTGGGGGGGGGGGGGGGTGGGGGGGGGGGGGGGTGGGGGGGGGGGGGGGTGGGGGGGGGGGGGGGTGGGGGGGGGGGGGGGTGGGGGGGGGGGGGGGTGGGGGGGGGGGGGGGTGGGGGGGGGGGGGGGTGGGGGGGGGGGGGGGTGGGGGGGGGGGGGGGTGGGGGGGGGGGGGGGTGGGGGGGGGGGGGGGTGGGGGGGGGGGGGGGTGGGGGGGGGGGGGGGTGGGGGGGGGGGGGGGTGGGGGGGGGGGGGGGTGGGGGGGGGGGGGGGTGGGGGGGGGGGGGGGTGGGGGGGGGGGGGGGTGGGGGGGGGGGGGGGTGGGGGGGGGGGGGGGTGGGGGGGGGGGGGGGTGGGGGGGGGGGGGGGTGGGGGGGGGGGGGGGTGGGGGGGGGGGGGGGTGGGGGGGGGGGGGGGTGGGGGGGGGGGGGGGTGGGGGGGGGGGGGGGTGGGGGGGGGGGGGGGTGGGGGGGGGGGGGGGTGGGGGGGGGGGGGGGTGGGGGGGGGGGGGGGTGGGGGGGGGGGGGGGTGGGGGGGGGGGGGGGTGGGGGGGGGGGGGGGTGGGGGGGGGGGGGGGTGGGGGGGGGGGGGGGTGGGGGGGGGGGGGGGTGGGGGGGGGGGGGGGTGGGGGGGGGGGGGGGTGGGGGGGGGGGGGGGTGGGGGGGGGGGGGGGTGGGGGGGGGGGGGGGTGGGGGGGGGGGGGGGTGGGGGGGGGGGGGGGTGGGGGGGGGGGGGGGTGGGGGGGGGGGGGGGTGGGGGGGGGGGGGGGTGGGGGGGGGGGGGGGTGGGGGGGGGGGGGGGTGGGGGGGGGGGGGGGTGGGGGGGGGGGGGGGTGGGGGGGGGGGGGGGTGGGGGGGGGGGGGGGTGGGGGGGGGGGGGGGTGGGGGGGGGGGGGGGTGGGGGGGGGGGGGGGTGGGGGGGGGGGGGGGTGGGGGGGGGGGGGGGTGGGGGGGGGGGGGGGTGGGGGGGGGGGGGGGTGGGGGGGGGGGGGGGTGGGGGGGGGGGGGGGTGGGGGGGGGGGGGGGTGGGGGGGGGGGGGGGTGGGGGGGGGGGGGGGTGGGGGGGGGGGGGGGTGGGGGGGGGGGGGGGTGGGGGGGGGGGGGGGTGGGGGGGGGGGGGGGTGGGGGGGGGGGGGGGTGGGGGGGGGGGGGGGTGGGGGGGGGGGGGGGTGGGGGGGGGGGGGGGTGGGGGGGGGGGGGGGTGGGGGGGGGGGGGGGTGGGGGGGGGGGGGGGTGGGGGGGGGGGGGGGTGGGGGGGGGGGGGGGTGGGGGGGGGGGGGGGTGGGGGGGGGGGGGGGTGGGGGGGGGGGGGGGTGGGGGGGGGGGGGGGTGGGGGGGGGGGGGGGTGGGGGGGGGGGGGGGTGGGGGGGGGGGGGGGTGGGGGGGGGGGGGGGTGGGGGGGGGGGGGGGTGGGGGGGGGGGGGGGTGGGGGGGGGGGGGGGTGGGGGGGGGGGGGGGTGGGGGGGGGGGGGGGTGGGGGGGGGGGGGGGTGGGGGGGGGGGGGGGTGGGGGGGGGGGGGGGTGGGGGGGGGGGGGGGTGGGGGGGGGGGGGGGTGGGGGGGGGGGGGGGTGGGGGGGGGGGGGGGTGGGGGGGGGGGGGGGTGGGGGGGGGGGGGGGTGGGGGGGGGGGGGGGTGGGGGGGGGGGGGGGTGGGGGGGGGGGGGGGTGGGGGGGGGGGGGGGTGGGGGGGGGGGGGGGTGGGGGGGGGGGGGGGTGGGGGGGGGGGGGGGTGGGGGGGGGGGGGGGTGGGGGGGGGGGGGGGTGGGGGGGGGGGGGGGTGGGGGGGGGGGGGGGTGGGGGGGGGGGGGGGTGGGGGGGGGGGGGGGTGGGGGGGGGGGGGGGTGGGGGGGGGGGGGGGTGGGGGGGGGGGGGGGTGGGGGGGGGGGGGGGTGGGGGGGGGGGGGGGTGGGGGGGGGGGGGGGTGGGGGGGGGGGGGGGTGGGGGGGGGGGGGGGTGGGGGGGGGGGGGGGTGGGGGGGGGGGGGGGTGGGGGGGGGGGGGGGTGGGGGGGGGGGGGGGTGGGGGGGGGGGGGGGTGGGGGGGGGGGGGGGTGGGGGGGGGGGGGGGTGGGGGGGGGGGGGGGTGGGGGGGGGGGGGGGTGGGGGGGGGGGGGGGTGGGGGGGGGGGGGGGTGGGGGGGGGGGGGGGTGGGGGGGGGGGGGGGTGGGGGGGGGGGGGGGTGGGGGGGGGGGGGGGTGGGGGGGGGGGGGGGTGGGGGGGGGGGGGGGTGGGGGGGGGGGGGGGTGGGGGGGGGGGGGGGTGGGGGGGGGGGGGGGTGGGGGGGGGGGGGGGTGGGGGGGGGGGGGGGTGGGGGGGGGGGGGGGTGGGGGGGGGGGGGGGTGGGGGGGGGGGGGGGTGGGGGGGGGGGGGGGTGGGGGGGGGGGGGGGTGGGGGGGGGGGGGGGTGGGGGGGGGGGGGGGTGGGGGGGGGGGGGGGTGGGGGGGGGGGGGGGTGGGGGGGGGGGGGGGTGGGGGGGGGGGGGGGTGGGGGGGGGGGGGGGTGGGGGGGGGGGGGGGTGGGGGGGGGGGGGGGTGGGGGGGGGGGGGGGTGGGGGGGGGGGGGGGTGGGGGGGGGGGGGGGTGGGGGGGGGGGGGGGTGGGGGGGGGGGGGGGTGGGGGGGGGGGGGGGTGGGGGGGGGGGGGGGTGGGGGGGGGGGGGGGTGGGGGGGGGGGGGGGTGGGGGGGGGGGGGGGTGGGGGGGGGGGGGGGTGGGGGGGGGGGGGGGTGGGGGGGGGGGGGGGTGGGGGGGGGGGGGGGTGGGGGGGGGGGGGGGTGGGGGGGGGGGGGGGTGGGGGGGGGGGGGGGTGGGGGGGGGGGGGGGTGGGGGGGGGGGGGGGTGGGGGGGGGGGGGGGTGGGGGGGGGGGGGGGTGGGGGGGGGGGGGGGTGGGGGGGGGGGGGGGTGGGGGGGGGGGGGGGTGGGGGGGGGGGGGGGTGGGGGGGGGGGGGGGTGGGGGGGGGGGGGGGTGGGGGGGGGGGGGGGTGGGGGGGGGGGGGGGTGGGGGGGGGGGGGGGTGGGGGGGGGGGGGGGTGGGGGGGGGGGGGGGTGGGGGGGGGGGGGGGTGGGGGGGGGGGGGGGTGGGGGGGGGGGGGGGTGGGGGGGGGGGGGGGTGGGGGGGGGGGGGGGTGGGGGGGGGGGGGGGTGGGGGGGGGGGGGGGTGGGGGGGGGGGGGGGTGGGGGGGGGGGGGGGTGGGGGGGGGGGGGGGTGGGGGGGGGGGGGGGTGGGGGGGGGGGGGGGTGGGGGGGGGGGGGGGTGGGGGGGGGGGGGGGTGGGGGGGGGGGGGGGTGGGGGGGGGGGGGGGTGGGGGGGGGGGGGGGTGGGGGGGGGGGGGGGTGGGGGGGGGGGGGGGTGGGGGGGGGGGGGGGTGGGGGGGGGGGGGGGTGGGGGGGGGGGGGGGTGGGGGGGGGGGGGGGTGGGGGGGGGGGGGGGTGGGGGGGGGGGGGGGTGGGGGGGGGGGGGGGTGGGGGGGGGGGGGGGTGGGGGGGGGGGGGGGTGGGGGGGGGGGGGGGTGGGGGGGGGGGGGGGTGGGGGGGGGGGGGGGTGGGGGGGGGGGGGGGTGGGGGGGGGGGGGGGTGGGGGGGGGGGGGGGTGGGGGGGGGGGGGGGTGGGGGGGGGGGGGGGTGGGGGGGGGGGGGGGTGGGGGGGGGGGGGGGTGGGGGGGGGGGGGGGTGGGGGGGGGGGGGGGTGGGGGGGGGGGGGGGTGGGGGGGGGGGGGGGTGGGGGGGGGGGGGGGTGGGGGGGGGGGGGGGTGGGGGGGGGGGGGGGTGGGGGGGGGGGGGGGTGGGGGGGGGGGGGGGTGGGGGGGGGGGGGGGTGGGGGGGGGGGGGGGTGGGGGGGGGGGGGGGTGGGGGGGGGGGGGGGTGGGGGGGGGGGGGGGTGGGGGGGGGGGGGGGTGGGGGGGGGGGGGGGTGGGGGGGGGGGGGGGTGGGGGGGGGGGGGGGTGGGGGGGGGGGGGGGTGGGGGGGGGGGGGGGTGGGGGGGGGGGGGGGTGGGGGGGGGGGGGGGTGGGGGGGGGGGGGGGTGGGGGGGGGGGGGGGTGGGGGGGGGGGGGGGTGGGGGGGGGGGGGGGTGGGGGGGGGGGGGGGTGGGGGGGGGGGGGGGTGGGGGGGGGGGGGGGTGGGGGGGGGGGGGGGTGGGGGGGGGGGGGGGTGGGGGGGGGGGGGGGTGGGGGGGGGGGGGGGTGGGGGGGGGGGGGGGTGGGGGGGGGGGGGGGTGGGGGGGGGGGGGGGTGGGGGGGGGGGGGGGTGGGGGGGGGGGGGGGTGGGGGGGGGGGGGGGTGGGGGGGGGGGGGGGTGGGGGGGGGGGGGGGTGGGGGGGGGGGGGGGTGGGGGGGGGGGGGGGTGGGGGGGGGGGGGGGTGGGGGGGGGGGGGGGTGGGGGGGGGGGGGGGTGGGGGGGGGGGGGGGTGGGGGGGGGGGGGGGTGGGGGGGGGGGGGGGTGGGGGGGGGGGGGGGTGGGGGGGGGGGGGGGTGGGGGGGGGGGGGGGTGGGGGGGGGGGGGGGTGGGGGGGGGGGGGGGTGGGGGGGGGGGGGGGTGGGGGGGGGGGGGGGTGGGGGGGGGGGGGGGTGGGGGGGGGGGGGGGTGGGGGGGGGGGGGGGTGGGGGGGGGGGGGGGTGGGGGGGGGGGGGGGTGGGGGGGGGGGGGGGTGGGGGGGGGGGGGGGTGGGGGGGGGGGGGGGTGGGGGGGGGGGGGGGTGGGGGGGGGGGGGGGTGGGGGGGGGGGGGGGTGGGGGGGGGGGGGGGTGGGGGGGGGGGGGGGTGGGGGGGGGGGGGGGTGGGGGGGGGGGGGGGTGGGGGGGGGGGGGGGTGGGGGGGGGGGGGGGTGGGGGGGGGGGGGGGTGGGGGGGGGGGGGGGTGGGGGGGGGGGGGGGTGGGGGGGGGGGGGGGTGGGGGGGGGGGGGGGTGGGGGGGGGGGGGGGTGGGGGGGGGGGGGGGTGGGGGGGGGGGGGGGTGGGGGGGGGGGGGGGTGGGGGGGGGGGGGGGTGGGGGGGGGGGGGGGTGGGGGGGGGGGGGGGTGGGGGGGGGGGGGGGTGGGGGGGGGGGGGGGTGGGGGGGGGGGGGGGTGGGGGGGGGGGGGGGTGGGGGGGGGGGGGGGTGGGGGGGGGGGGGGGTGGGGGGGGGGGGGGGTGGGGGGGGGGGGGGGTGGGGGGGGGGGGGGGTGGGGGGGGGGGGGGGTGGGGGGGGGGGGGGGTGGGGGGGGGGGGGGGTGGGGGGGGGGGGGGGTGGGGGGGGGGGGGGGTGGGGGGGGGGGGGGGTGGGGGGGGGGGGGGGTGGGGGGGGGGGGGGGTGGGGGGGGGGGGGGGTGGGGGGGGGGGGGGGTGGGGGGGGGGGGGGGTGGGGGGGGGGGGGGGTGGGGGGGGGGGGGGGTGGGGGGGGGGGGGGGTGGGGGGGGGGGGGGGTGGGGGGGGGGGGGGGTGGGGGGGGGGGGGGGTGGGGGGGGGGGGGGGTGGGGGGGGGGGGGGGTGGGGGGGGGGGGGGGTGGGGGGGGGGGGGGGTGGGGGGGGGGGGGGGTGGGGGGGGGGGGGGGTGGGGGGGGGGGGGGGTGGGGGGGGGGGGGGGTGGGGGGGGGGGGGGGTGGGGGGGGGGGGGGGTGGGGGGGGGGGGGGGTGGGGGGGGGGGGGGGTGGGGGGGGGGGGGGGTGGGGGGGGGGGGGGGTGGGGGGGGGGGGGGGTGGGGGGGGGGGGGGGTGGGGGGGGGGGGGGGTGGGGGGGGGGGGGGGTGGGGGGGGGGGGGGGTGGGGGGGGGGGGGGGTGGGGGGGGGGGGGGGTGGGGGGGGGGGGGGGTGGGGGGGGGGGGGGGTGGGGGGGGGGGGGGGTGGGGGGGGGGGGGGGTGGGGGGGGGGGGGGGTGGGGGGGGGGGGGGGTGGGGGGGGGGGGGGGTGGGGGGGGGGGGGGGTGGGGGGGGGGGGGGGTGGGGGGGGGGGGGGGTGGGGGGGGGGGGGGGTGGGGGGGGGGGGGGGTGGGGGGGGGGGGGGGTGGGGGGGGGGGGGGGTGGGGGGGGGGGGGGGTGGGGGGGGGGGGGGGTGGGGGGGGGGGGGGGTGGGGGGGGGGGGGGGTGGGGGGGGGGGGGGGTGGGGGGGGGGGGGGGTGGGGGGGGGGGGGGGTGGGGGGGGGGGGGGGTGGGGGGGGGGGGGGGTGGGGGGGGGGGGGGGTGGGGGGGGGGGGGGGTGGGGGGGGGGGGGGGTGGGGGGGGGGGGGGGTGGGGGGGGGGGGGGGTGGGGGGGGGGGGGGGTGGGGGGGGGGGGGGGTGGGGGGGGGGGGGGGTGGGGGGGGGGGGGGGTGGGGGGGGGGGGGGGTGGGGGGGGGGGGGGGTGGGGGGGGGGGGGGGTGGGGGGGGGGGGGGGTGGGGGGGGGGGGGGGTGGGGGGGGGGGGGGGTGGGGGGGGGGGGGGGTGGGGGGGGGGGGGGGTGGGGGGGGGGGGGGGTGGGGGGGGGGGGGGGTGGGGGGGGGGGGGGGTGGGGGGGGGGGGGGGTGGGGGGGGGGGGGGGTGGGGGGGGGGGGGGGTGGGGGGGGGGGGGGGTGGGGGGGGGGGGGGGTGGGGGGGGGGGGGGGTGGGGGGGGGGGGGGGTGGGGGGGGGGGGGGGTGGGGGGGGGGGGGGGTGGGGGGGGGGGGGGGTGGGGGGGGGGGGGGGTGGGGGGGGGGGGGGGTGGGGGGGGGGGGGGGTGGGGGGGGGGGGGGGTGGGGGGGGGGGGGGGTGGGGGGGGGGGGGGGTGGGGGGGGGGGGGGGTGGGGGGGGGGGGGGGTGGGGGGGGGGGGGGGTGGGGGGGGGGGGGGGTGGGGGGGGGGGGGGGTGGGGGGGGGGGGGGGTGGGGGGGGGGGGGGGTGGGGGGGGGGGGGGGTGGGGGGGGGGGGGGGTGGGGGGGGGGGGGGGTGGGGGGGGGGGGGGGTGGGGGGGGGGGGGGGTGGGGGGGGGGGGGGGTGGGGGGGGGGGGGGGTGGGGGGGGGGGGGGGTGGGGGGGGGGGGGGGTGGGGGGGGGGGGGGGTGGGGGGGGGGGGGGGTGGGGGGGGGGGGGGGTGGGGGGGGGGGGGGGTGGGGGGGGGGGGGGGTGGGGGGGGGGGGGGGTGGGGGGGGGGGGGGGTGGGGGGGGGGGGGGGTGGGGGGGGGGGGGGGTGGGGGGGGGGGGGGGTGGGGGGGGGGGGGGGTGGGGGGGGGGGGGGGTGGGGGGGGGGGGGGGTGGGGGGGGGGGGGGGTGGGGGGGGGGGGGGGTGGGGGGGGGGGGGGGTGGGGGGGGGGGGGGGTGGGGGGGGGGGGGGGTGGGGGGGGGGGGGGGTGGGGGGGGGGGGGGGTGGGGGGGGGGGGGGGTGGGGGGGGGGGGGGGTGGGGGGGGGGGGGGGTGGGGGGGGGGGGGGGTGGGGGGGGGGGGGGGTGGGGGGGGGGGGGGGTGGGGGGGGGGGGGGGTGGGGGGGGGGGGGGGTGGGGGGGGGGGGGGGTGGGGGGGGGGGGGGGTGGGGGGGGGGGGGGGTGGGGGGGGGGGGGGGTGGGGGGGGGGGGGGGTGGGGGGGGGGGGGGGTGGGGGGGGGGGGGGGTGGGGGGGGGGGGGGGTGGGGGGGGGGGGGGGTGGGGGGGGGGGGGGGTGGGGGGGGGGGGGGGTGGGGGGGGGGGGGGGTGGGGGGGGGGGGGGGTGGGGGGGGGGGGGGGTGGGGGGGGGGGGGGGTGGGGGGGGGGGGGGGTGGGGGGGGGGGGGGGTGGGGGGGGGGGGGGGTGGGGGGGGGGGGGGGTGGGGGGGGGGGGGGGTGGGGGGGGGGGGGGGTGGGGGGGGGGGGGGGTGGGGGGGGGGGGGGGTGGGGGGGGGGGGGGGTGGGGGGGGGGGGGGGTGGGGGGGGGGGGGGGTGGGGGGGGGGGGGGGTGGGGGGGGGGGGGGGTGGGGGGGGGGGGGGGTGGGGGGGGGGGGGGGTGGGGGGGGGGGGGGGTGGGGGGGGGGGGGGGTGGGGGGGGGGGGGGGTGGGGGGGGGGGGGGGTGGGGGGGGGGGGGGGTGGGGGGGGGGGGGGGTGGGGGGGGGGGGGGGTGGGGGGGGGGGGGGGTGGGGGGGGGGGGGGGTGGGGGGGGGGGGGGGTGGGGGGGGGGGGGGGTGGGGGGGGGGGGGGGTGGGGGGGGGGGGGGGTGGGGGGGGGGGGGGGTGGGGGGGGGGGGGGGTGGGGGGGGGGGGGGGTGGGGGGGGGGGGGGGTGGGGGGGGGGGGGGGTGGGGGGGGGGGGGGGTGGGGGGGGGGGGGGGTGGGGGGGGGGGGGGGTGGGGGGGGGGGGGGGTGGGGGGGGGGGGGGGTGGGGGGGGGGGGGGGTGGGGGGGGGGGGGGGTGGGGGGGGGGGGGGGTGGGGGGGGGGGGGGGTGGGGGGGGGGGGGGGTGGGGGGGGGGGGGGGTGGGGGGGGGGGGGGGTGGGGGGGGGGGGGGGTGGGGGGGGGGGGGGGTGGGGGGGGGGGGGGGTGGGGGGGGGGGGGGGTGGGGGGGGGGGGGGGTGGGGGGGGGGGGGGGTGGGGGGGGGGGGGGGTGGGGGGGGGGGGGGGTGGGGGGGGGGGGGGGTGGGGGGGGGGGGGGGTGGGGGGGGGGGGGGGTGGGGGGGGGGGGGGGTGGGGGGGGGGGGGGGTGGGGGGGGGGGGGGGTGGGGGGGGGGGGGGGTGGGGGGGGGGGGGGGTGGGGGGGGGGGGGGGTGGGGGGGGGGGGGGGTGGGGGGGGGGGGGGGTGGGGGGGGGGGGGGGTGGGGGGGGGGGGGGGTGGGGGGGGGGGGGGGTGGGGGGGGGGGGGGGTGGGGGGGGGGGGGGGTGGGGGGGGGGGGGGGTGGGGGGGGGGGGGGGTGGGGGGGGGGGGGGGTGGGGGGGGGGGGGGGTGGGGGGGGGGGGGGGTGGGGGGGGGGGGGGGTGGGGGGGGGGGGGGGTGGGGGGGGGGGGGGGTGGGGGGGGGGGGGGGTGGGGGGGGGGGGGGGTGGGGGGGGGGGGGGGTGGGGGGGGGGGGGGGTGGGGGGGGGGGGGGGTGGGGGGGGGGGGGGGTGGGGGGGGGGGGGGGTGGGGGGGGGGGGGGGTGGGGGGGGGGGGGGGTGGGGGGGGGGGGGGGTGGGGGGGGGGGGGGGTGGGGGGGGGGGGGGGTGGGGGGGGGGGGGGGTGGGGGGGGGGGGGGGTGGGGGGGGGGGGGGGTGGGGGGGGGGGGGGGTGGGGGGGGGGGGGGGTGGGGGGGGGGGGGGGTGGGGGGGGGGGGGGGTGGGGGGGGGGGGGGGTGGGGGGGGGGGGGGGTGGGGGGGGGGGGGGGTGGGGGGGGGGGGGGGTGGGGGGGGGGGGGGGTGGGGGGGGGGGGGGGTGGGGGGGGGGGGGGGTGGGGGGGGGGGGGGGTGGGGGGGGGGGGGGGTGGGGGGGGGGGGGGGTGGGGGGGGGGGGGGGTGGGGGGGGGGGGGGGTGGGGGGGGGGGGGGGTGGGGGGGGGGGGGGGTGGGGGGGGGGGGGGGTGGGGGGGGGGGGGGGTGGGGGGGGGGGGGGGTGGGGGGGGGGGGGGGTGGGGGGGGGGGGGGGTGGGGGGGGGGGGGGGTGGGGGGGGGGGGGGGTGGGGGGGGGGGGGGGTGGGGGGGGGGGGGGGTGGGGGGGGGGGGGGGTGGGGGGGGGGGGGGGTGGGGGGGGGGGGGGGTGGGGGGGGGGGGGGGTGGGGGGGGGGGGGGGTGGGGGGGGGGGGGGGTGGGGGGGGGGGGGGGTGGGGGGGGGGGGGGGTGGGGGGGGGGGGGGGTGGGGGGGGGGGGGGGTGGGGGGGGGGGGGGGTGGGGGGGGGGGGGGGTGGGGGGGGGGGGGGGTGGGGGGGGGGGGGGGTGGGGGGGGGGGGGGGTGGGGGGGGGGGGGGGTGGGGGGGGGGGGGGGTGGGGGGGGGGGGGGGTGGGGGGGGGGGGGGGTGGGGGGGGGGGGGGGTGGGGGGGGGGGGGGGTGGGGGGGGGGGGGGGTGGGGGGGGGGGGGGGTGGGGGGGGGGGGGGGTGGGGGGGGGGGGGGGTGGGGGGGGGGGGGGGTGGGGGGGGGGGGGGGTGGGGGGGGGGGGGGGTGGGGGGGGGGGGGGGTGGGGGGGGGGGGGGGTGGGGGGGGGGGGGGGTGGGGGGGGGGGGGGGTGGGGGGGGGGGGGGGTGGGGGGGGGGGGGGGTGGGGGGGGGGGGGGGTGGGGGGGGGGGGGGGTGGGGGGGGGGGGGGGTGGGGGGGGGGGGGGGTGGGGGGGGGGGGGGGTGGGGGGGGGGGGGGGTGGGGGGGGGGGGGGGTGGGGGGGGGGGGGGGTGGGGGGGGGGGGGGGTGGGGGGGGGGGGGGGTGGGGGGGGGGGGGGGTGGGGGGGGGGGGGGGTGGGGGGGGGGGGGGGTGGGGGGGGGGGGGGGTGGGGGGGGGGGGGGGTGGGGGGGGGGGGGGGTGGGGGGGGGGGGGGGTGGGGGGGGGGGGGGGTGGGGGGGGGGGGGGGTGGGGGGGGGGGGGGGTGGGGGGGGGGGGGGGTGGGGGGGGGGGGGGGTGGGGGGGGGGGGGGGTGGGGGGGGGGGGGGGTGGGGGGGGGGGGGGGTGGGGGGGGGGGGGGGTGGGGGGGGGGGGGGGTGGGGGGGGGGGGGGGTGGGGGGGGGGGGGGGTGGGGGGGGGGGGGGGTGGGGGGGGGGGGGGGTGGGGGGGGGGGGGGGTGGGGGGGGGGGGGGGTGGGGGGGGGGGGGGGTGGGGGGGGGGGGGGGTGGGGGGGGGGGGGGGTGGGGGGGGGGGGGGGTGGGGGGGGGGGGGGGTGGGGGGGGGGGGGGGTGGGGGGGGGGGGGGGTGGGGGGGGGGGGGGGTGGGGGGGGGGGGGGGTGGGGGGGGGGGGGGGTGGGGGGGGGGGGGGGTGGGGGGGGGGGGGGGTGGGGGGGGGGGGGGGTGGGGGGGGGGGGGGGTGGGGGGGGGGGGGGGTGGGGGGGGGGGGGGGTGGGGGGGGGGGGGGGTGGGGGGGGGGGGGGGTGGGGGGGGGGGGGGGTGGGGGGGGGGGGGGGTGGGGGGGGGGGGGGGTGGGGGGGGGGGGGGGTGGGGGGGGGGGGGGGTGGGGGGGGGGGGGGGTGGGGGGGGGGGGGGGTGGGGGGGGGGGGGGGTGGGGGGGGGGGGGGGTGGGGGGGGGGGGGGGTGGGGGGGGGGGGGGGTGGGGGGGGGGGGGGGTGGGGGGGGGGGGGGGTGGGGGGGGGGGGGGGTGGGGGGGGGGGGGGGTGGGGGGGGGGGGGGGTGGGGGGGGGGGGGGGTGGGGGGGGGGGGGGGTGGGGGGGGGGGGGGGTGGGGGGGGGGGGGGGTGGGGGGGGGGGGGGGTGGGGGGGGGGGGGGGTGGGGGGGGGGGGGGGTGGGGGGGGGGGGGGGTGGGGGGGGGGGGGGGTGGGGGGGGGGGGGGGTGGGGGGGGGGGGGGGTGGGGGGGGGGGGGGGTGGGGGGGGGGGGGGGTGGGGGGGGGGGGGGGTGGGGGGGGGGGGGGGTGGGGGGGGGGGGGGGTGGGGGGGGGGGGGGGTGGGGGGGGGGGGGGGTGGGGGGGGGGGGGGGTGGGGGGGGGGGGGGGTGGGGGGGGGGGGGGGTGGGGGGGGGGGGGGGTGGGGGGGGGGGGGGGTGGGGGGGGGGGGGGGTGGGGGGGGGGGGGGGTGGGGGGGGGGGGGGGTGGGGGGGGGGGGGGGTGGGGGGGGGGGGGGGTGGGGGGGGGGGGGGGTGGGGGGGGGGGGGGGTGGGGGGGGGGGGGGGTGGGGGGGGGGGGGGGTGGGGGGGGGGGGGGGTGGGGGGGGGGGGGGGTGGGGGGGGGGGGGGGTGGGGGGGGGGGGGGGTGGGGGGGGGGGGGGGTGGGGGGGGGGGGGGGTGGGGGGGGGGGGGGGTGGGGGGGGGGGGGGGTGGGGGGGGGGGGGGGTGGGGGGGGGGGGGGGTGGGGGGGGGGGGGGGTGGGGGGGGGGGGGGGTGGGGGGGGGGGGGGGTGGGGGGGGGGGGGGGTGGGGGGGGGGGGGGGTGGGGGGGGGGGGGGGTGGGGGGGGGGGGGGGTGGGGGGGGGGGGGGGTGGGGGGGGGGGGGGGTGGGGGGGGGGGGGGGTGGGGGGGGGGGGGGGTGGGGGGGGGGGGGGGTGGGGGGGGGGGGGGGTGGGGGGGGGGGGGGGTGGGGGGGGGGGGGGGTGGGGGGGGGGGGGGGTGGGGGGGGGGGGGGGTGGGGGGGGGGGGGGGTGGGGGGGGGGGGGGGTGGGGGGGGGGGGGGGTGGGGGGGGGGGGGGGTGGGGGGGGGGGGGGGTGGGGGGGGGGGGGGGTGGGGGGGGGGGGGGGTGGGGGGGGGGGGGGGTGGGGGGGGGGGGGGGTGGGGGGGGGGGGGGGTGGGGGGGGGGGGGGGTGGGGGGGGGGGGGGGTGGGGGGGGGGGGGGGTGGGGGGGGGGGGGGGTGGGGGGGGGGGGGGGTGGGGGGGGGGGGGGGTGGGGGGGGGGGGGGGTGGGGGGGGGGGGGGGTGGGGGGGGGGGGGGGTGGGGGGGGGGGGGGGTGGGGGGGGGGGGGGGTGGGGGGGGGGGGGGGTGGGGGGGGGGGGGGGTGGGGGGGGGGGGGGGTGGGGGGGGGGGGGGGTGGGGGGGGGGGGGGGTGGGGGGGGGGGGGGGTGGGGGGGGGGGGGGGTGGGGGGGGGGGGGGGTGGGGGGGGGGGGGGGTGGGGGGGGGGGGGGGTGGGGGGGGGGGGGGGTGGGGGGGGGGGGGGGTGGGGGGGGGGGGGGGTGGGGGGGGGGGGGGGTGGGGGGGGGGGGGGGTGGGGGGGGGGGGGGGTGGGGGGGGGGGGGGGTGGGGGGGGGGGGGGGTGGGGGGGGGGGGGGGTGGGGGGGGGGGGGGGTGGGGGGGGGGGGGGGTGGGGGGGGGGGGGGGTGGGGGGGGGGGGGGGTGGGGGGGGGGGGGGGTGGGGGGGGGGGGGGGTGGGGGGGGGGGGGGGTGGGGGGGGGGGGGGGTGGGGGGGGGGGGGGGTGGGGGGGGGGGGGGGTGGGGGGGGGGGGGGGTGGGGGGGGGGGGGGGTGGGGGGGGGGGGGGGTGGGGGGGGGGGGGGGTGGGGGGGGGGGGGGGTGGGGGGGGGGGGGGGTGGGGGGGGGGGGGGGTGGGGGGGGGGGGGGGTGGGGGGGGGGGGGGGTGGGGGGGGGGGGGGGTGGGGGGGGGGGGGGGTGGGGGGGGGGGGGGGTGGGGGGGGGGGGGGGTGGGGGGGGGGGGGGGTGGGGGGGGGGGGGGGTGGGGGGGGGGGGGGGTGGGGGGGGGGGGGGGTGGGGGGGGGGGGGGGTGGGGGGGGGGGGGGGTGGGGGGGGGGGGGGGTGGGGGGGGGGGGGGGTGGGGGGGGGGGGGGGTGGGGGGGGGGGGGGGTGGGGGGGGGGGGGGGTGGGGGGGGGGGGGGGTGGGGGGGGGGGGGGGTGGGGGGGGGGGGGGGTGGGGGGGGGGGGGGGTGGGGGGGGGGGGGGGTGGGGGGGGGGGGGGGTGGGGGGGGGGGGGGGTGGGGGGGGGGGGGGGTGGGGGGGGGGGGGGGTGGGGGGGGGGGGGGGTGGGGGGGGGGGGGGGTGGGGGGGGGGGGGGGTGGGGGGGGGGGGGGGTGGGGGGGGGGGGGGGTGGGGGGGGGGGGGGGTGGGGGGGGGGGGGGGTGGGGGGGGGGGGGGGTGGGGGGGGGGGGGGGTGGGGGGGGGGGGGGGTGGGGGGGGGGGGGGGTGGGGGGGGGGGGGGGTGGGGGGGGGGGGGGGTGGGGGGGGGGGGGGGTGGGGGGGGGGGGGGGTGGGGGGGGGGGGGGGTGGGGGGGGGGGGGGGTGGGGGGGGGGGGGGGTGGGGGGGGGGGGGGGTGGGGGGGGGGGGGGGTGGGGGGGGGGGGGGGTGGGGGGGGGGGGGGGTGGGGGGGGGGGGGGGTGGGGGGGGGGGGGGGTGGGGGGGGGGGGGGGTGGGGGGGGGGGGGGGTGGGGGGGGGGGGGGGTGGGGGGGGGGGGGGGTGGGGGGGGGGGGGGGTGGGGGGGGGGGGGGGTGGGGGGGGGGGGGGGTGGGGGGGGGGGGGGGTGGGGGGGGGGGGGGGTGGGGGGGGGGGGGGGTGGGGGGGGGGGGGGGTGGGGGGGGGGGGGGGTGGGGGGGGGGGGGGGTGGGGGGGGGGGGGGGTGGGGGGGGGGGGGGGTGGGGGGGGGGGGGGGTGGGGGGGGGGGGGGGTGGGGGGGGGGGGGGGTGGGGGGGGGGGGGGGTGGGGGGGGGGGGGGGTGGGGGGGGGGGGGGGTGGGGGGGGGGGGGGGTGGGGGGGGGGGGGGGTGGGGGGGGGGGGGGGTGGGGGGGGGGGGGGGTGGGGGGGGGGGGGGGTGGGGGGGGGGGGGGGTGGGGGGGGGGGGGGGTGGGGGGGGGGGGGGGTGGGGGGGGGGGGGGGTGGGGGGGGGGGGGGGTGGGGGGGGGGGGGGGTGGGGGGGGGGGGGGGTGGGGGGGGGGGGGGGTGGGGGGGGGGGGGGGTGGGGGGGGGGGGGGGTGGGGGGGGGGGGGGGTGGGGGGGGGGGGGGGTGGGGGGGGGGGGGGGTGGGGGGGGGGGGGGGTGGGGGGGGGGGGGGGTGGGGGGGGGGGGGGGTGGGGGGGGGGGGGGGTGGGGGGGGGGGGGGGTGGGGGGGGGGGGGGGTGGGGGGGGGGGGGGGTGGGGGGGGGGGGGGGTGGGGGGGGGGGGGGGTGGGGGGGGGGGGGGGTGGGGGGGGGGGGGGGTGGGGGGGGGGGGGGGTGGGGGGGGGGGGGGGTGGGGGGGGGGGGGGGTGGGGGGGGGGGGGGGTGGGGGGGGGGGGGGGTGGGGGGGGGGGGGGGTGGGGGGGGGGGGGGGTGGGGGGGGGGGGGGGTGGGGGGGGGGGGGGGTGGGGGGGGGGGGGGGTGGGGGGGGGGGGGGGTGGGGGGGGGGGGGGGTGGGGGGGGGGGGGGGTGGGGGGGGGGGGGGGTGGGGGGGGGGGGGGGTGGGGGGGGGGGGGGGTGGGGGGGGGGGGGGGTGGGGGGGGGGGGGGGTGGGGGGGGGGGGGGGTGGGGGGGGGGGGGGGTGGGGGGGGGGGGGGGTGGGGGGGGGGGGGGGTGGGGGGGGGGGGGGGTGGGGGGGGGGGGGGGTGGGGGGGGGGGGGGGTGGGGGGGGGGGGGGGTGGGGGGGGGGGGGGGTGGGGGGGGGGGGGGGTGGGGGGGGGGGGGGGTGGGGGGGGGGGGGGGTGGGGGGGGGGGGGGGTGGGGGGGGGGGGGGGTGGGGGGGGGGGGGGGTGGGGGGGGGGGGGGGTGGGGGGGGGGGGGGGTGGGGGGGGGGGGGGGTGGGGGGGGGGGGGGGTGGGGGGGGGGGGGGGTGGGGGGGGGGGGGGGTGGGGGGGGGGGGGGGTGGGGGGGGGGGGGGGTGGGGGGGGGGGGGGGTGGGGGGGGGGGGGGGTGGGGGGGGGGGGGGGTGGGGGGGGGGGGGGGTGGGGGGGGGGGGGGGTGGGGGGGGGGGGGGGTGGGGGGGGGGGGGGGTGGGGGGGGGGGGGGGTGGGGGGGGGGGGGGGTGGGGGGGGGGGGGGGTGGGGGGGGGGGGGGGTGGGGGGGGGGGGGGGTGGGGGGGGGGGGGGGTGGGGGGGGGGGGGGGTGGGGGGGGGGGGGGGTGGGGGGGGGGGGGGGTGGGGGGGGGGGGGGGTGGGGGGGGGGGGGGGTGGGGGGGGGGGGGGGTGGGGGGGGGGGGGGGTGGGGGGGGGGGGGGGTGGGGGGGGGGGGGGGTGGGGGGGGGGGGGGGTGGGGGGGGGGGGGGGTGGGGGGGGGGGGGGGTGGGGGGGGGGGGGGGTGGGGGGGGGGGGGGGTGGGGGGGGGGGGGGGTGGGGGGGGGGGGGGGTGGGGGGGGGGGGGGGTGGGGGGGGGGGGGGGTGGGGGGGGGGGGGGGTGGGGGGGGGGGGGGGTGGGGGGGGGGGGGGGTGGGGGGGGGGGGGGGTGGGGGGGGGGGGGGGTGGGGGGGGGGGGGGGTGGGGGGGGGGGGGGGTGGGGGGGGGGGGGGGTGGGGGGGGGGGGGGGTGGGGGGGGGGGGGGGTGGGGGGGGGGGGGGGTGGGGGGGGGGGGGGGTGGGGGGGGGGGGGGGTGGGGGGGGGGGGGGGTGGGGGGGGGGGGGGGTGGGGGGGGGGGGGGGTGGGGGGGGGGGGGGGTGGGGGGGGGGGGGGGTGGGGGGGGGGGGGGGTGGGGGGGGGGGGGGGTGGGGGGGGGGGGGGGTGGGGGGGGGGGGGGGTGGGGGGGGGGGGGGGTGGGGGGGGGGGGGGGTGGGGGGGGGGGGGGGTGGGGGGGGGGGGGGGTGGGGGGGGGGGGGGGTGGGGGGGGGGGGGGGTGGGGGGGGGGGGGGGTGGGGGGGGGGGGGGGTGGGGGGGGGGGGGGGTGGGGGGGGGGGGGGGTGGGGGGGGGGGGGGGTGGGGGGGGGGGGGGGTGGGGGGGGGGGGGGGTGGGGGGGGGGGGGGGTGGGGGGGGGGGGGGGTGGGGGGGGGGGGGGGTGGGGGGGGGGGGGGGTGGGGGGGGGGGGGGGTGGGGGGGGGGGGGGGTGGGGGGGGGGGGGGGTGGGGGGGGGGGGGGGTGGGGGGGGGGGGGGGTGGGGGGGGGGGGGGGTGGGGGGGGGGGGGGGTGGGGGGGGGGGGGGGTGGGGGGGGGGGGGGGTGGGGGGGGGGGGGGGTGGGGGGGGGGGGGGGTGGGGGGGGGGGGGGGTGGGGGGGGGGGGGGGTGGGGGGGGGGGGGGGTGGGGGGGGGGGGGGGTGGGGGGGGGGGGGGGTGGGGGGGGGGGGGGGTGGGGGGGGGGGGGGGTGGGGGGGGGGGGGGGTGGGGGGGGGGGGGGGTGGGGGGGGGGGGGGGTGGGGGGGGGGGGGGGTGGGGGGGGGGGGGGGTGGGGGGGGGGGGGGGTGGGGGGGGGGGGGGGTGGGGGGGGGGGGGGGTGGGGGGGGGGGGGGGTGGGGGGGGGGGGGGGTGGGGGGGGGGGGGGGTGGGGGGGGGGGGGGGTGGGGGGGGGGGGGGGTGGGGGGGGGGGGGGGTGGGGGGGGGGGGGGGTGGGGGGGGGGGGGGGTGGGGGGGGGGGGGGGTGGGGGGGGGGGGGGGTGGGGGGGGGGGGGGGTGGGGGGGGGGGGGGGTGGGGGGGGGGGGGGGTGGGGGGGGGGGGGGGTGGGGGGGGGGGGGGGTGGGGGGGGGGGGGGGTGGGGGGGGGGGGGGGTGGGGGGGGGGGGGGGTGGGGGGGGGGGGGGGTGGGGGGGGGGGGGGGTGGGGGGGGGGGGGGGTGGGGGGGGGGGGGGGTGGGGGGGGGGGGGGGTGGGGGGGGGGGGGGGTGGGGGGGGGGGGGGGTGGGGGGGGGGGGGGGTGGGGGGGGGGGGGGGTGGGGGGGGGGGGGGGTGGGGGGGGGGGGGGGTGGGGGGGGGGGGGGGTGGGGGGGGGGGGGGGTGGGGGGGGGGGGGGGTGGGGGGGGGGGGGGGTGGGGGGGGGGGGGGGTGGGGGGGGGGGGGGGTGGGGGGGGGGGGGGGTGGGGGGGGGGGGGGGTGGGGGGGGGGGGGGGTGGGGGGGGGGGGGGGTGGGGGGGGGGGGGGGTGGGGGGGGGGGGGGGTGGGGGGGGGGGGGGGTGGGGGGGGGGGGGGGTGGGGGGGGGGGGGGGTGGGGGGGGGGGGGGGTGGGGGGGGGGGGGGGTGGGGGGGGGGGGGGGTGGGGGGGGGGGGGGGTGGGGGGGGGGGGGGGTGGGGGGGGGGGGGGGTGGGGGGGGGGGGGGGTGGGGGGGGGGGGGGGTGGGGGGGGGGGGGGGTGGGGGGGGGGGGGGGTGGGGGGGGGGGGGGGTGGGGGGGGGGGGGGGTGGGGGGGGGGGGGGGTGGGGGGGGGGGGGGGTGGGGGGGGGGGGGGGTGGGGGGGGGGGGGGGTGGGGGGGGGGGGGGGTGGGGGGGGGGGGGGGTGGGGGGGGGGGGGGGTGGGGGGGGGGGGGGGTGGGGGGGGGGGGGGGTGGGGGGGGGGGGGGGTGGGGGGGGGGGGGGGTGGGGGGGGGGGGGGGTGGGGGGGGGGGGGGGTGGGGGGGGGGGGGGGTGGGGGGGGGGGGGGGTGGGGGGGGGGGGGGGTGGGGGGGGGGGGGGGTGGGGGGGGGGGGGGGTGGGGGGGGGGGGGGGTGGGGGGGGGGGGGGGTGGGGGGGGGGGGGGGTGGGGGGGGGGGGGGGTGGGGGGGGGGGGGGGTGGGGGGGGGGGGGGGTGGGGGGGGGGGGGGGTGGGGGGGGGGGGGGGTGGGGGGGGGGGGGGGTGGGGGGGGGGGGGGGTGGGGGGGGGGGGGGGTGGGGGGGGGGGGGGGTGGGGGGGGGGGGGGGTGGGGGGGGGGGGGGGTGGGGGGGGGGGGGGGTGGGGGGGGGGGGGGGTGGGGGGGGGGGGGGGTGGGGGGGGGGGGGGGTGGGGGGGGGGGGGGGTGGGGGGGGGGGGGGGTGGGGGGGGGGGGGGGTGGGGGGGGGGGGGGGTGGGGGGGGGGGGGGGTGGGGGGGGGGGGGGGTGGGGGGGGGGGGGGGTGGGGGGGGGGGGGGGTGGGGGGGGGGGGGGGTGGGGGGGGGGGGGGGTGGGGGGGGGGGGGGGTGGGGGGGGGGGGGGGTGGGGGGGGGGGGGGGTGGGGGGGGGGGGGGGTGGGGGGGGGGGGGGGTGGGGGGGGGGGGGGGTGGGGGGGGGGGGGGGTGGGGGGGGGGGGGGGTGGGGGGGGGGGGGGGTGGGGGGGGGGGGGGGTGGGGGGGGGGGGGGGTGGGGGGGGGGGGGGGTGGGGGGGGGGGGGGGTGGGGGGGGGGGGGGGTGGGGGGGGGGGGGGGTGGGGGGGGGGGGGGGTGGGGGGGGGGGGGGGTGGGGGGGGGGGGGGGTGGGGGGGGGGGGGGGTGGGGGGGGGGGGGGGTGGGGGGGGGGGGGGGTGGGGGGGGGGGGGGGTGGGGGGGGGGGGGGGTGGGGGGGGGGGGGGGTGGGGGGGGGGGGGGGTGGGGGGGGGGGGGGGTGGGGGGGGGGGGGGGTGGGGGGGGGGGGGGGTGGGGGGGGGGGGGGGTGGGGGGGGGGGGGGGTGGGGGGGGGGGGGGGTGGGGGGGGGGGGGGGTGGGGGGGGGGGGGGGTGGGGGGGGGGGGGGGTGGGGGGGGGGGGGGGTGGGGGGGGGGGGGGGTGGGGGGGGGGGGGGGTGGGGGGGGGGGGGGGTGGGGGGGGGGGGGGGTGGGGGGGGGGGGGGGTGGGGGGGGGGGGGGGTGGGGGGGGGGGGGGGTGGGGGGGGGGGGGGGTGGGGGGGGGGGGGGGTGGGGGGGGGGGGGGGTGGGGGGGGGGGGGGGTGGGGGGGGGGGGGGGTGGGGGGGGGGGGGGGTGGGGGGGGGGGGGGGTGGGGGGGGGGGGGGGTGGGGGGGGGGGGGGGTGGGGGGGGGGGGGGGTGGGGGGGGGGGGGGGTGGGGGGGGGGGGGGGTGGGGGGGGGGGGGGGTGGGGGGGGGGGGGGGTGGGGGGGGGGGGGGGTGGGGGGGGGGGGGGGTGGGGGGGGGGGGGGGTGGGGGGGGGGGGGGGTGGGGGGGGGGGGGGGTGGGGGGGGGGGGGGGTGGGGGGGGGGGGGGGTGGGGGGGGGGGGGGGTGGGGGGGGGGGGGGGTGGGGGGGGGGGGGGGTGGGGGGGGGGGGGGGTGGGGGGGGGGGGGGGTGGGGGGGGGGGGGGGTGGGGGGGGGGGGGGGTGGGGGGGGGGGGGGGTGGGGGGGGGGGGGGGTGGGGGGGGGGGGGGGTGGGGGGGGGGGGGGGTGGGGGGGGGGGGGGGTGGGGGGGGGGGGGGGTGGGGGGGGGGGGGGGTGGGGGGGGGGGGGGGTGGGGGGGGGGGGGGGTGGGGGGGGGGGGGGGTGGGGGGGGGGGGGGGTGGGGGGGGGGGGGGGTGGGGGGGGGGGGGGGTGGGGGGGGGGGGGGGTGGGGGGGGGGGGGGGTGGGGGGGGGGGGGGGTGGGGGGGGGGGGGGGTGGGGGGGGGGGGGGGTGGGGGGGGGGGGGGGTGGGGGGGGGGGGGGGTGGGGGGGGGGGGGGGTGGGGGGGGGGGGGGGTGGGGGGGGGGGGGGGTGGGGGGGGGGGGGGGTGGGGGGGGGGGGGGGTGGGGGGGGGGGGGGGTGGGGGGGGGGGGGGGTGGGGGGGGGGGGGGGTGGGGGGGGGGGGGGGTGGGGGGGGGGGGGGGTGGGGGGGGGGGGGGGTGGGGGGGGGGGGGGGTGGGGGGGGGGGGGGGTGGGGGGGGGGGGGGGTGGGGGGGGGGGGGGGTGGGGGGGGGGGGGGGTGGGGGGGGGGGGGGGTGGGGGGGGGGGGGGGTGGGGGGGGGGGGGGGTGGGGGGGGGGGGGGGTGGGGGGGGGGGGGGGTGGGGGGGGGGGGGGGTGGGGGGGGGGGGGGGTGGGGGGGGGGGGGGGTGGGGGGGGGGGGGGGTGGGGGGGGGGGGGGGTGGGGGGGGGGGGGGGTGGGGGGGGGGGGGGGTGGGGGGGGGGGGGGGTGGGGGGGGGGGGGGGTGGGGGGGGGGGGGGGTGGGGGGGGGGGGGGGTGGGGGGGGGGGGGGGTGGGGGGGGGGGGGGGTGGGGGGGGGGGGGGGTGGGGGGGGGGGGGGGTGGGGGGGGGGGGGGGTGGGGGGGGGGGGGGGTGGGGGGGGGGGGGGGTGGGGGGGGGGGGGGGTGGGGGGGGGGGGGGGTGGGGGGGGGGGGGGGTGGGGGGGGGGGGGGGTGGGGGGGGGGGGGGGTGGGGGGGGGGGGGGGTGGGGGGGGGGGGGGGTGGGGGGGGGGGGGGGTGGGGGGGGGGGGGGGTGGGGGGGGGGGGGGGTGGGGGGGGGGGGGGGTGGGGGGGGGGGGGGGTGGGGGGGGGGGGGGGTGGGGGGGGGGGGGGGTGGGGGGGGGGGGGGGTGGGGGGGGGGGGGGGTGGGGGGGGGGGGGGGTGGGGGGGGGGGGGGGTGGGGGGGGGGGGGGGTGGGGGGGGGGGGGGGTGGGGGGGGGGGGGGGTGGGGGGGGGGGGGGGTGGGGGGGGGGGGGGGTGGGGGGGGGGGGGGGTGGGGGGGGGGGGGGGTGGGGGGGGGGGGGGGTGGGGGGGGGGGGGGGTGGGGGGGGGGGGGGGTGGGGGGGGGGGGGGGTGGGGGGGGGGGGGGGTGGGGGGGGGGGGGGGTGGGGGGGGGGGGGGGTGGGGGGGGGGGGGGGTGGGGGGGGGGGGGGGTGGGGGGGGGGGGGGGTGGGGGGGGGGGGGGGTGGGGGGGGGGGGGGGTGGGGGGGGGGGGGGGTGGGGGGGGGGGGGGGTGGGGGGGGGGGGGGGTGGGGGGGGGGGGGGGTGGGGGGGGGGGGGGGTGGGGGGGGGGGGGGGTGGGGGGGGGGGGGGGTGGGGGGGGGGGGGGGTGGGGGGGGGGGGGGGTGGGGGGGGGGGGGGGTGGGGGGGGGGGGGGGTGGGGGGGGGGGGGGGTGGGGGGGGGGGGGGGTGGGGGGGGGGGGGGGTGGGGGGGGGGGGGGGTGGGGGGGGGGGGGGGTGGGGGGGGGGGGGGGTGGGGGGGGGGGGGGGTGGGGGGGGGGGGGGGTGGGGGGGGGGGGGGGTGGGGGGGGGGGGGGGTGGGGGGGGGGGGGGGTGGGGGGGGGGGGGGGTGGGGGGGGGGGGGGGTGGGGGGGGGGGGGGGTGGGGGGGGGGGGGGGTGGGGGGGGGGGGGGGTGGGGGGGGGGGGGGGTGGGGGGGGGGGGGGGTGGGGGGGGGGGGGGGTGGGGGGGGGGGGGGGTGGGGGGGGGGGGGGGTGGGGGGGGGGGGGGGTGGGGGGGGGGGGGGGTGGGGGGGGGGGGGGGTGGGGGGGGGGGGGGGTGGGGGGGGGGGGGGGTGGGGGGGGGGGGGGGTGGGGGGGGGGGGGGGTGGGGGGGGGGGGGGGTGGGGGGGGGGGGGGGTGGGGGGGGGGGGGGGTGGGGGGGGGGGGGGGTGGGGGGGGGGGGGGGTGGGGGGGGGGGGGGGTGGGGGGGGGGGGGGGTGGGGGGGGGGGGGGGTGGGGGGGGGGGGGGGTGGGGGGGGGGGGGGGTGGGGGGGGGGGGGGGTGGGGGGGGGGGGGGGTGGGGGGGGGGGGGGGTGGGGGGGGGGGGGGGTGGGGGGGGGGGGGGGTGGGGGGGGGGGGGGGTGGGGGGGGGGGGGGGTGGGGGGGGGGGGGGGTGGGGGGGGGGGGGGGTGGGGGGGGGGGGGGGTGGGGGGGGGGGGGGGTGGGGGGGGGGGGGGGTGGGGGGGGGGGGGGGTGGGGGGGGGGGGGGGTGGGGGGGGGGGGGGGTGGGGGGGGGGGGGGGTGGGGGGGGGGGGGGGTGGGGGGGGGGGGGGGTGGGGGGGGGGGGGGGTGGGGGGGGGGGGGGGTGGGGGGGGGGGGGGGTGGGGGGGGGGGGGGGTGGGGGGGGGGGGGGGTGGGGGGGGGGGGGGGTGGGGGGGGGGGGGGGTGGGGGGGGGGGGGGGTGGGGGGGGGGGGGGGTGGGGGGGGGGGGGGGTGGGGGGGGGGGGGGGTGGGGGGGGGGGGGGGTGGGGGGGGGGGGGGGTGGGGGGGGGGGGGGGTGGGGGGGGGGGGGGGTGGGGGGGGGGGGGGGTGGGGGGGGGGGGGGGTGGGGGGGGGGGGGGGTGGGGGGGGGGGGGGGTGGGGGGGGGGGGGGGTGGGGGGGGGGGGGGGTGGGGGGGGGGGGGGGTGGGGGGGGGGGGGGGTGGGGGGGGGGGGGGGTGGGGGGGGGGGGGGGTGGGGGGGGGGGGGGGTGGGGGGGGGGGGGGGTGGGGGGGGGGGGGGGTGGGGGGGGGGGGGGGTGGGGGGGGGGGGGGGTGGGGGGGGGGGGGGGTGGGGGGGGGGGGGGGTGGGGGGGGGGGGGGGTGGGGGGGGGGGGGGGTGGGGGGGGGGGGGGGTGGGGGGGGGGGGGGGTGGGGGGGGGGGGGGGTGGGGGGGGGGGGGGGTGGGGGGGGGGGGGGGTGGGGGGGGGGGGGGGTGGGGGGGGGGGGGGGTGGGGGGGGGGGGGGGTGGGGGGGGGGGGGGGTGGGGGGGGGGGGGGGTGGGGGGGGGGGGGGGTGGGGGGGGGGGGGGGTGGGGGGGGGGGGGGGTGGGGGGGGGGGGGGGTGGGGGGGGGGGGGGGTGGGGGGGGGGGGGGGTGGGGGGGGGGGGGGGTGGGGGGGGGGGGGGGTGGGGGGGGGGGGGGGTGGGGGGGGGGGGGGGTGGGGGGGGGGGGGGGTGGGGGGGGGGGGGGGTGGGGGGGGGGGGGGGTGGGGGGGGGGGGGGGTGGGGGGGGGGGGGGGTGGGGGGGGGGGGGGGTGGGGGGGGGGGGGGGTGGGGGGGGGGGGGGGTGGGGGGGGGGGGGGGTGGGGGGGGGGGGGGGTGGGGGGGGGGGGGGGTGGGGGGGGGGGGGGGTGGGGGGGGGGGGGGGTGGGGGGGGGGGGGGGTGGGGGGGGGGGGGGGTGGGGGGGGGGGGGGGTGGGGGGGGGGGGGGGTGGGGGGGGGGGGGGGTGGGGGGGGGGGGGGGTGGGGGGGGGGGGGGGTGGGGGGGGGGGGGGGTGGGGGGGGGGGGGGGTGGGGGGGGGGGGGGGTGGGGGGGGGGGGGGGTGGGGGGGGGGGGGGGTGGGGGGGGGGGGGGGTGGGGGGGGGGGGGGGTGGGGGGGGGGGGGGGTGGGGGGGGGGGGGGGTGGGGGGGGGGGGGGGTGGGGGGGGGGGGGGGTGGGGGGGGGGGGGGGTGGGGGGGGGGGGGGGTGGGGGGGGGGGGGGGTGGGGGGGGGGGGGGGTGGGGGGGGGGGGGGGTGGGGGGGGGGGGGGGTGGGGGGGGGGGGGGGTGGGGGGGGGGGGGGGTGGGGGGGGGGGGGGGTGGGGGGGGGGGGGGGTGGGGGGGGGGGGGGGTGGGGGGGGGGGGGGGTGGGGGGGGGGGGGGGTGGGGGGGGGGGGGGGTGGGGGGGGGGGGGGGTGGGGGGGGGGGGGGGTGGGGGGGGGGGGGGGTGGGGGGGGGGGGGGGTGGGGGGGGGGGGGGGTGGGGGGGGGGGGGGGTGGGGGGGGGGGGGGGTGGGGGGGGGGGGGGGTGGGGGGGGGGGGGGGTGGGGGGGGGGGGGGGTGGGGGGGGGGGGGGGTGGGGGGGGGGGGGGGTGGGGGGGGGGGGGGGTGGGGGGGGGGGGGGGTGGGGGGGGGGGGGGGTGGGGGGGGGGGGGGGTGGGGGGGGGGGGGGGTGGGGGGGGGGGGGGGTGGGGGGGGGGGGGGGTGGGGGGGGGGGGGGGTGGGGGGGGGGGGGGGTGGGGGGGGGGGGGGGTGGGGGGGGGGGGGGGTGGGGGGGGGGGGGGGTGGGGGGGGGGGGGGGTGGGGGGGGGGGGGGGTGGGGGGGGGGGGGGGTGGGGGGGGGGGGGGGTGGGGGGGGGGGGGGGTGGGGGGGGGGGGGGGTGGGGGGGGGGGGGGGTGGGGGGGGGGGGGGGTGGGGGGGGGGGGGGGTGGGGGGGGGGGGGGGTGGGGGGGGGGGGGGGTGGGGGGGGGGGGGGGTGGGGGGGGGGGGGGGTGGGGGGGGGGGGGGGTGGGGGGGGGGGGGGGTGGGGGGGGGGGGGGGTGGGGGGGGGGGGGGGTGGGGGGGGGGGGGGGTGGGGGGGGGGGGGGGTGGGGGGGGGGGGGGGTGGGGGGGGGGGGGGGTGGGGGGGGGGGGGGGTGGGGGGGGGGGGGGGTGGGGGGGGGGGGGGGTGGGGGGGGGGGGGGGTGGGGGGGGGGGGGGGTGGGGGGGGGGGGGGGTGGGGGGGGGGGGGGGTGGGGGGGGGGGGGGGTGGGGGGGGGGGGGGGTGGGGGGGGGGGGGGGTGGGGGGGGGGGGGGGTGGGGGGGGGGGGGGGTGGGGGGGGGGGGGGGTGGGGGGGGGGGGGGGTGGGGGGGGGGGGGGGTGGGGGGGGGGGGGGGTGGGGGGGGGGGGGGGTGGGGGGGGGGGGGGGTGGGGGGGGGGGGGGGTGGGGGGGGGGGGGGGTGGGGGGGGGGGGGGGTGGGGGGGGGGGGGGGTGGGGGGGGGGGGGGGTGGGGGGGGGGGGGGGTGGGGGGGGGGGGGGGTGGGGGGGGGGGGGGGTGGGGGGGGGGGGGGGTGGGGGGGGGGGGGGGTGGGGGGGGGGGGGGGTGGGGGGGGGGGGGGGTGGGGGGGGGGGGGGGTGGGGGGGGGGGGGGGTGGGGGGGGGGGGGGGTGGGGGGGGGGGGGGGTGGGGGGGGGGGGGGGTGGGGGGGGGGGGGGGTGGGGGGGGGGGGGGGTGGGGGGGGGGGGGGGTGGGGGGGGGGGGGGGTGGGGGGGGGGGGGGGTGGGGGGGGGGGGGGGTGGGGGGGGGGGGGGGTGGGGGGGGGGGGGGGTGGGGGGGGGGGGGGGTGGGGGGGGGGGGGGGTGGGGGGGGGGGGGGGTGGGGGGGGGGGGGGGTGGGGGGGGGGGGGGGTGGGGGGGGGGGGGGGTGGGGGGGGGGGGGGGTGGGGGGGGGGGGGGGTGGGGGGGGGGGGGGGTGGGGGGGGGGGGGGGTGGGGGGGGGGGGGGGTGGGGGGGGGGGGGGGTGGGGGGGGGGGGGGGTGGGGGGGGGGGGGGGTGGGGGGGGGGGGGGGTGGGGGGGGGGGGGGGTGGGGGGGGGGGGGGGTGGGGGGGGGGGGGGGTGGGGGGGGGGGGGGGTGGGGGGGGGGGGGGGTGGGGGGGGGGGGGGGTGGGGGGGGGGGGGGGTGGGGGGGGGGGGGGGTGGGGGGGGGGGGGGGTGGGGGGGGGGGGGGGTGGGGGGGGGGGGGGGTGGGGGGGGGGGGGGGTGGGGGGGGGGGGGGGTGGGGGGGGGGGGGGGTGGGGGGGGGGGGGGGTGGGGGGGGGGGGGGGTGGGGGGGGGGGGGGGTGGGGGGGGGGGGGGGTGGGGGGGGGGGGGGGTGGGGGGGGGGGGGGGTGGGGGGGGGGGGGGGTGGGGGGGGGGGGGGGTGGGGGGGGGGGGGGGTGGGGGGGGGGGGGGGTGGGGGGGGGGGGGGGTGGGGGGGGGGGGGGGTGGGGGGGGGGGGGGGTGGGGGGGGGGGGGGGTGGGGGGGGGGGGGGGTGGGGGGGGGGGGGGGTGGGGGGGGGGGGGGGTGGGGGGGGGGGGGGGTGGGGGGGGGGGGGGGTGGGGGGGGGGGGGGGTGGGGGGGGGGGGGGGTGGGGGGGGGGGGGGGTGGGGGGGGGGGGGGGTGGGGGGGGGGGGGGGTGGGGGGGGGGGGGGGTGGGGGGGGGGGGGGGTGGGGGGGGGGGGGGGTGGGGGGGGGGGGGGGTGGGGGGGGGGGGGGGTGGGGGGGGGGGGGGGTGGGGGGGGGGGGGGGTGGGGGGGGGGGGGGGTGGGGGGGGGGGGGGGTGGGGGGGGGGGGGGGTGGGGGGGGGGGGGGGTGGGGGGGGGGGGGGGTGGGGGGGGGGGGGGGTGGGGGGGGGGGGGGGTGGGGGGGGGGGGGGGTGGGGGGGGGGGGGGGTGGGGGGGGGGGGGGGTGGGGGGGGGGGGGGGTGGGGGGGGGGGGGGGTGGGGGGGGGGGGGGGTGGGGGGGGGGGGGGGTGGGGGGGGGGGGGGGTGGGGGGGGGGGGGGGTGGGGGGGGGGGGGGGTGGGGGGGGGGGGGGGTGGGGGGGGGGGGGGGTGGGGGGGGGGGGGGGTGGGGGGGGGGGGGGGTGGGGGGGGGGGGGGGTGGGGGGGGGGGGGGGTGGGGGGGGGGGGGGGTGGGGGGGGGGGGGGGTGGGGGGGGGGGGGGGTGGGGGGGGGGGGGGGTGGGGGGGGGGGGGGGTGGGGGGGGGGGGGGGTGGGGGGGGGGGGGGGTGGGGGGGGGGGGGGGTGGGGGGGGGGGGGGGTGGGGGGGGGGGGGGGTGGGGGGGGGGGGGGGTGGGGGGGGGGGGGGGTGGGGGGGGGGGGGGGTGGGGGGGGGGGGGGGTGGGGGGGGGGGGGGGTGGGGGGGGGGGGGGGTGGGGGGGGGGGGGGGTGGGGGGGGGGGGGGGTGGGGGGGGGGGGGGGTGGGGGGGGGGGGGGGTGGGGGGGGGGGGGGGTGGGGGGGGGGGGGGGTGGGGGGGGGGGGGGGTGGGGGGGGGGGGGGGTGGGGGGGGGGGGGGGTGGGGGGGGGGGGGGGTGGGGGGGGGGGGGGGTGGGGGGGGGGGGGGGTGGGGGGGGGGGGGGGTGGGGGGGGGGGGGGGTGGGGGGGGGGGGGGGTGGGGGGGGGGGGGGGTGGGGGGGGGGGGGGGTGGGGGGGGGGGGGGGTGGGGGGGGGGGGGGGTGGGGGGGGGGGGGGGTGGGGGGGGGGGGGGGTGGGGGGGGGGGGGGGTGGGGGGGGGGGGGGGTGGGGGGGGGGGGGGGTGGGGGGGGGGGGGGGTGGGGGGGGGGGGGGGTGGGGGGGGGGGGGGGTGGGGGGGGGGGGGGGTGGGGGGGGGGGGGGGTGGGGGGGGGGGGGGGTGGGGGGGGGGGGGGGTGGGGGGGGGGGGGGGTGGGGGGGGGGGGGGGTGGGGGGGGGGGGGGGTGGGGGGGGGGGGGGGTGGGGGGGGGGGGGGGTGGGGGGGGGGGGGGGTGGGGGGGGGGGGGGGTGGGGGGGGGGGGGGGTGGGGGGGGGGGGGGGTGGGGGGGGGGGGGGGTGGGGGGGGGGGGGGGTGGGGGGGGGGGGGGGTGGGGGGGGGGGGGGGTGGGGGGGGGGGGGGGTGGGGGGGGGGGGGGGTGGGGGGGGGGGGGGGTGGGGGGGGGGGGGGGTGGGGGGGGGGGGGGGTGGGGGGGGGGGGGGGTGGGGGGGGGGGGGGGTGGGGGGGGGGGGGGGTGGGGGGGGGGGGGGGTGGGGGGGGGGGGGGGTGGGGGGGGGGGGGGGTGGGGGGGGGGGGGGGTGGGGGGGGGGGGGGGTGGGGGGGGGGGGGGGTGGGGGGGGGGGGGGGTGGGGGGGGGGGGGGGTGGGGGGGGGGGGGGGTGGGGGGGGGGGGGGGTGGGGGGGGGGGGGGGTGGGGGGGGGGGGGGGTGGGGGGGGGGGGGGGTGGGGGGGGGGGGGGGTGGGGGGGGGGGGGGGTGGGGGGGGGGGGGGGTGGGGGGGGGGGGGGGTGGGGGGGGGGGGGGGTGGGGGGGGGGGGGGGTGGGGGGGGGGGGGGGTGGGGGGGGGGGGGGGTGGGGGGGGGGGGGGGTGGGGGGGGGGGGGGGTGGGGGGGGGGGGGGGTGGGGGGGGGGGGGGGTGGGGGGGGGGGGGGGTGGGGGGGGGGGGGGGTGGGGGGGGGGGGGGGTGGGGGGGGGGGGGGGTGGGGGGGGGGGGGGGTGGGGGGGGGGGGGGGTGGGGGGGGGGGGGGGTGGGGGGGGGGGGGGGTGGGGGGGGGGGGGGGTGGGGGGGGGGGGGGGTGGGGGGGGGGGGGGGTGGGGGGGGGGGGGGGTGGGGGGGGGGGGGGGTGGGGGGGGGGGGGGGTGGGGGGGGGGGGGGGTGGGGGGGGGGGGGGGTGGGGGGGGGGGGGGGTGGGGGGGGGGGGGGGTGGGGGGGGGGGGGGGTGGGGGGGGGGGGGGGGGGGGGGGGGGGGGGGTGGGGGGGGGGGGGGGTGGGGGGGGGGAGGAAAGCCAGGAATCAGATGCTAGAAGATCAGAAGCCGAGACTTGGTCAAGTTATATGCCAGGAATGGAGCTCCCAAGGTGGTCCCAGCATGGCTAATTGGCAGGGGCTGATGGGAATTGTAGTCCGTGAACATCTGGAGAGCAGCAGATTGCAGACCCCTTCCAGGCAAACTCTGCTGTCCAACATCCTGGCTCTGCCCAGTGGTCGGGAATATATGATGGGCTCAAAGGGGCCCGTTCTGGTTTGGGAAATGCTTAGTCTAAGACAGTGATGGCGAACCTTTTCGAGACCGAGTGCCCAGATTGCACCCCAAAACCACTTATTTATCGCAAAGTGCCAACACGGCAATTTAACCTGAATACTGAGGTTTTAGTTTAGAAAAAACGGTTGGCTCCGAGGCGTGCGTTACTCGGGAGTAAGCTTGGTGGTAGTCGATGGCTTTGCTTTGAAGCAACCCCACAACTCTTCCAACGGGTGAATCACGACCCTAAGAGGGTTTACTCAGAAGCAAGCCCCATTGCCAGCAACCGAGCTTACTCCCAGGTAAAAGATTGCGCTTTAGTTCTTCGCATGAAAATCAGTGGGGTTTAACAGCGCTTAACAGGGTTACCTATACTGCTTCCGCAAAACTAGGTCTTAGGTTTAATGCTAATAATCGAGCCCAGCGGCCCAGGCCAGCCTAGATGTGTGTGTGTGTGGGGGGTGGTATTCTGTTTGCATGTGCCCACAGAGCGGGCTCTGAGTGCCACCTCTGGCACCCGTGCCATAGGTTTGCCACCACTGGTCTAAGCTCATAGACATTCACATGAGGACTTTGTGTTGCCTGCACATTTAGACTAGAGTGGATGTATTGTCGAAGGCGTTCATGGCTGGAATCACTAGTGTGTTGTGGGTTTTGCGGGTTGTATGGTCGCGTTCCAGTAGCATTTTCTCCTGACATTTCGCAGGCGACACACGGCCATACGACCTGGAAAACCACCCGGACAACCCACAATGCACCAGAGAGGATATTTACTAATCTGCAAGCAACGCTGTCTTCATGTGAATGTCTACGAATTTACACTGAGCGTTTTGCCGCTGTGTGAGAAGAAAGCATGTAATCTAATTTAGGTGTACTTCAAGCCTTCGAAGAGCACGACAGGAACGCTCATACTCGCAACCTGCCATCTTGAGGGGTGCGCTCAAGCGATTTTTCTTATACGCTGCATTCATGTGAAGTAGATTTTTCATATTTTTATTGAAGTCTAAATGTAGTTGTTTTCTTTTCTGAATTGTAGCCAGCGTGAGACTGTTTGGTTGTATTTTCCCATGGGGACTGTGAGGCGCAGTCAGTGCTAAGTTGCATTGCAGTATGAGGGAAATCCTTGGGTTTTTTATTTTATTATATCATATTAAGAACATAAGAACATAAGAACAAGCCTGCTGGATCAGACCAGAGTCCATCTAGTCCAGCTCTCTGCTACTCGCAGTGGCCCACCAGGTGCCTTTGGGAGCTCACATGCAGGATGTCAAAGCAACGGCCTTCTGCGGCTGTTGCTCCCGATCACCTGGTCTGCTAAGAACATAAGAACAAGCCAGCTGGATCAGACCAGAGTCCATCTAGTCCAGCTCTCTGCTACTCGCAGTGGCCCACCAGGTGCCTTTGGGAGCTCACATGCAGGAGGTGAAAGCAATGGCCTTCTGCTGCTGCTGCTCCTGAGCACCTGGTCTGCTAAGGCATTTGCAATCTCCTATCAAGGAGGACCAAGATTGGTAGCCACAGATCGACTTCTCCATAAATCTGTCCGAGCCCCTTTTAAAGCTATCCAGGTTAGTGGCCATCACCACCTCCTGTGGCAGCATCTTCCAAACACCAATCACATGTTGCGTGAAGAAGTGTTTCCTTTTATTAGTCCTAATTCTTCCCCCCAGCATTTTCAATGGATGCCCCCTGGTTCTAGTATTGTGGGAAAGAGAGAAAAATGTCTCTCTGTCAACATTTTCTACTCCATGGACTCCATATTGATACCCTATCTTTTCTGGGCTCAGGGCAGCTTGCATACAAGGTTAAAACAGTGCAAGTACAATATAAAACTTAACCCTAAAAATCTAATATTCACTGTATGGTGATCTATTGGGCATCTAAGGACCGCAAGCCTATAATCTAGTTCAGTGATGGTGAACCTTTTTGAGACCAAGTGCCCAAACTGCAACCCAAAACCCACTTATTTATCGCAAAATGCCAACACGGCAATTTAACTTGAATACTGAGGTATTAGTTTGGAAAAAACGATTGGCTCCGAGCCGTGCATTACTCAGGAGTAAGCTTGGTGGTAGTCGGTGGCTTTGCTTTGAAGCAACCGTGCATCTCTTCCAACAGGTGAATCACGACCCTAGGAGGGTTTACTCAGAAGCAAGCCCCATTGCCAGCAACTGAGCTTACTCCCAGGTAAAGGATTGCACTTTTGTTCTTGGCATGAAAATCAGTGGGGTTTAACAGTGCTTAACAGGGTTACCTACACTGCTTCCCCAAAACTTGGTCTTACGTTTAATGCTAATAATCCCCAGTGGCCCAGGCCAGCCTAGGTGGGGGGGGGGCACTCTGTTTGCATGTGCCCACAGAGAGGGCTCTGAGTGCCACCTCTGGCACCCGTGCCATAGGTTCGCCACCACTGATCTAGTTCATCTCCCATGATGACATAATCCCTTGCTTAAATTATAATAATAATAATAAGCCTTTATTTGGCATAACAATAATCATAACACAATAAAAAACCTGAGATAAAAGGTACACAAATACAAAGGTTTAAGATAGAATATAAATGATTGATTGCGCATCACCTCCAGTAAAAACCGTGCTACCAATTCACAAGTTTCATTGTCAGAATTGTCCAGAAGGAAAGGGAGTCTACCTGATTCTCCCATTTCACTAGGTATCCTAGAAAGAATATTGGAATATTTTGATCTGATATTAGCCAATTTAGGGCAGCAAAGCAGTTGATGTGCCAATGTTTCAATTTGTTGTTCACCACAAGAGCATACCCTATTTGCTCATTTTCCAAGTTGTTAAATCTACCACGCAATAAAGCGGAGGGGAAAACATTGAACCTTGCTTAAATTGTGTGTGCGGGTAGGGGGGGGGTGACAGGTCAACAATGCGCAACTTGGAGATTACTTGTGCTACCTGAAATGTCTGATAAAGCTGTATGGAGGGAACTGAAATGCGTTTATCCAGTATTCTATTCCCCTTTCAGTCATTCTCGGCAATGCATCCAGTCGCATTTCCTTGTTTTCCTCTACCGCTGTTGAATTCCATCACCAGGGGAACGCTCCCCCAGGACTACTCCGGCCTCCTGAAACAGGATGCTGTTCTTCCAAGTACCCCTCACACAGGCAGATTTGAGCCCATGCTGTGCTCCGGCATCTCTGGAATCAACAGCAGAGAGCCCTCCAGAGGCAAAAACACACGGCGGGCGGGCATCGGCCATCGGAGCGCTGATTTCAGGCTCGCTCTGGGAATTAACGCAGCATGCAGAGGCAGCTACGACAAAGCCTCCCCGCACCCCCACCCCCGCCGCCTTCCTCCTAATGATCTGCTTGTGGTGGCCTCATATTTCTAAGCCAATGATGCTCCTGCTGACACGAGGCCCAATCCTGACAAGCCAGAAGCCTCCCCACAGCCAAGCCCTACTGAGTTTCCCACCCAGCAGGCGTACGGTAAAAGAGCTGCAAAACAGGCCGTTTTATCTGCGCATGGGAAAGGCCACGGCCGCAGGGGTGGGTACTATCAGGCCCGGCTCCTGCCCAGCCTGGCATCACAGGGCCGGCACCAAGTTCACACCTGCACTTGCTGCTATCTGTCTGTTTCAATCGCTGTGCTCTTAACTAGTGAAATATGCCTCCCTCAGTCCTCCCTTCCCCGGGGCAGGATTGCGACTATTGCTTGGAGCAGCAGTGGCGTAGGAGGTTAAGAGCTCGTGTATCTAATCTGGAGGAACCGGGTTTGATTCCCCGCTCTGCCACCTGAGCTGTGGAGGCTGATCTGGGGAATTCAGATTAGCCTGGGCACTCCCACACACGCCAGCTGGGTGACCTTGGGCTAGTCACAGCTTCTCAGAACTCTCTCAGCCCCACCTTCCTCACAGGGTGTTTGTTGTGAGGGGGGAAAGCCCCTTTGAGTCTCCTACAAGATAGAAAGGGGGGATATAAATCCAAACTCTTCTTCTCTTCTTCTTCTTCTTGAATCCCAGAACACATAAGAATATTGGCCTAAAAGCTGCACTTTTCCCATGCATCCTATTGTGGGAACAGATGAGATGGGGGAGCTGGGGAAAAGCGGGAAACTTGGAGATATAAGAACATAAGAACATAAGAACAAGCTAGCTGGATCAGACCAGAGTCCATCTAGTCCACCTCTCTGCTACTCGCAGGGGCCCACCAGGTGCCTTTGGGAGCTCACGTGCAGGAGGTGAAAGCAATGGCCTTCTGCTGCTGCTGCTGCTGCTCGCGAGCACCTGGTCTGCTAAGGCATTTGCAATCTCAGATCAAGGAGGATCAAGATTGGTAGCCATAGCTCGACTTCTCCTCCATAAATCTGTCCAAGCCCCTTTTAAAGCTATCCAGGTTAGTGTGGCCATCACCACCTCCTGTGGCAGCATATTCCAAACACCAATCACACGTTGCGTGAAGAAGTGTTTCCTTTTATTAGTCCTAATTCTTCCCCCCAGCATTTTCAATGAATGCCAATATATGCCAGCTGCAGGAGCCAGAGCCCCAGTTCTGGCTTTTTGCAGCTAAGGTCCTCATACAGTTCAATAAAGTCCTTGAACCTTTCTCGAGTCTCAATTATTGACTGAGTCACAGACCCTTACAGGTACCCACTCCCCACACACACACTCAGTTGCCCACAATCAACAGTAATTTAGTCAGCAGTATCAATCCACCCCCCTCCCTCCCACTTTAAAATCAGTCAAGTGTAGGTTTAAATTGCACACAGGGAGTAAAACTTGTTTTCTGCAGCTCCAGAGACTGGGACCAGGAGTGATGGGTTCAAGGTGCAGGAAAAGAGATCCCACCTAAACATCAGGAAGAACTTCCTGACAGTCAGGGCTGTTCGACAGTGGCGTGCACTACCTCAGAGTGTGGTGGGGTCTCCTTCATTGAAGGTTTTCAAAGAGAGGCTGGACGGCCATCTGTCGGGAGTGCTCTGATTGTGTGTTCCTGTATTACAGGGGGTTGGACTGGATGTCCCTTGGGGGGTCTCTTCCAGCTCTACGATTCTATGATTCTATACAGTATACAGAATAGGTGTCAAACTCGCAGTCCTCCAGATGTTATGGACTACAGTTCCCATCATGGTGGCAGGAGATGATGGGAACTGTAGTCCATAACATCTGGAGGGCCTTTGACACCTGTGGTATATGGGAACAGTACCTGAGATTCCAGAGAAGTCAATTTCCGGCCCCTCGTCTTGTCTTCTTTCTTGGCAACTGGAGCCTTCTGTTTTTCTTTCTCCTTTGACTTCTCCAGCTTCTGGAGTTCCTCCATGTAGGCATCGTAGATTTTCCACTGAGAAGGACAGGAAGCAAATGGTTTTAGGCCCAACCTCATCATGGAATGAAGGGTTTCAAAATGCCAACTTGTACGTTTGGGCAACCTTTCGCGGCAAGCATATTTAAAGCCTCTCCACTCAATCTTCTGCCGAAAAGCCAGGAAGGATGGACATAAGGAAAGTGCGGAAGACGGTGGCACAAAACACAACTTTTGTCAGTCTGGGTGCCCTGTAAGAAGTCTCAAGGGGACTCACAAACTCCTTTCCCTTCCTCTCCCCACAACAGACACCTTGTGAGATAGGTGGGGCTGAGAGAGGTCAGAGAGAACTGGGACTGACCCAAGGTCACCTAGCAAGTTTCAAGTGGAGGAGTGGGGAATCAAACCCGGTTCTCCGGATTAGAGTCCACCTGCTCTTAACCACTACTACACGGTGCTGGCTCTCCACATTGGCCTAGAGGAGGAACAGGAGAGGTCATGCTTTGCGCAAGGAGCGCAAAGCTGCCCCCTCAGTGTGAAAATAGCTCAGCACAAGGGACCTCAACACACTGACCAAGAGACTCCCAGTCCCAAACGACCCCACCAAATGGCTGCAAAAGAGAAAGAACAGAAAAGAAGGGAGGGAGGGAGGGGAGGGGAGGGGAGGGGAGGGAGGGGAGGAAGGGAGGGGGGGAGGAAGGGAGGGAGGGAGGGAGGGAGGACAGGAGGGAGGACAGGAGGGAGGGAGGAGGAAGGAAGGAAGAGAGGGAGGGAGGGAGGGAGGAGGAAGGGAGGGAGGGAGGAAAGAAGGAAGGGAGCGAGGGAGGGAGGGAGGGATGGAGGGATGGAGGGAAGGAAGGAAGGATATGAAGCAGGCGAAGGAATCTAACGAAATCGAACGCACGGAATCTTAACAGAGAACAGAACTTGTAGCAGGAAACGTAAACAGGCAGCAGGCGTAAACAAACGTCAACTCTAAGGTAATGCCACAGGAGAGGCAACGTTTTATCCTGCATCTGAAACCTCAGGCATGTTCTGATAACGTTAACAAATCACTCCCTCAAATTTCTCAGAATCATTCCAGAGTAATGAAGGGCTCAAAGGGAAGCTCTCCAGTTTAGCTGTGATCTGTGTTTGCTTCTGCCTTTATAATTACATACTCGAGACTCTCTTTAGGGATAATTTGGACACATTTTGGGCATCTCCTGCCTCTCGCTCCCTCCGCAGCCTGCTACTCGGGAGAGATGCTGAATCTGCGTTTTACCTGCTGCGTTCTTAGGTATCAAGCACAATACGCAAATCAGCATCAACTGGAATAAATGCCAATGGGGACCACGCAGAATAACAGACAAATTCAATTGTTAGGGAACAACTGACACAAAACTGGATGGATTTCATCTCAGCATTTCGGCTGTAAAGGGAGCCTGCCCTGAGGGCTATGGTGTTTCCGGGACGTGGAGGAAATTTTGAGATACGTCAGGGGAACACTGCAGATCGGTTTCGTTCCAGGGCCTCCCACAGATGTGTATTAATTCACAGCAGCTGAGAAGAAGAAGAAGAAGAAGAAGAAGAAGAAGAAGAAGAAGAAGAAGAAGAAGAAGAAGAAGAAGAAGAAAAAGAAGAAAAAGAAGAAGAAAAAGAAAAAGAAAAAGGAGGAGGAGGAGGAGAGTAGTAGTAGTTTGGATTTATATCCCCCCTTTCTCTCCTGTAAGGAGACTCAAGGTGGCTTACAAACTCCTTTCCCTTCTCTCCCCACAACAGACCCCTTGCGAGGCAGGTGAGGCTGAAAGAATTCCGAAGAACTGTGACTAGCCCAGGGGTCTGCAACCTGTGGCTCTCCAGATGTTCATGGACTACAATTCCCATCAGCTCTTGCCAGCATGGCCAATTGGATGGATGGCCATCTGTCAGGAGTTCTTTGATTGTGTGCTCCTGCATGTCAGGGGGTTGGACTTGATGGCCCTTGGGGTCTCCTCCAACTCTATGATTCTATGATTATGTGTTCCTGCATTGCAGGGGGTTGGACTTGATGGCCCTTGGGGTCTCCTCCAACTCTATGATTCTATGATTATGTGTTCCTGCATTGCAGGGGGTTGGACTTGATGGCCCTTGGGGTCTCCTCCAACTCTATGATTCTATGATTATGTGTTCCTGCATTGCAGAGGTTGGACTTGATGGCCCCTTGGGGTCTCCCTCAACTTCCTATGATTCTATTGATTATGTGGTTCCTGCCATTGCAGGATTGGACAGATGGCCTTGGGGGGTCTCTCCCAACTCTATGGATTCCTATGATTATGTGTTCCTGCATTTGCAGGGGTTGGACTTCTGGATAGGCCCATGGGGGGTCTCCTCCCAACTCTATGATTCTATGATTATGTGTTCCTGCATGTCAGGGGGTTGGACTTGATGGCCCTTGGGGTCTCCTCCAACTCTATGATTCTATGATTATGTGTTCCTGCATTTGCAGAGTTTGGACTTGATTAGCCCCTTGGGGTCCTCCCTCCAACTCTATATGATTCTATGGGAAATTATGTGTTCCCTGGGCATTTACAGGATTGGACTTGATGGCCCACTTAGGGTCTCCTCCAACTCTATGATTCTATGATTATGTGTTCCTGCATTTGCAGAGGTTGGACTTGATGGCCCTTGGGGTCTCCTCCAACTCTATGATTCTATGATTATGTGTTCCTGCATTGCAGGGGATTGGACTTGATGGCCCTTGGGGTCTCCTCCAACTCTATGATTCTATGATTATGTGTTCCTGCATTGCAGGGGGTTGGACTTGATGGCCCTTGGGGTCTCCTCCAACTCTATGATTCTATGATTATGTGTTCCTGCATGTCAGGGGGTTGGACTTGATGGCCCTTGGGGTCTCCTCCAACTCTATGATTCTATGATTATGTGTTCCTGCATTGCAGGGGGTTGGACTTGATGGCCCTTGGGGTCTCCTCCAACTCTATGATTCTATGATTATGTGTTCCTGCATTGCAGGGGGTTGGACTTGATGGCCCTTGGGGTCTCCTCCAACTCTATGATTCTATGATCTACATCTAACAGGGAAATCTGGTGTGGAGTGACTGCAGCTTAAATCCACAGACTGCACAAGTCTCTGCACAGGATTGCTCTGTATGTCTTTCAGAGAGGCCTTTGGTTGCTGTCGCCATGAAGGGTTTTGCAGGTGGCCACAGATAACAAGTCCTTCTTAGTGTGGCATCCAGGAGATGCATTGGGAACTATCCCTGCTGGCCTTTGGCAGGAGGGTCCAGGAATCCTTGTTTTGTTTGGATGGTTTTATGCTAGGCAATCCTGAATTGGAGCTGCTATGACAGCTGAGTCGTCGTTGTCTTTCACCTCGTCCTTACATTTTGTCCTGATGAATCATGTGGGTTTCAGTGACACTGAATATGCTATTTTTGCTCTTTCATTCCATCTGCTTTAGTTTCCAATGGACTTTTTGCATCATTGTTCACCTGATTTTATAAATGTACTTTAATCAGATTTTATCTTTTTGCCAATGAGTTGCAAAAAATTTTTAACAAAGAAGTATTAAAAAACTTTAAATCATCACTGAGCCCTTCGGGGGTAGAGCGGTTTATCAAATCGAATAAATAACAACAACAACAACAACAACAACAACAACAACAACAACCACCATCATCATCATCATCATCATCATCATCATCATCATCATCATCATCATCATCATCATAACTGAAAGACGAGTTTTTACCTGGTTAGCAGAACCAGAGAAGTTGGCTCTTGGGGGCGGCTCCATCTGGCACGCTCTGTCCTGGAAGAGAGAGGGGGAAAGCGACATAGAGTGAAATCCCGCTGGCCCTGCAAAGATGTCCTTTCCCTTCTAGCCAGAAGCTAACAGGTACTACAGGTATTATATCCAGATATCATTGGGACTTGAGGGGTGTCGTCATGGTGTACTATCTATGCATTCCGTTTGCTGAAGTGGCCTCAGTTTCACATGCTCTGCATCTGAGGCCAGGTCAGGGGGGAAAATAATTCAGTTGGCTTGCTGGTTCCTTCTGAACCAAGGAGTTCTGTGGACCAACAGATGACAGAAGAAGAAGAAGAAGAAGAAGAAGAAGAAGAAGAAGAAGAAGAAGAAGAAGAAGAAGAAGAAGAAGAAGAAGAAGAAGAAGAAGAAGAAGAAGAAGAAGAAGAAGAAGAAGAAGAAGAAGAAGGAGGAGGAGGAGGAGGAGGAGGAGGAGGAGGAGGAGGAGGAGGAGGAGGAGGAGGAGGAGGAGGAAGAGGAGGAGGAGGAGGAGGAGGAGTTTGGATTTATATCCCCCCTTCCTCTCCTGTAAGGAGACTCAAAGGAGGAGGAGTTTGTATTTATACCCCCCCTCCTCTCCTGTAAGGAGACTCAAAGGGGCTTAGAAACTCCTTTCCCTTCCCCCGCCCTTCCACAACAAACACCCTGTGAGGTAGGTGGGGCTGAGAGAGCTCTGAAGAACTGTGACTAGCCCAAGGTCATCCAGCTGGCGTATGTTGGAGTACACAGGCTAATCTAGTTCCCCAGATAAGCCTCCACAGCTCAAGTGGCAGAGCGGGGAATCAAACCCAGTTCTCCAGATTAGAGCGCACCTGCTCTTAACCACTACACCACACTGGCTCTCTGCACCATGCTGGCTTCCCTTAAGAAGTATGAGAAGCTGCATGAAATACGTAAAATGACCAGTCTCTGTAGTCTCCAGAGTTTCCAACTTTGAAATTACCGCTGCAACTACTAAGACTAACCACCAGTGCATCTGTGTCAAACTCAGGCCCTCCAGATGTTCATGGACTACCGTTCCCAGCAGCCCCTGCTAGCATGGCCAATTGGCCCTGCTGGCATGGGCTGATGGGAATCGTAGTCCATGAACACCTGGAGGGCCTGAGTTTGATACCTGCCACTGTCCTCTGGGTCTAGGTCACAGGTGTCAAACTCGCACCCCTCCAGATGTTATGGACTACAGTTCCCATCAGCCCATGCCAGCATGATGCTGGCAGGGGATGATGGGAGCTGTAGTTCATAATATCTGGAGGACTGCGAGTTTGACACCTATGGTCTAGGTCAGGGGTGGGCAATTATTTTTTCCATGGGGCCGCATAAGAAACAGAAAATATTGTGGAGGGCCGGGCCAAAAGGCTGGACTCAATTCTGCATAATAGGGGCTGATAAGTGACAGACACAGATCAACTTGGAATCAGTGGCAACAGTTCTGCATACAACACAATTTGGCACAAAGAATCACAGGCCTAACCCACCTGCATAATTGTCCATTGTGACAATCAAGCAAGTGGGGAGACTTAAGTCCCTTGACCTACTTTTTTCATCGACTGGCGCTTTTGAAAGCCCCGCAGAAGCTGGTTGCCGGCTTCTGCAGGGCTTTCAAAGGCGCCTCGCTCCCCAGCAAGGCGGGGGGGGGGGGCGAGGCGCTTTTGAGAGGTGCTTTTGAAAGCCCCGCAGAAGCCGGCAGCCAAGGCAACCAGCTTCTGCGGGGCTTTCAAAGGAGGGGAACGCCCCAGAAGCCACTGTGCGAGGGGAGTGGCCTTTCTCAGAGGCCCTTTCCGGCGCAGTGGCAAGGTGAGGGGGGAAGGGGGAGGGTTAGCGGAAGAATGAGCAGCGTGGTTCTAAACAGGTCCTCTTAGGCCAGGGCCAGGTCTGTCATACGGGCCAGTCAGGGTCATCCGGCGGGCCGGATGTGGCCCCTGGGCCGTATAATGCCCAGGTCTGGTCTAGGTATATCCTAACCGGGGCAGGGGGAATTCTGGAAGGGTGGCCCGCACAGACAGGCAGCCTGAGACTCCTTACTGAACAGAAGTGAGTAAGCAGACCTAAAGATCTGGCCGATGCCCACCCAATCAAGAGATTCAGCCCCAGGAGAGCTCATAGGACCTCGGGGTAGCAGGTGAGTCTCTGGAAGTACATGTGACAGGAAGGGAGACAGACTGCAAGTTGCATTTATGCATTTGCATATATTTATACTCTGCTTTGTACGTTTTGAGGCAGGAAATAGAACGTTTCCCCCATGGAACTCTGCGTTGCTTTTCTCACCTTCAGTCCTGAAAACGTTTCATTTTCAGCCTTAAAATGTTTTCAGCGAATCCCCGTTAAAAATGCTTCTTTAGGCTGAAAGGTTTTCAAAACAGCTTCACTGGTGTGTGATCATTTTAATACGGTTTCCTCTCTGCCTTCCCTGAACTTCCCCCTTGGCGCTATTTTCTGCGCTCCCTGTTGCCTGATTGTTTACTCATTTCTGTAACTTTTTTATTTGGGGGGAAATTAATATTCAATGCATCGAGCACATGAAGAGCACAGAATGCAGCAACACGAGGCCGTGATTTTACCACAAACTCAAAAAAAAGGGGGGGGGGACACATAATGGTGGCCAAGAATCATTTTGAGAGGATAAGTGCGGACATATATCATGGTAAAGGGGGGGGATTCAAAATGTTTTCCAAATGTTTTAGGACAGTGATGACGAACCTATGGCACAGGTGCCAGAGGTGGCACTCAGAGCCCTCTCTGTGGGCATGCACAGAGTTCATCATGTGGGGGGGGGAAATCCCCCCCCCCCCCCCGCACACATACACACACACATCTAGGCTGGCCTGGGCCGCTGGGCTCGATTATTAGCATTAAACTAAGGTGACCAGATTTTCACCTTTTAAAAGTGGGACGCCCACAGGAGCGCACTGCCTCTTGGGGTGCTCCCAAACCCCGCGGGGTTTTTTAAATCTCCCGATTTTTGGAAGGCTGCCGCACTGCCTTCTGGGGCACTCCCCTTTTCCCGCCCTGTCACAGGGCGGGGCGGGAGCTCCCCAGAAAGGCAGTGAGCAATCTTGGCACAGCTACTAGTGAAGACTTAAACTCCGATAGGATAAAGCTCTTTCATGAGCGGGACTGTCCCACCAAAAGCCGGGGCGTCTGGTCACCACTACATTAAACTCCTAAGACCCTAGTTTTGGGGAAAGCGGTATAGGTAACCCTATTAAAAGCCTACAATTTAAAAACCCTGCACTGATTTTCATGCAAAAGAACTAAAAGTAATCTTTTACCTGGGAATAAGCTGGGTTGCTGGCAATGGGGGCTTAACTGCTCTGAGTAAATCGTTCTGAGACTAGGGTCATGGATCTCACCCGTTTGAATGGTTTGTTTTAAAAGCAAAAGCCACCTTCTACCCACCAAGCTTACTCCCAAATGAAAGCATGCACCTCAAGAACCAACCATTCATTTTTCTAAAGGTAAAAATCTCAAAGTTATTCAGGTTAAATTGCCAGGTTGGCACTTTGCGATAAATAAGTGGGTTTTGGGTTGCAGTTTGGGCACTCGGTCTCAAAAAGGTTCGCCATCACTGTTTTAGGAGATTTGTTTGGAAAGGGCCCTTGATAAATGTCTTGCCCAAAGCATAGCTAACTGCAGTTTTGCTGCAATTGTATGTGGATTTCCAGGGCGCCACAAACTTCACAGGCAACAAGCCACATTCTTTGTCAACAGTTCCCTTCCCTGGCGAAAGCAGCAGCCGATCTGCCTCATAAGAACATAAGAACATAAGAACAAGCCAGCTGGATCAGACCAGAGTCCATCTAGTCCAGCTCTCTGCTACTCTCCTGCCTCCTTCGTCCCCATGTTTGCTAGCAGGGGAGTGCAGAAACTGCTGGCCTAAGCACATGCACACCCACAGAAGAGGGGCTTTGGTCAACCACAGGGACAGCGGCAACAGCCTACCCGGACCGGGTTGTTGTACGTCTGAGACGCTCTCTCGCTGAAGTTGAACTGGTTGGTGAGCTTCCGTTCTTGGACAGGTCGGGGCCTCGGTTGCTGCTGCTCTTGCTCCTGTTCCTGCTCCTGCTCCTCTTGTTCCTCTGCAGGTGCCTCCTGGAGCAGAAGAAGGGATGGTTTCATTCAGGGCGGAGAGATCAGTTTTCTACATGAGTGTTGCGCTTCCAGAAACTTCAGGACACAGCAAACAAATACTTTGAACAAGGTATTGTCACCCATGAAGAAGAAGAAGAAGAAGAAGAAGAAGAAGAAGAAGAAGAAGAAGAGAAGAGAAGAAGAAGAAGAAGAAGGCTAGAAGAGGAAGCAAGAAGAAGAAGAAGAATTTAAGAAGAAGAAGAAGAAGAAGAAGAATTTTTCCTCCTCACTCAGAAGAGAAGAAGGAGGAGGAGGAGGAGGGAGGAGGAGTTTGATTATATCCCCTCCTTTCCCTGTAGATTCAAAGGCTGACACCCTCCTTCCCACCTTCACAACAAACACCCTCATGAGGAGAGTTGGGTGGGGCTGAGATGCGAAAGTCAGACTCTGGTGCTTGAGCCCAACCCAACTGGCATGTGTCTGGCTAATCAGAATCCAACCAATTTCAGATAAACCTCCCACAGTGCTCAGGCGGCAGAGCAGGGAATTCAAACCCGGTTCCTCCAGATTAGAATGCACCTGCTCCTAACCACTATGCCACTGCTGCGTAGTTTGAATTTATATTCCCCCCTTTCTCTCCTGTAAGGAGACTCAGAGGGGCTTACAATGCTCCTTTCCTCCTCCCCTTCCACAACAAACACCCTGTGAGGTGGGTGTGACTGAGAGAGCTCCAAAGAACTGTGACTGGCCCAAGGTCACCCAGCTGGAGTGTGTTGGAGTGCACACACTAAACTGGTTCCCCGGATAAGCCTCCACAGCTGAAGTGGCCGAGTGGAGAATCAAAACCAGTTCTCCAGATTAGAGTGCACCTGCTCTTAACCACTACACCACGCTCGCTCATTTAACATTGCCTTCCTCTGCAGAGCCTTCCTGCATGGTCTGAGTACTGACCCTATCTGCTGTACATGAAGCAGACGAAGAGAGAGAGATCCTTTTCTTCCCTGTCTGCAAAACTTGGTCCGGCAGATACCTGGTACCATTGTTGGGTGGGCAATTTAGGACAGATGGATGGAAGGGCTTCCAACATCTGACAAACCTCTGGGTTCTCGCGAGATCGGCCTCTGCAATGCGGCCTTCCCTCCCCAGTTCAATTACTCATTTGCATTACAAAGTATTTCCTTTGTTTGGTCCGGAACTTACTCCCCTACAATTTCATTAGGTTCTCCTGAGATCTAATATTAGGAGAGGGGAGGGGGGAGGAAGTATCTTCTCTCCATCTTCTCCACCCTGGGCTTAATTTTATAAACCTCTATGCAGTTGTGGGATCCAAAAATGTAGTAACAGAGTTCCCCATGGTGAAATTGGGATTCAAAACTGTGGCGTAAGCATATTAGGAGCTGGCCAGCAGGGACGTAACGAGGCAAACTGGAGCCCTGGGCAGGGCGCCTACAGGTTTGATGCCCCCCATATGGGCAGCAGAAGGCTGATGGAGCTCCCAGATCCCTCCTCCCTTGATGATGCCCTCAAGTTTGGTGCAGGGATTTGGTTCAGGGAGGTCCCAAAAGTTATGGACCCCAAAGGGGTGACTTCTCCCCCATTGTTTCCAACAGGAGCTAAGGAGATGGGAGCTGCACATTTGAGGGACCATAACTTTGCCCCCCCCCCGAACCAAACTTCACCAAACTTGGGGGTATCATCAGGAGTCTCCTTATGATACCCTGAAATTTTGGTTCCAATAGCTCTAAAATTCACCCCCTGCAGGGCCTAGCGTGGAAAAAAAACACACAAAAAAATAAGCAATGGCAGAGCATGCCCTTGGGGCAAAATTCCTGAGCCCTGGGCTGGCTGCCCGCTTTTGCCCAATGGACATGGCCACTGCTGGCGAGGAAGGGCACGATCTTGCGGAGGAAAAGTGACCCGGGCATTCCAGGGGCGGGGCTGTGGCTTGGGGCAGCAGCTGGCGAGCCGGTCCTTGGGCAGGAGAACGAAGTCGCATGCAGAGGCGAGGGCTGCCACCTGCGCTGGTGCACCTCCTGCTACTTAGACTGTTTCTCTCAAGTTCTGCGCGCTACTGCTGAGAGGAGGGGCGTAACGAAGGCCAAAATCACGTGGCAAAATCACCCATTAGGAACCCCCTCTCGGCACACACAAATAATTAGTAACCTACTCTCAGGAACCTGTGAGAACCTGCTGGATCCCACCTCTGCCTCTATGTATGTATGTATATTTGTATATTTAATGTATACACCACCCTCCCCAAAGAGTATACAAGTATTCCTGTGTCGTGCCCCCCCCCCCCCGGCCATCTTTTTTCTACACTGAAAAATCCCAGACTTTTCAGTCTGTCCCTGTAGGAAAGGTATCACAGCCCCCTGATCATCTCGGTTGCCCCCTTCTACACTTTTCCCCAGCTCTGCGATGCCCTTTTGGAGACACGGCCACCAGAACCACACGCAGCATTACCGAAACGGACTGTTGACTTGGGGTTTCTTTCAGCTCGTCCTCAATCTCCGCCACCAGAGCAGCCGGAACCATAACTGAGGTCACTAAGAAACAGGAAGGGGGAGGACAAGTTCAGCCATTCTGTCTTTTTTCTGGCAGCTGCCTGAACAAACCTTTGTGACTTCAAATTGGTGTCAAACTCGCAGCCCTCCAGATGTTATGGACTACAGTTCCCATCGTCCCCTGCCAGCATGATGCTGGCGGGGACTGGACAGCCCAGGCTGATCTGGAGGGCAGTTTGACACACTCCGTGCCGATGTTGGCCATTCAAGGTGCTTCCCCAGAATGCTGTGCAGATCGGCCAGCTGTGGTGAGTGTTCAGACCTCATTTTTTAAAGCCCACCCCCCCCATCAAGGCAGATGCTCATGTAACCCCCATGCCCAGAATGGGTTGACCCAGAAAGGGGCGGAGACTCAAAGCAGCAAGAGGCTGCAGAGCTCATGTAGTTTGGAGGAGACAAGGCTACCAGACTCAGACCTTGGTTTGTATAAGCCAGGGATCTTCAAACTATGGCCCTCCAGATGTTCATAGACTACAATTCCCATGAGCCCTACCACTTGGCCATGCTGGCAGGGGCTGATGGGAATTGTAGTCCATGAACATCTGGAGGGCCATAGTTTGAAGACGCCTGGTATAAGCCCTTTACACCTTGTTCAGGTAGCTGCAATGTTGTTGGGAACTACTGGGAAGGGAGTTGTTTGTTTTTGCTATGTTGTAAATGTTGGAGTTTATTGTTTAAGGGTTTCTTTTTGTGGTTGTAATGGGTGAGAGTTCTCCTGGAAACCTTCATCATGTTGAATCCTGTTCACCAAGCCCTTGGAGTCTTCAGGAGCCAACCCACTTGCAGGAGGAATTGGACTTGGCAGTATCAGAAGACTGTAAATATAAGGACTTGAAAATGCAACCTGAACAGGACCTTGAACTGTGACGTTAAATGTTGATGTTTGATGTTATATGTTAAGAAAGTAAACCATTTTGGTTTTTTAAAAATTTGTCGTTGCAAACTCATTCCAAGTTCTGCCCCACAGAACCCACAGATAGAGGTTACACTCAGAAACTATTTTTCAGTTCCCCAGCTACCCTCAGGGTCCTATTCGAGTTACAGTTCTGTGGGAAAGTGGAGGAAAGCGCAGGGAACAGAGCTGGGATACAGAACGAGGGGCCTTTGCTCCCTGGCCAAGAGCATGTTGGGCGTGCCTCACTGAAGTAGCTGTTCACTGTCCGCAAGGAGCAGGAGGTTGGAATAGATGAGTCCTGGGGTGCCTCCGATCTCTATTCTTAAAAACATAAGAACTAGCCTGCTGGATCAGACCAGAGTCCATCTAGTCCAGCTCTCTGCTACTCGCAGTGGCCCACCAGGTGCCTTTGGGAGCTCACGTGCAGGAGGTGAAAGCAATGGCCTACTGCTGCTGCTGCTGCTCCTGAGCACCTGGTCTGCTAAGGCATTTGCAATCTGAGATCAAGGAGGATCAAGATTGGTAGTCATAAATCGACTTCTCCTCCATAAATCTGTCCAAGCCCTTTTTAAAGCTATCCAGGTTAGTGGCCATCACCACCTCCTGTGGCAGCATATTCCAAACACCAATCACACGTTGCGTGAAGAAGTGTTTCCTCTTATTAGTCCTAATTCTTCCCCCCAGCATTTCCAATTGATGCCCCCTGGTTCTAGTATTGTGAGAAAGAGAGAAAAATTTCTCTCTGTCAACATTTTCTACCCCATGCATAATTTTATAGACTTCATTCATATCCCCCCTCAGACGTCTCCTCTCCAAACTAAAGAGTCCCAAACACTGCAGCCTCTCCTCATAAGGAAGGTGCTCCAGTCCCTCAATCATCCTCGTTGCCCTTCTCTGCACTTTTTCTATCTCTTCAATATCCTTTTTGAGATGTGGCGACCAGAACTGAACACAGTACTCCAAGTGCGGTCGCACCATGGCTTTATATAAGGGCATGACGATCCTTGCAGTTTTATTATCAACCACTTTCCTAATTATCCTCAGCATAGAGTTTGCCTTTTTCACAGCTGCCATGCATTGAGTTGACATTCCCATGGAACTATCAGCTAAGACGCCCAAATCCCTTTCCTGGTCTGTGACTGATAGCACTGACCCCTGTAGCGTGTATGTGAATTCTTCTATGTCTTCCAAATGGAAGGCCCCCTGACTTAGCCAAATGAGCCTGTCCTTATTTCCCAAACCATTCCAAATGTCAGCTTGCAAGCTCCCAGGCCAACAGAGAAGGACCATCCACACGAGGATTCTTGCAAGTCTGCCTTTTGTCTGGTTTTTAATGCATTGTTTCTCTGGTGCAGGGCGTAGCCAGACGCTAATGCACAGCTTGAGAATTTGCTGTCCGACAGCCGATGGAACCTACTAGACATCGTGTTTCGCCTCAGGCTCTGCCTTCGACCTTCATCCGAATCTCTGAAGATCAGGTTCCCGCACACAGTTAAATGAACGGCCAGCTGTTCCACCACAGTTATTTGTTTGTAGGTTTTCTCCTACGGACAGAGAAGGCAGAAGATGACACAACCCAGTTCATCCACACTTATCTTTCAGAGGAAGAGCAGGAGGAGAGGAAGGAGGAGGAGGAGGAGTTTGGATATATATCCCCCCTTTCTCTCCTGTAAGGTGACTCAAAGGGGCTTACAATCTCCTTTCCCTCCCCCACCCCCACAGTAACAAACACCCTGTGAGGTGGGTGGGGCTGAGAGAGCTCCAAAGAACTATGACTAGCCCAAGGTTGTCCAGATGGCATGTGTTGGAGTGGGCAAGCTAATCTAGGAGCAGCAGTGGCGTAGGAGGTTAAGAGCTCGTGTATCTAATCTGGAGGAACCGGGTTTGATTCCCAGCTCTGCCGCCTGAGCTGTGGAGGCTTATCTGGGGAATTCAGATTAGCCTGTACACTCCCACACATGCCAGCTGGGTGACCTTGGGCTAGTCACAGCTTCTCGGAGCTCTCTCAGCCCCACCTACCTCACAGGGTGTTTGTTGTGAGGGGGGAAGGGCAAGGAGATTGAAAGCCCCTTTGAGTCTCCTGCAGGAGAGAAAGGGGGGATATCAGTCCAAACTCTTCTTCTTCTTCTTCTAGTTCACCAGATAAGCCTCCACAGCTCAAGTGGCAGAGCAGGGAATCAAACCCAGTTCTCCAGATTAGAGTGCACCTGCTCTTAACCACTACACAACGCCTGCTAACCTTCACTGATACGGCCTATTTGCTCCTGCTTAAGAATCAGACGGCATTCACCGCTCCTGTCAGCCTCTGATTTACTTTGTCTCAAGCAATAGAGGATACTCAATCTGAAGTCCATAGAAAAACCCTTTCAATTTGGTGTTCCCAAAGTGTGCAGTACCCCTCCAGGGGGGTGCTGGAGAAGGAGGGCAGGGAGGGGGGCAGCGAGAAATATGGGGGGCAGTGGGGGACCGGCAGATAAATTTGGGGGCTATAGTGGGGCTGCACAGCGATTCCTAAACTAGCAAGCAGTTGAAAGGTTTGTGCAAGCGTCCTCCAGTACCGCACCATTTCGAGCAGCGGGGCTGAGAAGCGAGGAGGAGTCCGTCTTGCTTGCTGCAACCCCCCTCAGCTGCAGCAAACAGGCGGTGAGATGGGGAAGGCCAGCAATGGTGGCCACACATACACACACCCCACCCATCGCACCCACGGTGGAGGGCATTAAGGAGCTGCAGACCAATATGGCTGCCGTCCTGAACCCGCGCTGACTTTTGCATTAGACAAACTCGAGGGCTTAATGGCTTAAGAGGGTTTTCCTTGACTTATTGCCATCTCTGTTCATCCTGCAGCTGTGAGCCGTCCCAAAGCATCTCCTGAGATTTCTGCGGTGCCCTTTCTTCACTCCAGCTAATGAGTAATTGCCACAATTTAGCTGCAAATTGGCATCGATTGCTCGCGACGCTACTTGTCCCCCTCTGCAAGAACTCTTGAATGTTTTCTGCGAGCGGGGATCAGGCCGCCACACTCGGGAGCCGGGAGCCTCCTGGGGAGGAAATGAATCACAGGCTGCCTCCTCGGATCAGGGCTGAGCGGAAGGACTTTCTCGTTCAGCGCGAGGCGCTCGTTGAGCTAATTTTCCAAACGTCTTTGAGTAACTGCTCTGTCCAATTTCCGAGTGATCAATTATGTGAATATCCTTATTGATTTGCTTAATCCTCTTGTTTACGTCCCCGAGAAAATGCCAAGGAGGCAACGCGAAAGAGCGCAGCCTGAATTAAGAACAAAGAGCAGACTCCGCGAGGAACCGGTCCCAACCAAGTCTACAGAGGCAGGCCTGCAGCCCACGTGAACAGCGTGCTTAGGAGCAGCAGTGGCATAAGAGGTTAAGAGCTCATGTATCTAATCTGGAGGAACCGGGTTTGATTCCCAGCTCTGCCGCCTGAGCTGTGGAGGCTTATCTGGGGAATTCAGATTAGCCTGTGCACTCCCACACACGCCAGCTGGGTGACCTTGGGCTAGTCACAGCTTCTCGGAGCTCTCTCAGCCCCACCCACCTCACAGGGTGTTTGTTGTGAGGGGGGAAGGGCAAGGAGATTGTCAGCCCCTTTGAGTCTCCTGCAGGAGAGAAAGGGGGGATATGAATCCAAACTCCTCCTCCTCCTCCTCTTCTTCCTCTTCTTCCTCTTCTTCTTCTTTATTTATTTGCAAGATTTATTATCGGCCTTTCTCACTGAGACTCAAGGGGGACCACGAGGGTTAAGTCAAGGCAAGACATAGGACGTGACTCTCAGTGGGCAATGTAAAAGGACGCAGGTTGTGGCAGTCTGGAACTAAGAAGAAACGACATATTAAACAATGCAGAAAGGGAAAGCAGGATAACACGCAGACCAGGAGGAAGAATGGGTTGGTGACAGAAAGTGTTGTCAAGTCGTTGCCAAATTATGGTGACCTCAGAGGGTTTCCCAGTGACGGACAGAGGTGGTTCACCCCCACCTGCCTCTGCAAAGCAACTCTGCTTTTTGGACTCCCATCTAAGTGCCATGATGCTCGCCAGGTTTAATGTTATGCCTTCTGCCTTGTTACATGGCAGATTTAACAAGCAAGAAAAGGCTAAAAGATTGTGCCCATGTAACGATGGCTCAGTCGAATCTCTGGCCCACCAATTACTACACTGTCTCAGATTCAAGGAAATCAGATCCAAGTATGTGAATCTTACTCCTTTACAATTACCCGATCTCCTCGATTTAATTAGATTACACTACTTGTTGGACAACCCTGATCCTTCTCTCTGTATGATAGTGGCAGACTTTCTCCTGGAAATTACTAAACGCCAGCAGATTTCCTTCGACTTAACATTTATTTCCTGTATTGTATATGCTTTTTAATCCGTTTTTTATTATTGTTGTACTGTTTATTATTATTTCTTGTTGTACTGTTGAACATAGAAAATGGTTCTTTATATGATTTCTGCAGCTAGAATATTGGTTGCGAGAAATTGGAAAAGTGAAGAACTTTCAAGAATAACGGATTGGACTAACAAGATGATAGAATATATGGGATACGATAAGCTGTCAGTGATAGTTAAAAATGGAATGATAATTTTGTCAATGATTGGAAACCGTTATTGGAATATATGGATAAGATGGAAAGACAATCAGAAATTCTAAGTTTATGTAAATGTTAAAAGGAAAATAGGAGATGAATGATGTACCCCCCAGTTTATGTTATAAGAAAATAATGTATATACATGGTTTAGAAGTTCGGTATTGAAAGATGAGTAGTAAGAATAGTTAAATATGGGAAGTGATTATATTTTTGTTATGAAATGTAGTTGGAAGAGAAGTAATATAATATGAAATGTATGAAAGTAGAAAATATTATTTAGAACATAGAAACTTTTTAGGCTTAGAGATTTGTGATAATGTGTTTTTGTCTAATTGATGGATTTATGTATGTGATGTCATAAATGTTTTGTTAAGTGTCAAACAATTTTAAAGAAACCTAATAAAGATCAATTAAAAAAGAGAAGAAGAAAAAACATAAACAATATGGCCCCTTCCAACTGTATGGTTCCATGCTAGTAAGCCAAAAGCTCTCCAACTTGATGATTTTAAAAATTCACAGTTTTAAGCACAAGTTCTAAACTGAAATGTTGCTGATCATGCATTAAAAAGGAGGAGGAGGTGTTTGGATTTATATCCCCCCTTTCTCTTCTGTAAAAAGACAAAGGGGTTTATAATCTCCCTTCCCCTCCTCTCCCCACAACAGACACTACAACAGACACAACAGACACCTTGTGAAGCAGGTGAGGCTGAGAGAGGTCGGAGAGAACTGTGACTAGCCCAAGGTCACCCAGCAGGAATGCGGGAATGCGGAAACACATCTGGCTCACCAGATAAGCCTCTGCCACTCAGGTGGAGAAGTGGGGAATCAAACCCAGTTCTCCAGATTAGAATCCACCTGCTCTTCACCACTACACCACGCTGGCTCTCTAACGAACCATACTACACGGGTCACAAGGGAAGCACTTACTTTAAAGTTGTATCTGACAATGTTCTGTGGGGCGTGAGGGTTGTTGGCTGTCAGGATGCGTGTGATCTCCTCTTTCAGTTCCTGTGGACGAGCAGTTTAGTTTTCATTTGGGTGGGAAGTGTTTCACACAATTGTCAAGAAGCCAGCACAGCAAAGGTCTGTGGTGGGCGGACAAATACACAGCAACGGCGGCTTTTAAACACATCCCTCATCTCTACCATTTCTGCCACAGAGACTGAGGGATTCCTAGAGCGTTGCACAACGCTGTCTCCGCATGCTCAACCTCCCAAATGCTCCCATCCTGCAAATGTTTCTGGCTGGCCATGCTAAGGTGCCCTTTGTTGGGCCTACACCAACGGCTAGTTCCAGGGGTGGAGCAAGGGGAAACTGTGCCCGGGCTGCGCGTGCACGCCCTGCGCCCCTGCCATAGTGTCACCTGCCCCGGAACACCCCCACCACACCCCCACTGCTTCAGCGTCCGGGGCCTCACCCCCCGCCTTTCCCCATTAGCGCTACGCCACTGGCTAGTTCCAGAGCAAACCCTGTTGCATAGCAATGGGATGTTGGGCTGGACCCAGCTAAGCTTGCCCTTGCTATGGGCAACAAAATTCCTCGAACCAGACCTGACTTGCCCTGCCAACTCTGGGTTGGGAAATTTGTGGAGGTTTGGGGGAGGAGCCCATCTTCGTGTAATCCCGTAATCCTCCAAAGAAGTCATCACCTCCAGGGGAAGTGATCTCTGTTGCCTGGATACCCCTTGTGGATTCCAGGAGATCGGTGGGCCCCACCTGGAGGCAAACCCAGCTCGTCAGGACTGTGTTGGCCGTGTGCGAAGCAGCCCTTCAAAAAGCTCCTGGGCAATTCTACTCACGGCCTCGGTCAGCTCCAGTTGGTCTATCGGCTTGATCAACGTTTTGGCCTGCGCCCATTCGTCCGCCCCCTCGCCCGGTTCGATGGTCTCGTCATCCTAGAACAAGAACAATTCGTCAGAGAAGGAGCATTCAGACCAGGTGTGGGGAAACTGCCTATTATTTTTTTGGCTTTTCTCCCAGCTTGTTTGTAGCTGCTTCTGTTCAAGGCCACACCCCCAGCTGTGAGATATTTCCTTAATGGAGCAGCAGTGGCGTAGGAGGTTAAGAGCTCGTGTATCTAATCTGGAGGAACCGGGTTTGATTCCCAGCTCTGCCGCCCGAGCTGTGGAGGCTTATCTGGGGAATTCAGATTAGCCTGCGCACTCCCACACACGCCAGCTGGGTGACCTTGGGCTAGTCACAGCTTCTCGGAGCTCTCTCAGCCCCACCCACCTCGCAGGGTGTTTGTTGTGAGGGGGGAAGGGCAAGGAGATTGTCAGCCCCTTTGAGTCTCATGCAGGAGAGAAAGGATATAAATCTAAACTCTTCTTCTTCTTCTTAATGAACCCACAGACAGAGGTTACAGAGCCACTTCGTGTCTGCAGCCACGATGTTTCAGAATTCCAAAGCCAAAATGGTTCAGAATTCCAAAGTTGTCCATGGGCTCAAAAGGGTTGGGGGTTTCTGCTCTAGACCCTCCACTGCTTGCCTGAGGCCCATTCGGCTGCAGACGCTCGCCGGGGTCTCAGCAGTGCCGATATTCGGTGCTTGAAACACAAGCACAATTCCCGACTGCCGTATCTTCCACTGGTAACTTCAAGGGAAGTTCATTTGAATGAATACTCATTACATATGTGCGGCACCAGCTCACCGATTAAAAGAAGTTCAGGGGCTCGGGGCAATTTCTCTGCATTCGTCAGAAGGGCTCGCCATGAGTTGAATTTCAAGCAAACCAATCCCTCTTTTCAATCCAGTTTTTTCTAGCAGCAATACTTAGCCCTGTGCCCCATATGGATGCGGTGGCCATGTGGAATCCAGGGTCTAATTGGATCTTCCTATGCATGACTGCTCTCAGCGAGGAAGAATGGAATATTGATCAAAGGAACGGCTCCCTTCAGGGTCCGGCAGACAAAACAGTCAGGGAGTCTCTGGGGAGTTTCCCCTCCGAGCACCGAGAAAAGGACTCCAGAGGGGTGGAGGAAAGAAAACCGCGGCTCTACTTCACAGGGAAATGGCCAGATGTTGCATTATGTTGCTTTCGGCTGCGTGCCCTTTTATTGTATGCCAAACGGAATACAAATATGTCTATTAATACCACGGCTTTTCACCATAACAATCATATTTTTAAAAATACACTGCTTGTACACCAGCTTCTACTTTAAGCCCATCTTACAAACCAGGCATGAGACTCAGACAGACTTTCCAACTTTATAGCACAGGGTCATCGGCTGAGCAAATGGAAGACACGAAAAGCCGCAAGGAGGAACTCCAGGTGTCCAGCGCTGTCCATTGGTGGCTGCTAGAGTTGCCCGATTGCTAAGAAACGTATTTCTTTGCTGAAGCTGCTTGGACAGGAGAAAATCTTTGGATGCCAGTGATGCTACATAAGTGATGGGCATGATAGCATATACTTATTGCTGATGAGGTGGAATTACTGCCATTTGAAAAACAGGATTTTTATCCGAACACCTGTCCTGATTCGGAATACCTGATTTGGATTATGCGATTAGACTCTCTGGACTGATATATATATGGATTACTACCACTACCACTACCACTACCACTACCACTACCACTACCGCTACCGCTACCAGTAGTAGTAGTAGTAGTAGTAGTAGTAGTAGTAGTAGTAGTAGTAGTAGTAGTAGTATATGGATATCCATATATATGGATTAGTAGTAGTAGTAGTAGTAGTAGTAGATGGGTTGTCTTAGCTCCTGGCCTTCACAATCTCCTCGTACACAACATAGTAAGATTAAAATGTACACAAAAGCACCTCATATACCAGTGTTTCCCAACCTTTTCGAGGTCAGGGTATCTTCATATCTCACGGTTCCCCTGCCGCCACCCTCCACCTTCCCCTCCCATTGCCCCTGCTTGCCACACACCCCACCTTCCCCTCCCAGGGTGAAGGGAAGCACTGGGGGTGGTGGTGGCTGCTGACCTTGTGGCAGGCCCTGCCCCATGGGCCAGCTCCATGTCCTTGCTGGCACCGGTGGGAGACACCACAAAATGAGGGCGGGGGGTAGTGTTGCCACGGTACCCCTGGGACATGCTCACGGCATGGTTGAGAATGGCTGTCATATACCAATAAAACTGAATAAACTAATTGGTACTGATACAAACATCCCTGTCAAATAATAAAACACAGCATCATGACACCATAAGGAGTCTGATTCTTCTTGCGGCGTGAGCAAAAAGTGCTCCTTGGTTGGAAATGTATGGATCGCCATCAGATAGCAGACAAATCAGTTTCTCAGTGTTGTCATTTCCTGCAGCAGCAGCAGTATTAGTGAATGCAAATCCAGTCTCTGGGTGGAGTCCATTGTTCATGAACCTAGCATGCCCTTGGCTTTTGATTCTGTGTTTTTAAGTACTGGTAGCCAAGTTTTGTTAATTCTCGGAGTCTCTTGCTTCTTGTTGACGTTGTCTTGGTGTTTGTGGATTTCAACAGCCTCCCTGTGTAGTCTGACATAGTAACCATCAGAGTTGTCCAAATTTTCAGTGTTTTCAAATACGTTGTGTCCAGTTTTGCTTAGAGCATGTGCTGCTGCTGCAGATTTTTCGGGATGGTTAAGCCGACAAGTGTCTTTCGTGTTCCTTAATACGAGTCTGAATGCTGTGTTTTGTAGTTCCTATGTAGACCTTTCCACAGCTGCAGGGTATGCGATAGACTCCTGCAGAAGTGAGGGGAGTTTATCGCATATCCTGCAGGAGTCTATCGCATACCCTGCAGCTGTGGAAAGGTCTACATAGGAACTACAAAACGCAGCATTCAGACTCGTATGAAAGAGCACGAAACCTTTATGGGTTTAAGCACCTGCAAAGACTTTCCTCTTCACCCAGGCATTGGATTAGTCTCTATGATGATGCTGGTTGGGGGTGGCAGTAGGGGTGAGGGTGAGGATTATAACATCTGTATGTTGTAGTGTTTTTAAGGGATTATTTTATATATGGAAATGTTTTAATGTTGTAGTCACCTGGAGATCTTGTATAGAGGTGGGGTGTAAATTTAATGAACAAACAAACAAACAAAATTAACTAGAAATCGTTCGAGTGAAATCAGTGGGTTCTACTCTCAGGTAAATTAGTTGATGTTGTCCCTGCACAAGAAAGAACAATGCAATTTTTTTGCCATTCCCAACACCCTTCTTGGCTGCCCCCCGCCTTGCAAGAAAAACACATTTAGAATTCGGATATCTTACCCGTCTCCTTAGATTTGATTTGGAACCTCTCAGCATATGCGAGACTAAACTCTAGAAAAAGAGACAGAAAATGTGAAATTAATCATTGCCAGCTGATACTCTGGATCACTTTAGAACCACATAATTAAGTTACGCCTCTTTGGAATGGCCCTTTCTGCCAGAGATCCCAGATAATTCTGCTAAGGGAGCCCTAAAGGCTCTGCCCACTAACCCCTTAATATAATTCCCCCCGGGGAGTAGTATGAGGTAGCTGAAACACAGAAGCAGAATGCTACCAAGGTCGTTTCCGCATGGCAAAATTATACCTGTGTACCACCAGGTTTTTTTTTAACCTGGGACTATTTTATCCTGGTTTCTCCCTCCACATGGCTGCCCGTTTCTTTCCAGGAGCCAAGTTAGGACCGGGAGGTAATACTCCAGTTTGTTCCGCACGAGCCCGGGTCTTTTGTATTCACCCCACAAGTACATCCCTCTTGATTGGTCGGCCCAGAGTGGCGAAGTGGGAAAAATAAACTGGATCTTATCCAGAGGTGGGATCCAGCAGGTTCTCACAGGTTCCCGAGAGTAGGTGACTAATTATTTGCGTGTGCCGAGAGGGGGTTACGAATTGGTGATTTTGCCCCGTGATTTTTGCCTTAGTTACGCCCCTCCTCTCAGCAGTAGCACGCAGAACTTGAAGCAGTCTAGGAGGTGCACTGGCGTGCGTGGCAGCCTGCACCTGCGGGCATTCATTTCCCATCGAAGGACCGGCGCAGCGGCTGTGTCCTTGCCACAGCCCCGCCCAGGAACGCCCCGCCCCCGAAATGCCCGGCCACGCCCCCATTGTGCCCCGCCCCATTGGTGCTACGCCACAGTTTGAATCCCACCACCATGGGAACCTGTTACTAAAATTTTTGGATCTTATAAGAACCTGCTGGATCCCACCTCTGGATGTATCATACTATTGACTGCATGGGTTTGCATTGGTCAGTCCTCCTTGAGTCCTGGTGAGAAAGGTGGATCCTCAACAACGTCCACTAATAAAGGGAGAATATCTTTCAGAACTACATTACAATCTGCAAACCCCTCCCACCTCCTGTTTCAACAGAGCATCGGTAGACACTTAAGACTCTTTTCCTGGCAACTGCAAATTCATTTGTCACAGTGCAGATGTTCTTTTGGGGGGGGGGGAAACAGAAAGGCTCATATGCTTCTTGAAATCAAAACAGATTGTTTTGCTGTTATTTGCGGAGGCTGCAGAAATTTGAAACAAGAGGGAGCGAGCCCAAAGGAACTGCCAGGCGGGCCGGCGGGCCACCTGGTATCCAGAGCCGGTTGCCCAAGGCTCCGTCCAAACAATCGGATAATTTCTTCTTCCTTGCTTCCGTCATAGGTTTGGAATTACAGCAGCCTCAACTGGTCGTCAAAAGCTAATACAAAGAAAAGCAGCTTTTAGTGTTCCTTGCGGTAGTCATCAGTGGGTGGCAAATTTATCTAGTATTCACCAAAATGCTTATCTTAATCTGCTGCCAGAGAAACACAGAGACATCGTTGCTGTTCTGAAAGACAGCTTAATGCACTTCAAGCAATAACAGGCCTTTTTGTACATGTCTGCCGGGAGATTATTAAGATCTGGAAGAATGTTCACGTCTTCCACAAAACTTTGCTTGCATTTCGTTTTGTTTACCCAGGTATGAAAGGGGTGATTCATATGTCACCAAGCCCAGGCTGAGTCCAGATCTCTGCGCCACTGACGCATAGCCCTCACATGGCACGAATGCATCACCCGTGGCCATTCTAAAAGCCCCGCTCATGCGAGGAGATGCAGGATCAACAAGCAAATTTACAGAGATTTTTCTTCTATGCACCAGAAGAAGAAGAAGAAGAAGAAGAAGAAGAAGAAGAAGAAGAAGAAGAAGAAGAAGAAGAAGAAGAAGAAGAAGAAGAGGAGGAGGAGGAGGAGGAGGAGGAGGAGGAGGAGGAGTTTGGATTTATATCCCCCCTTTCTCTCCTGCAGGAGACTCAAAGGGGCTTACAATCTCCTTGCCCTTCCCCCCTCACAACAAACACCCTGTGAGGTGGGTGGGGCTGAGAGAGCTCAGCAGAACTGTGACTAGCCCAAGGTCACCCAGCTGGCGTGCGTGGGAGTGTACAGGCTAATCTGAATTCCCCAGATAAGCCTCCACAGATCAGGCGGCAGAGCTGGGAATCAAACCCAGTTCCTCCAGATTAGATACATGAGCTCTTAACCTCCTACGCCACTGCTGCTCCTTTATATTTATATCCCCCCTTTCTCTCCTGTAAGGAGACTCAAAGGGATTTCCAATCTCCTGTCCCTCACCTGTCTCCACAACAAACACCCTGTGAGGTGGGTGGGGCTGAGAGAGCTCCGAGAAGCTGTGACTAGCCCAAGGTCACCCAGCTGGCATGTGTGGGAGTGCCCAGGCTAATCTGAATTCCCCAGATAAGCCTCCACAGCTCAGGCGGCAGAGCTGGGAATCAAACCCGGTTCCTCCAGATTAGATACACAAGCTGTTAACCTCCTATGCCACTGCTGCTCCAGCAGGGATGGCTTTTGGCAACAGCTTGGAGATGAAGAAGAAGTGTTTGGATTTATGCCCCACTGTTTCCCTCCAACAGCTTGGAGATGAAGAAGAAGTGTTTGGATTTATGCCCCACTCAAGGTGGCTTACAAGCTCCTTTCCCCACAACAGACTCCTTGTGAGGTAGGTGGGGCTGAAAGAGTCCTGAGAGAACTGTGACTTGCCCAACGTCACCCAGCAGGAATGAGGGAGTGCGAAAACACATCTGGTTCACCAGATAAGCCTCTGCCTGTCATGTGGAGGAGTGGGGAATCAAACCCGATTCTCCAGATTAGAATCTACCTGCTCTCAACCACTACACCACGCAGGTGTTTAAAATCTGACTTAGGATATAATTTTGGGATACCCAGTGTGGTGCAGTGATTACAGAGTCTGACTCGTATCTGGGAAACACTGTAAGGAATTCCATAGAAGCAGAAATAAAAGGCTCTTTGGTGATAAAAGACCGTTTTATTCAGACATCTTAGAAAGCTCAAGTACACGCAGTGGCAGGAATGACACTTCCCGCCAGAAGCACAGGTTATAACTCTATTCATCCCATCCCCCTTCCTGCTTCCCATGGGAACGGAGACCTCATCTCCCGCGCAGAGATAAGGTCTCCGCCGATGAAGCTGGCCCATCGCCCGGGCTGTGGAATGCACTCAAGGTTACTTTTCCATCAACACCATTGAAACCCTTACACTCTGCCTCCTTCCTCCCAGGTTTATGGAAAGCGCGTGGAAAGCGAAATAAGGGTGGGAGACCCCAATATTTTCGAATAAACCCATTGATTATACCCAGAGGAATATCCCAACGGGCGAGACTACAAATATTGCAAGCGCTATGCGACAAAGCCAGGAGTCCGAGATGGCGTCAATTTCGTGAAAGTGCTTGTGGCCATCAATAATAGTCGGTACCTCTCCTCGCTGGTGCCAGGCATCGAAGCGGAGCCTCCTTGAGCAAGCTGGAATGGAAGACAGGATGAATGTTACTACAGAGTTAGGGCAAATCCAATCGGGCGGTGACATCATTATTAATCACTTTAGTAATCTTGGCGTCCCACGAATCTTTGCGAGTTTGGCACCTGGCACGCCTTCTGAGATTTTTTAGTAGAAGGCCATAACCGCCTACACGCAGAGGGAACTGGTGTGTTTATCCGCTTGCAGCTTTTGGGGAATCCTTAGCCTGTTGTGGCATGGTCTGGACCGATTTCCACCCTCGGCTAGGATGAAATCCATTGTTGAAACTCTGAGGGTCCAAAGCTGTCGTGGGTAGTTGTGGCAACGGGGAAGGAGCTGACCAGACACAATTTCAAAGGGGTTTTCTTTGTACTGCTATGAACTCTATTGTTATAGGCTATTCCAAAGAACGGAATGAGCTCGGCACTAAATTGTCCTGGTGGTAGTTGGTGTAACCAGCCATTCGCCTGCTCTAGGGTTCTGTTAGTTCTCTCCGTCTCACCGTCACTTTGAGCGTAGGGCGGCGACACATGACCCCCAACAACCCCAAAAAACGCCTTCCAGAACTTTGAAATGAAATTAAATGGGTCGGAGACCACCTTTAAGCAAAGTGAATGTAGGCGTAAACATGTTGGATGAACAGCCGTACAACTTAGGAGCCGAGGGATGGAAACACGAATAAAATGGGCTTGTTTGGAAAATAAGTCCACCACCACCCACAAAACCGTGTACAAGGGGACTGTCGGGCAAATCTGTAATAAAATCCATGGAGATGACTTCCCAAGGTTGGGAGGTCACCGGAGAGGTTTCAACAGCCCATGGGGCTTTCCTGGAATGGTTTGGCTTCTCTCGCTAAACCGAGGCAACCTTTAATATATGCCTCAATGTCCTTAGGCATTGCGCTACCACCAGAACTGACGCAAGGGCTAAAATGCAGAGTTTTCAGAAAGCCAAAATGTCCAGCCCGAAGGGCATCGTGGCAGGCTTCAAGAACCTGCTTGGCGGAGGGGAGGCACGCATTCAACATTCCTCCTCCGCCAAACTCCATTCTCCAAACGCAATTGGGAGTCACTTTCCTCCGCTGGAGGCTCGTGCAACCCGCCTCCTCGAAAGCCCCAGGAAAGGAGAGACGAGACTAGGGAATGGGCGGTGGAGGAGGAGTGGACGCTTGAGATCGGGTGACAGCCAGCCCCAACTGGGGAGGAGAGAACAGTGCGTGGAATGTCTCGTGAGCAGCTCCACCCCCCCTCGGGTAGGCGCCAGAGCTGCCAGCCAGCTTTATTGGTTTTCCGGGAAAAAATGGACTGTAAAAGAGAAACGAAAGAAATGCGGCCCAACGGAGTTGTTTCATGGACATCTTGAGGGTGGAAAGAAGCGGCCAGGTTTTGTGATCGACCAAACCTGAAAGAGTGCTTAGCCCCCTCCAGCCAGTGGCGCCAGTGGAGAGTGCTACTTTGATGGCCGCAGTCTCTTTATCCCCTACAGTCCAGTTGAGTTCAGCACCAGAGAATTTCTTAGATAAATAAGCACACGGAACCAGCCTACCATCTTTATTTTTTCTGCAACAGGGCTGCCCCAAGTGCTTTGTCCGAGGCATCCACGTGAACCACAAACGGGAGATCTGGGTCTGGATGTTTTAGGATAGGTTCGGTGGTAAAAGCAGACTTTAAGAGTTGAAAGGCTGTTTGACACCTCAGACTATGGGCCCCGGCTTCTGGCGGACAGTGGATCTTTCCCTTAGTGCGTAAGAGGTCTGTGAGAGGGAGGGTCAGTTCAGCTTAATTGGGGTATAAAGTCACGATAGAAATTAGCAAAACCAAGAAAAGATTGGAGTTCTTATGCGGTTGGTGGGGGCAGGCCATTGAAGGACCAAGCGTCAATTTTAGCAGGGATCCATTTTCAAGCCCTCGAGGCGAGATCCGGTAACCCAAATAGTCAATGGAGGTCTGGTGAAAAACAGCATTTGGAGAGTTTGGCAAAGAGAGAGTTGTCAAGCAAGCCGCTTCAATACCTCGAACCAATGTTTCATGTTCTTCTATGGTTTTGTGAATAAATTCAAAGCGTCCATCTAAGTATACCACAACTCCCTTTGTATAATAAATCATGGAGAACTTCGTTGATAAGGGCCATAAAGTTCCGGGGCCCCACCTTAACCCGACTGGCATTATCAAGTATCCAAACTGTCCAAATTTTGTGTTAAACGCATCCTTCAGCAATTCTGACCCTGTAGTAAGCTTCTCTCAAGTCCAATTTAGTAAAAATCGCCCTTTGCCCAGTGCATCTAAAAGGTCTTTGATCAAAGGCAAAGGATATTTATTGGACAGGAGACTGCATTGAGACCTCGATAATCTGTGCAAAGTCGTGAAGACCCATCTTTTTCTTCACAAACAAACGGAGCAGCGTGTGTGTGTTTGGTAGCTCGTCAGATGAACCATGGAAGGAAGTTCTTATCCAAGAAGGCACGGTTCCTTCTCCTCATTAGGACTCATCACGGTAGATTCTACCTTTGGGCAGTTCGCCCCTGGTTGTATAACGATTTTGCAGTCAGTGTCTCTATGGGGTGGCAACTGGTCGCATTCTTGCTCCTGAAAACTCTGGCTAGATCATGAGTACGCCGGTGGGATGCCAATAGAATCGGGAGCAATCGCTGATGAAGCCAGGGAGGGTGTGTCAGGAGAAGTTGAGTTTTCCCCAATTCATGTGTTCACCGCAGGGAGGGTCAGTGAATTCTAAAGATCCGTTTCTTTCCAAATGAACTTTTGTTCATGTAACAATAACCATGGCATGCCCAAAACTATGGAGTGTTTGGCCACTGGCCAAAATAAAACTAATTTTCTCCCAATGGTCGGTATAGCGGAGGAGAACCGCTGTGTTTTGAACTGGCCGGTCCTTCTGCTCCTCGAGGGGCTGCCGTCCATTTGGGTGAATGGTATGCGGGCTTAGCCAGGGAATTTGGTCCAGACCTAGCTCCTCTGCCACCTGGGGCGCATTAAGCAATGGGAGCAGCCAGAATCCACAAGGGCCGCAGGCTATAATGCAGTGTGTTTAGCGGGGTTGGCCAGAAACGGCTTGGACAGTAATGGGAGCGCTGCCTTCACTCACCGCCATTAGAGTCGGCCCATGTCCATGGGGGCTGAAGAAAAGGCAAAACAGCTGCTTCCTCCTCTGGGTCGCCTTCGATGACCGCTTTAGACGAGCTCCGTCGGAGGCCCCGATCTGCGCAGGCTTGGCAGATGGAGTGCGCCAGCTGGAGCGGTTGGTTTTGTTTCTTGGGACAGTTGGCGGCTATATGACCTGGCCCTCCGCAGTAAAGACACAAGCCCAGTCGGCGACGTCGGTCAGAGGTGTTTTCGTTAGGTGCGGCTTGGCTTGGCTTCTGGTGGGCTAGTGGCAGGTTTCCATGCGCAGCGCCTCCGGCACAGCGTATTCCAAACGAGACGCCACCTGGGATCCCAACTGGATCCAATCTGCAATAGTAATGCGAGGTACCCGAATTAAAACACCGCCTAACGCAGCTTCTGTCGTCCACAGCATCCGAGAAGTATTCGCATTTCATGCGTTCAGGCCACTCAGGAGAGTCGGAAAGCCGCCGCCGCGAAATTCACGGGCAAATTCTGCAAGCGTATTGCCTTGCTGGATAGTTTTGATGGTGCGGATAGCTTCATTCTCGGCGCCTGGATCTTGGAAGCTCTTAAGGCTTGGAGGAATCAGCGGGCACCGGCGGCGAGAGTCTTCATCTTGCAAATCCAAAAGAGTCAGAACCAGTCGGCTGCTGCCCCATCCAGGACTGAGCCGATGTCCCGTGATTTTTTCAGCTCAGACCGTATAAATCATCATAGTCTTCCAAGTGGGCATTGAGTTGCAAAATGAAGTAGGGAAGTTTGGAAGCGGTCCCATCAAAACGGGCCGGGTATCGGGGCCTAAAGTAAATCTCGCTCCATCGGCTCTTGGCGCCTGCTGGGGCGCGTCTTGTGAGTTGAGCAGGTTGGGCAGGCAGCTGTTGCACGGGGCCGGAATCGGGCGCTGGCGGCTGGCGCTAGTGGCAGGACCCAGATACTTGGCCCTGGCTCGCGGCATTATTAGTAACATCATAGACTCCAACTTGGGGCTTCCTGTTCTGCTGCCTCCTTAGTTCCCTCTCTTACGCAGCCAGCTCCCCTCCTTGGCGGGTCAATGCATCCTGGTGCGCATGCAGAGCAGCTTTTCGCTCCAATTTAGCCAGTTCGGCCCGTTTAAAAGCTGCAGTAAGCTCACTTTGGCGGCGCAGCGTCTGAACGCTTCGGCGTTGCGGCTGTAAATCCAGTCTGGAGTGTTCCAGGACCTTATCATGGACTGACAGATTCTGCGCGATATTGCCGCTTGAGCGCGATTCTTGGCACGGTCCAACTTCGAGTTGGACTTCTTTGCGTTGCTGGTCCCGTCCCTCTGCAGGTTTTCGCGCTCTTGCTGCAACTGTGCCCGTTCCTCCTCCCATAGCTGGCGTTCACGGTTCCATGCTGCTTGGGCACTTTCAAGAGTCGCCCACTTCCTCATCCCAGTCCTCTCGATGGGAGAGGGAACAGATCCGCTGGGAATGCAGGCTTTCTTCGGACTTCGCCGCCTGGAAGCCGGTGAGACATCGAGACACCGTGAGCGCTTTCACCGGTATCTCGGCACCTCAGGTGCGGTCGCTGGCTGATCAGGGGTCCGATTGGAAGACGGCACTATACCCTCCCAATCCCAGGTTTTAGTCCCAGTGTCCTTCGGACGGGCCCTGCGCTGTGCCACGGTGGTTCTTGGGAGCATCACCACAATACGAGTCCACGAATCGTTCAATGGATTCATGGGTTGCCGCATGAAAGGTGGTCAGGCCCGTCTCCTCCATGACAGGTTGCATCTGAGGTTTGTAATCCACACCAAAACGGTAGAGATCCGATCCACAGGCCGATCCATAGACAGCGCCCAAGCGACTCATGTAAGTCCCCATGGTCGCTGCCACGCCCTCGCCTCCAACGGGAGTAAAGGAAGACTGCGGCTGATACGAGGACGGGAAAGAGCCACCAGCGAGGCCAGATTCTCCCGCCGGGTTCCTCCAGATCCAGAAGGGAAAGGTCGGAGCTCCCTTTGGGGCTACCGCACCTTCCTCAAGTAGGGTAACATTCAACCTCTCCATGTCAGACACTAGAGGTCCACTGCACTAGTAAGATAGATGGATTAAGATTCCTGCCACAATGTAAGGAATTCCATAGAAGCAGAAATAAAAGGCTCTTTGGTGATAAAAGACCGCTTTTATTCAGACATCTTAGAAAGCTCAAGTACAATTTATGGCAGGAATGACACTTCGCCAGAAGCACAGGTTATAACTCTATTCATCCTATCCCCTTCCTGCTTCCCATGGGAACGGAGACCTCATCTCCCGCGCAGAGATAAGGTCTCCATGAAGCTGGGCTCCATCGCCTCGGCCAGGAATGCACTCCAAGGTTACTTTTCCATCAACACCTCATTGTTCCTTACACACGGGGTCTAATTCTCACGCTATCGTGGAGGCTTGTTGGGCCAGTCACACGCTCCCCATTTAACCTACCTCACGGGCGGAGGTGGGATGCAGCAGGTTCTCATAGGTTCCCGAGAGTAGGTTACTAATTATTTGTGTGTACGAGGGGTTACTTAATTGCGATTTTGCCACGTGATTTTGCCTTCGTTACGCCTCTCAGCAGTAGCGCGCAGAACTTGAAGCAGTCTAGCAGGAGGGGCACCGGGCGCGCGTGCTTCCGCAGCCTGCATTCAAGCTCTCAGCCTAAGGACCGGTATGCGCGGCGTTGCGCCTCCTGCCGCAGCCCCAGGAATGCCCTGCCTCCAAAATGCCTGGTCACACCTCCGTCATGCCCCGCCCAGCCCCATTGGCGCTACGCCACAGTTTGAATCCCACCCCCAGGGGAACTGGTTACTAAAATTTTTGGATCCCACCACTGCTCACAAGGTTGCTGTGAAGGTAAAACAGAGGAGCAAAGAACAATGTTAAGTCACTTGGGCTCCCCAAATAAATACACAGATTTCATTTTTTAAGAAAAGCATTTAGGAGCTGTCTTTTCCATCCCTCGAGGAGTTTCCTATAAATATATCACAGAGATCATTATAACAATCAAACTAAAAATCCATCCTCATCAACAACAAAATCAGATAGCCGTAAGAATCGCCGTTCACAAGCAGTAACTACATTCAGTCAAATCAAAACCTTCTATAAACAAATAATACATTCTCCGACTCTCTGGGACATTCTGAACAAAAATGGCTTACACCCCCTATTAGCTTACAAAGGAAGTTGGCCTTCCTAATTTCCACTGTTCCAAACAGAGTCTCAGAGCACCCAGAAGTGGGCCCAGAGAGAGGAAGAAATACTTTACAGGAAAATCCCCCCTTCTGATGGTGTCAGATGCAAGTAGAAGAAGAAAAGAAGAAGTGTTTGGATTTATACTCCGCATTTGTCAACTGTTAAGGAGTCTCACTGCAGCTTACGAGCTCCTTTCCCTTCCTCTCCCCACACCTTGTGAGGCAGGTGGGGCTGAGAGAGTTCTGAGGGAACTGTGACGGGTCCAAAGTCACCCAGCAGGCTTCATGTGGAGGAGCAAGGAAACAAATTCAGTCACCAGATAAGAGTCCACTGCTCACGTGGAGGAGCAAGGAATCACACCCGGTTCTCCAGATTAGATCCACTGCTCTTGATCACTACACCAGGGAAATCAAAAAGAAAGACCACTCTCCCTTTACAGGTTGGGCAACAGTTGAAAGACCTCAGTGTGAAAGACCTCAGCGACTCACCATCTGATTCACTGTCATGACCTAAGAAGAAGAAGGAGGAGGAGGAGGAGGAGGAGTTTGGATTTATATCCCCCCTTTCTCTCCTGCAGGAGACTCAAAGGGGCTTATAATCTCCTTGCCCTTCCCCCCTCACAACAAACACCCTGTGAGGTAGATGGGGCTGAGAGAGCTCCGAGAAACTGTGACTAGCCCAAGGTCACCCAGCTGGCGTGTGGGGGAGTGCGCAGGCTAATCTGAATTCCCCAGAGAAGCCTCCACAGCTCAGGCGGCAGAGCGGGAATCAAACCCGGTTCCTCCAGATTAGATACATGAGCTCTTAACCTCCTACACCACTGCTGCTCCAGAAAGCAGTGCAAAGATGCCGTGACCATTAAATATACACACATACATGGGTAGGCATGCAAGATGAACCCAGCATGCAATCTGACTCTCAGCCACACGCTGGCAGGACACACTTTGCCAGAATGTTTCTACCATGAACATGGATTATATTTATGACACTGTGGTCCCAAGAATGTGGTGGGCAAGAACCTCTAACCAACGCTGAGGAAGGGGATTTAATATTTCCACAGAACGGGAACAGAACAGGAGGCTCGTCCACTGGGATTACTTGGACATTCAACATTTGGATGCTCACATTGGACTATAGCTGTGGTGGTGAACCTTTGGCACTCCAGATGTTATGGACTACAATTCCCATCAGCTCCTGCCAGCATGGCCAATTTGCCGCCACTGGACTATAGCTGGCAGGGGCTGATGGTAATTGTAGTCCATAACATCTGGAGTGCCAAAGGTTCACCACCACTGGACTATAGCATGGCCAACTGGCCATGCTGGCAGGGGCTGATGGGAACTGTAGTCCATAACATCTGGAGTGCCAAAGGTTCACCACCACTGGACTATAGCATGGCCAACTGGCCATGCTGGCAGGGGCTGATGGGAATTGTAGTCCATAACATCTGGAGTGCCAAAGGTTTGCCACCACTGGACTATAGCATGGCCAATTGGCCATGCTGGCAGGGGCTGATGGGAATTGTAGTCCATAACATCTGGAGTGCCAAAGGTTCACCACCACTGGACTATAGCATGGCCAACTGGCCATGCTGGCAGGGGCTGATGGGAATTGTAGTCCATAACATCTGGAGTGCCAAAGGTTCGCCACCACTGGACTATGGCATGCTGGCAGGGGCTGATGGGAATTGTAGTCCATAACATCTGGAGTGCCAAAGGTTCACCACCACTGCTCTATGGCATGCTGGCAGGGGCTGATGGGAACTGTAGTCCATAACATCTGGAGTGCCAAAGGTTCGCCACCACTGGACTATAGCAGGGCCAATTGGCCATGCTGGCAGGGGCTGATGGGAATTGTAGTCCATGAACATCTGGAGAGCCGCAGGTTGCAGACCCCTGGACTATAACTTGGAAGGGATATCTCCTTTTGCATGAAGTTTGGGTTCATATTGCATCTCGGTCTATTTATATGTGTATATTAAATGTTCACTGCATCTTTGCATTGTTATCTGAGGAGTCTCAAGGCGGCTAACGAGCTCCTTCTCTTCCTCACTCCAAAACAACTCTTCTTGAAAGGAATCAGCGTATGCTCCTGGTGCCACGGAAAAAAAGCATCACCCATCATTCTTGGTTTTACTGAAACAGACATAAAAGATTTCCCCAGCTACTCAGCCTGTTAGAGCAGAATCAAATCCACAAAATTAAATTTCAGTTTCTATAAGACTCGCTGAAGGTGACACGGGGCAGAAAGACGGAAACCGCAGTGGGGCTGACTGTTCCGGCAAACGCGGCACTATAGATTGGAGCTGTACTAAAAGGGGTCGGGGATTTTTGTTGTTTGTGGCCGGTCTGTCCGCATCAAGGAATGCCTGTGATAAGATGCTCACTTGGCAACCACAACCAAAATGAGTAAACCTGCACAAACATCACTGGGCGAAGACGGCGACATATCAGAGATATTCCTAATAATACTGATGGATGCTATTATTCCCTAAGCACCTATAAAGATTACCTGCTAAGTTGCTTATGGCCTTGAGGAATACGCCCTGACAGCTAAACTGATCTAAATTTAGTAGAAGAACAGCTGGACATGTTGACAGATGTTCAACACATTGCTAATTTCAACTAAAAATGCCTCTTTAAAACTACAAACCTAGTGGGGAATTCTCTGAGACATGCAATCCCATGAAGAGTAGTTCTTCTCCAATGTAGCAAAATGCAAAGTGATTCACATAGGGGCAAAAAATCCAAACTTCACATACAAGCTACAGGGGTCAGTGCTATCAGTCACAGCCCAGGAAAGGGATTTGGGCGTCTTGGTTGATAGTTCCATGGGAATGTCAACTCAATGCATGGCAGCTGTGAAAAAGGCAATCTCTATGCTGGGGATCATTAGGAAAGGAGTTGATAACAAAACTGCAAGGATTGTCATGCCCTTATATAAAGCCGTGGTGCGACCGCACTTGGAGTACTGTGTTCAGTTCTGGTCGCCACATCTCAAAAAGGATATCGAAAAGATAGAAAAAGTGCAGAGAAGGGCAACGAGGATGATTGAAGGAGTGGAGCATCTTCCTTATGAGGAGAGGCTGCAGCGTTTGGGACTCTTTAGTTTGGAGAGGAGACGTCTGAGGGGGGATATGATTGAAGTCTATAACATTATGCATGGGGTAGAAAATGTTGACGGAGATACATTTCTCTCACACACAATACTAGAACCAGGGGGCATCCATTGAAAATGCTTGGGGGGAAGAATAAGGACTAATCAAAGGAAACACTTCTTCATGCAACGTGTGATTGGTGTTTGGAATATGCTGCCGCAGGAGGTGGTGATGGCCACTAACCTGGATAGCTTTAAAAAGGGCTTGGACAGATTGATGGAGGAGAACTCGATCTATGGCTACCAATCTTGATCCTCCTTGATATCAGATTGCAAATGCCTTAGCAGACCAGGTGCTCGAGAGCAGCAGCAGCAGAAGGCCATTGCTTTCACCTCCTGCAGGTGAGCTCCCAAAGGCACCTGGTGGGCCACTGAGAGTAGCAGAGAGCTGGACTAGATGGACTCTGGTCTGATCCAGCTGGCTTGTTCTTATGTTCTTAATCTTGCTGATCTCAACAGATTTAGACTGAATTCTACATATGAATTCCACTGGGGCACCTTCGCCCCCTTCCCATTGATCCAAGTGGATCTGAACAGAAGAACTTAATGCTGGAGTGGGCAAATTGCTATTAACATTTTGCTCAAAGGGCTAAGTGCAAGATTTGTGACTGTTGGCAAAGATGGAAGTGAGGCCGACAGAACTACAAGAGGAAGAAGAATACCACCAGTGGAACTTTTGAGAAAGGCGTTCAGACATATCACTCTCTGTATTGTCGAAGGCTTTCACAGCCGGATGCAACTGGTTGTGGTGGGTTTTCCGGGCTGTGTGTTACACACTGCGTCCACTGGACACATTGGGAACAAGATCGACCATACCATGGCCAACCAGCCCGGAAAACCCTCCACAACCAGTTGTATCCGGCCGTGAAAACCTTCGACAATACATTTTTCATGAACAATTGGCACAGATCATTGGGCGGGGGGAACAGTGCAGGCTCCACAAGTTGAGCTAGACCACCCTGGGACAACAGGGGACTTGACTGGTGGAGAAAGCCCATGTTTTTGCTATGGGTCAGGATCCTTCATATCAGAGGGAGACGGTTCGGAAGAGGACTCCTTGAAGGGAGGGGAGCTCTCTGTGGTTGCTGTTCCACCCAAGGCCCCTTGTACCACAGATGTCCTCTGGAAAACCTCTCTGGCCCAGCCAGTTCCCACTTAAGAGCCAGAAGTACCAGTGGATCACTTAAGTTTCCCTCCCTCCTCCCTCCTCCAGTTTCACTCCAGTCTCCGCACAGGACCAAAGGCCAAACTGATTCCAGGTCTAAGCAGAGAAGCACATGCTTACAGGAGGAAGATGCAGTTCGGTACGCCTGGGCGAGACCAGGTCTCCCCACCTTGACTACAGGACCCTCCGCTCTCTTTGTAACCCATCCGCTGAGCTTCAACCTCTGCTGTTCAACCTTTGCTGCAAGCCAGCGTGTGCTTTGTGCTGGACAGCTCCCTGCTGCAACGATTCCACCTCTTTTGACCCCAGCGGCCCCTAGGGCAGTGGTGGCGAACTTCTGGCACTCCAGATGTTATGGACTACAATCCCCATCAGCCCCTGCCAGCATGGCCAATTGACCATGCTGGCAGGGGCTGATGGGAATTGTAGTCCATAACATCTGGAGTGCCAAAGGTTCGCCACCACGGTTCTAGGGCAAATTTCTCGCCTCCTCCTCCTGAACTGAGGGACAGCTCCCGCTTAGCTTGCTGTTCCTTCCCTGTCTAAGGCCCTGTGTCTTCACACTGGTCGGCCAGGTGCACCACAGGACATGGTAGATTCCACATAACCCATTCCAAACCATGCTGCAGAAATCACCTACAAAACCTACCACCATCTGATCATCTCTTGGTCAGTTCCCTGCTAAAGAACTATGTTTTCAACCAGAGCTTGATATTGGTTGTTGTGGGTTTTCCGGGCTGTGTGGCCATGGTCTGGTGGATCTTGTTCCTAACGTTTTGCCTGCATCTGTGGCTGGCATCTTCAGAGGTGTATCACAAAAAGAAGTGTGTTACACACTGTGTCCAGTGAGAAGGGATTGTTTCAGTGGGGTACAAATTGTCCATGTCCCCGGATGGGGAACTAATCCGTAAATGTTTGCATGAAACTTGCTGTTCAAAGGTGTGGTTGATAGTATAGTATTGGAAGTGGGGTTTTTCAGTCCAGGGAGTGATTCACATTTGCATTCCCTGCAGCAGCAGAAGTATTGGTGAATGCAAATCCTGTGTTTGGGTGGAGTCCCTTGTCCATGAACTTAGCATGCCCTTGGCCTTTGCCTCTGGTGTTTTTAAGTACTGGTAGCCAAGCTTTGTTACCAGTACCAGTAAAGCAAGTTCCCCACCCAGGACATGACAATTTATACCCCACTAAAACATTCCCTTCTCACTGGACACAGTGTGTAACAGACTTCCCTCTGTGATACACCTCTGAAGATGCCAGCCACAGATGCAGGCGAAACGTTAGGAACAGGATCCACCAGACCACGGCCACACAGCCCGGAAAACCCACCACAACCAGTTCATGAAAAAGGTTTTATGTATTGATTTCAGCGACTGATGGGGGGTTACAAGGCCTGGGCTCAACATCTCCAATAGGATGACCTTGCTGAATAATATGCAGTAGAGATACCTGCTCAATGCCTCCCTTCTCTTCCAATCTCAGGCCCCTTCCACACATGCAGAATAATGCACTTTCAATCCACTTTCACAATTGCTTGCAAGTGGATTTTGCTGTTCCGCACAGTAAAATCCAGCTGCAAAGTGCGCTGAAAGTGGATTGAAAGTAGATTATTCTGCCTGTGCAAAAGGGGCCTCAGTCTCAGCCAAGTGCTTTTCATCCAGGAATGATAAGTATTGACAGCAGGGGTGTCAGGCTCATTTGTTACGAGGGCTGGATAGGACACAAATGTGACTTGGTTGGGTCAGGGTGGCTGGGTCCAGAATGACCGAGGGGGGGGGTCCCTGGACTGGAGAGCCCACAGCTGGTGGGGTGGCTGCCTTCCTTGGACTTATCAGGCCTGCTAGTCAGCTAGACAACCCCCCCCCCCCCCCCGCCAAGCCGGGCCAGATCAAGAGAGGAGGTGGGGCGGGGGAGTTGCCCCCACTGGCTCACGGACCTGATAAGCTCCCTCAAGGGGACATATCTGGCCCCCTGGCTGCATGTTTGATATCCCTGATCTGCAATATCTCTCTTTCTTTCTTTTTTACGGTAACTAAAATTTTATTGGGATTTCAGTATGGCCCAGCACTGAGCTCAGGATGGCTGAGATACAGAACATATGCACAAAACCATGCAAACATTAAAAAAACCCCTATCAAATTCAGTCAATATCAAAACAAACCTCCCCTTTTATTTAGTCCACAGAAGCTGTTTCCATGCATAGATGTCACTTTGTCTGAGTTTTTAGTGCTTGTAAAATATGATAGACTTACAAGATGTTTCACTAAACATATTAAAGCTAGCATCTAGAGGTTCAGGTGGTAACTCTGGTGCCTGTTAACTATATGGAAAGGAGTGTTTCCTGACTCACTTTCCCCTTCAAACCTTCAAAGTTTAGGATTACCTCACAGAATTTGAAGTAAATCCTTTTTTTTCTTTTTTTTAAAGTTTATTGGTAGTTCATTATCATATAATTCATAATACAATCATTTATAAGCAATTAAGCAAGAGATTGCAAGAGAAAAGAGAAAGAGGGAGGGAGGGAGGGAGGGAGGGAGGGAGGGAGGGAGGGAGGGAGGGAGGGAGGAAGGAAGGAAGGAAGGAAGGAAGGAAGGAAGGAAGGAAGGAAGGAAGGAAGGAAGGAAGGAAGGAAGGAAGGAAGGAAGGAAGGAAGGAAGGAAGGAAGGGAAAAGAGGGGAAGGAAGGAAGGAAGGAAGGAAGGAAGGAAGGAAGGAAGGAAGGAAGGAAGGAAGGAAGGAAGGAAGGAAGGAAGGAAGGAAGGAAGGAAGGAAGGAAGGAAAGGATCTGCAGTATCTCAGGACAATGTGCGAAGTGCCACAAACGTACACTCTTCAAACAAATCATACAAAAGCCAGAAATGTTAATTATGCCTTGCCGGATAACCATCCTCCTACCAAAACGCTATTTCCAATGACAGTTGGTAGGGGACAGTATAATCTATAGCAGCCAAATTATTATTATTTTTTGCAAACCGACTGCTTTATGTCTTTTTAATTGAATTATTGTATCATTTTAAATGAACGAGTTACCATTTAAGATGTTTCTAATGGCTCGCAATGTTTTAATGTCTCTTGATGTGAACCGTCTCAGGGGACCCCTGATTGGGTGGAAAGGCCGCATAAAAACGTTATAGATAAAGAAACCAATAAATAAAATCCTTGAAACAACAGATGGCCGACAGAAAATCCGAGGCATTCTAAAGGTCTCCAGATTCGCAAGATATAAACTGGGGTCTTTCAAACGCAACAATTCTGAAGCTCTCCATGGCTCTGCGTAGTTACAGCACGGCACAATTTTATGTGCTATTTCTAATAATAGCCTATAAATAATATATTTGCAAACTTATAATACGATCATGGTTTGCTTGTGTTGGCAAAGCAACAGAAATCACTGGCAATAGTGGCTATAAAGCCAAACGTTGCTCACTTGCCTTTAAATCCAGCACTTTCAATGGGGGTTTTAACACATTCACATTATCAATTATACATGTATTGCTGCTAACGGCAGCAGAAGCATTTCTATTATCTGGCACAGAGCTTGACATCTGGATTCCTACAGAATAACTGCAGGAAAAGCTATTTCATGCCAAGCATATCTGAAATGCCCCCAAATAGGAGGCTTTTCAAATGCTGTGACAGGTAGAAGTAGAAGAAGAAGTAGTAGATTTGGATTTATATCCCCCCTTTCTCTCCTGTAGGAGAGACAAAGGGGCTTACACAGCTCAAGCAGAACAGGGAATCAAACCCGGTTCCTCCAGATTAGAATGCACCTGCTCCTAACCACTATGCCACTGCTGCGTAGTTTGGATTTCTATTCCCCCCTTTCTCTCCTGTAAGGAGACTCAGAGGGGCTTACAATCTCCTTTCCCTCCCCTTCCCACAACAAACACCCTGTGAGGTGGGTGTGGGGCTGAGAAAACTCTCAAAGAACTATGACTAGCCCAAGATCACCCAGCTGGCGTGTGTTGGAGTGGGCAAGCTAATCTAGTTCCCCAGATAAGCCTCCACAGCTCAAGTGGCAGAGCAGAGAATCAAACCCAGATCTCCAGAGTAGAGTGCACCTGCTCTTAACCACTACACAACGCTGGCTAACCTTCACTGATAAGGCCTATTAGCTCCTGCTTATGAATCACCAAAGTCACCCAGCTGGCATGTGTTGGAGTGCACAGGCTAGTCTGAATTCCCCAGACAAGCCTCCACCGCTCAAGCGGCAGAGTGGGGAATCAAACCCAGTTCCTCCAGATTAGAATGCACCTGCTCTTAACCACTACGCCACTGCTGCTCCTAAGGTAGTAAGTGATGCAAAAGGCGTCTGGCTGGGCCCTGGACAGCAGCTGTCAGTCAGATTTGCCATCTGATTCATTATAAAGGAGATTCATGTCTTCTAATGCGTACTCGTAGGACCACCTTACACAGGTAGCCCTGCTTAAGAGCAGCGGACTCTTATCTGGTGAACTGGAGAATCGGGTTTGATTCCCCACTCCTCCACATGAGAGGCAGAGGCTTATCTGGTGAACCAGATGTGTTTCCGCACACCCTCATTCCTGCTGGCTGACCTTGGGCTAGTCACAGTTCTCTCAGACCTCTCTCAGCCCCACCTAACTCACAAGGGGTCTGTTGTGGGGAGTGGAAGGGAAAGGAGCTTGTAAGCCACCTTGAGTCTCCTTACAGGAGAGAAAGGTGGGGAATAAGTCCACACTCCTCTTCTTCAGTCTACCATAGAGTGGGGATACATGAAGGGCAATGCTGATGCCAGTGGGTATGAAGAGGAAGACTGAACCATGTGGGTGAGCTGAGGCTCCCACACTTCAGGACCCCATGCGAAGCCTTCAGCCAGCCCAGGACCACAAAGGGTGGACCATTGGTCCTTCAGCACTAGATGTTAATATTGTATTTCCCTACATACTGCATGGAGGGAAGCATAAGCATAAGCATTTTTATTGTCATTGTGCACACACAACGAAATTTACAGCAGCATTCCTCGATGCACACAATTTCAGACTGATACCCCATCCTCACTTTCCCCTTCCTCCACCCATCCCTACACAGCCCCAAACACATCAACACGAAGCCGCGGAGTTTAGCATAGCCACAGCTCTAGAGTAGAAGCTGTCTCTAAGCCTCTTTGTCCTAGACCTGTATCGTCTGCCGGATGGTTACTGAGCCTTCAAAAAGAGTGTGCTGGATGAGACGGGTCTCTGTGAATATTTTGGGCTTTCTTTAGGCTTCTTTGGGAATTATAGAGTTCTTCCAAGGGAGGGGAGAGGGCAGCTCGATAATCACTCTGTGCAGTAGTGATCACTCCTTGAGCAGGCTCTTTCCTATCTGCCACTGTGCAACTGGAGAACCATACACAGATGCAGTAGGTGAAGACACTCTCTATAGCACAGCGGTAAAAGGACACCAGAAGTGCCTTTCCACATTCAGTTGTTGTTTCCTTAAAAAAGTCTCAGATAGTACAGTCTTTGCTGGGCCTTCTTAACCACCGCAGCAGAAATTGGTGGTATGGTATGGTCTAACCTTGTTTTAATTAGTCGGTACTTGGAAGGCAACCTACTCTCCAAGGCAATGGCAAACCATCCCTGCTCCTCACTTGCCTTGAAAGTCCCTTGCTGGGGTCACTGTAAGTCAGTTGAGACTGAGAATAATTGAATCATAGAGTTGGAAGGAACCTCAAGGGCCATCTAGTCTCCTGCCATAGAGGAATGCACAATCAAAGCACTCCTGACAGATGGCCATCCAGCCTCTCTTTTAAAAAACTTCCACAGAAAGAGACTCCACCACCCACCGAGGAAGTGCATTCCACTGTCGAACAGCCCTGACGGTCAGGAAGTTTTTCCTGATGTTTAGGTGGGATCTCTTTTCCTTCACCTTGAACCCACGACTCCTGGTCCTCGTCTCTGGAGCAGCAGAAAACAAGCTTTGCTCTCTCATCAACATGACATCTCTTCAGATATCTAAACATGGCTGTCATGTCATCTCTTCACCAAACTAAACATCCCCAGCTCCCTAAGTCTCCCCTCGTAGGGCATGGATTCCAGACCTTTGACCATTTTGGCCACCCTCCTCTGGACCCATTCCAGCTTGTCAATATCTTTCTTGAATTGTTGTGCCCTGAACTGTACACAACATTCCAGGTTAGGTCTAACCAATGCAGAATAGAGATGTATAACTACATCCCTTGATCTATTCGAGACACTATAATTCAGTGATGGCGAACCTTTTCGAGACCGAGTGCCCAAATTACAACCCAAAACCCACTTATTTATCGCAAAGTGCCCACACGGCAATTTAACCTGAATACTGAGGTTTTAGTTTAGAAAAAAACGGTTGGCTCCAAAGCGTACGTTACTCGGGAATAAACTTGGTGGTAGTCGCTGGCTTTGCTTTGAAGCAACTGTGCAACTCTTCCAACAGATGAATCATGACCCTAGAAGGGTTTACTCAGAAGCAAGGCCCATTGCCAGCAACCGAGTTACTCCCAGGTAAAGGATTGCGCTTTAGTTCTTCATGTGAAAATCAGTGGGGTTTAACAGTGCTTAACAGGGTTACCTACACTGCTTCCCCAAAATTAGATCTTAGGTTTAATGCTAATACCGATTGCCCAAAATAGTGATGTGGAAATTGTCTGTTTCAGCGCGTCACAGAGATACCGAGGCCACCTCTGGCACCCGTGCTTGGCGAAGCCCACCACCACTGCTATAATTCTATTGATACAGCCCAGAATCGCATTGGCTTTCTTGGCAGCCGCATCACACTGCTGACTTGATGACACTACACACTTACACACACACTCCATGTCAGTATGGCCCCTAGCAGCTGCAGTTATCATTTAAAATACACATATTTCCAACTCCAATTAAAGCTGAATATAACTTGCAATCCAAGAACAATATACAACTAAACACAGCAGCAAAGAATTAAAAACATACCAGGATTAAAACTACCAGATTATGGCAACACAGCCTGGAAAATCCACAGCGGCCTAGTTGATTCCGGCCAAGAAAGCCTTCCACAGTAGATGAAAACATAGTTCTACTGGCATTTAAAACACTTTGCCCAGTCTCCCAATGATACAGCAAATGTCTCCCTCAATTTTGCTAAACTGGTTTTAGGAAAATTCAGGGCGACGGATCAATTTCCCCAGCGCGGGGAGGGCGAGCACGCTGGAATGAGTTAAACTGCAAGACTGAAGGACCATGGAACACCTGCTCCACAGACTCCACAGGTAATCAACATGGTTCACACTGAGTTAGATGTGATCAGTACATTCTCAGTTTCTCCAGCAGGCAAGAATAGACCTAACATGCGGCTGGCCCCCACACGGGCCAGGGCCTTTACGGCTCTGGCCCCGGCCTGGTGGAACGTTCTTCCTCCAGCTGTCCGTTCTGCGGATCTCGGTGAATTCCGCAGGGCCTGTAAGACGGAGCTGTTCCGCCGGGCCTTTGGAGGGACCGGCCGCTGATGGTGCCCCCCCCCCTTCCTTGGCCCTTACATCTGGGCCTTGTATTATCCAGTGGGATTCGCCGTTCCTCCCTTTGGGAGAGGATTTAATAATAGGTCGTCGGATGCCACTTACGCTTATAATTATTAGTATTATAGTTAGTCTCTCGCTGCTTTTATAGGTTTTAGCTATTTTATTGATTGATTGATTGATTGATTGATTGATTGATTGGTTAAACTTATATACCGCCCTCCCCCAGAGGGCTCAGGGTGGTGAACAGCAAAACAAAATAGAGCGCATAAACCAAAAACCAATCCAATAAATATTAATTAAATCGGCTCTATATAGATAAAATATGATTGTGTTATGAGTGTGTTATGACTGTATTTTTATTGTATGCTGTGCACCGCCCGGAGCCCTTCGGGGATATGGCGGTATAAAAGTCTAAAGTATAAATAAAATAAAATAAATAACAGGCTTAAATTACAGATGGCTGAATATTTGCGGGACGTTAAAAGAAACTTCCTAACAGCAAAAGTGACTCAGTAATAGAAACAGGAGAGAGAGACTGATGTCGCCGGCCACGTTGAATGAGTCCATTTAATTTCTTTTAAAATGCCCTTCACCCTCCCCTTCCTCCAATATAACGTTCACCTCAATGGTCTCCCCTGTCTCACATCAAAAATCAAGAATGTGGGGTCTGCTACCTGCAGCTCTCCAAGAAGAAGAAGAAGAGTTTGGATTTATATCCCCCCTTTCTCTCCTGCAGGAGACTCAAAGGGGCTGACAATCTCCTTGCCCTTCCCCCCTCACAACAAACACCCTGTGAGGTAGGTGGGGCTGAGAGAGCTCCGAGAAGCTGTGACTTGCAAGGAGATTGTCAGCCCCTTTGAGTCTCCTGCAGGAGAGAAAGGGGGGATATAAATCCAAACTCCTCCTCCTCCTCTTCTTAGGTGGAGTTCTTTCCAGCTTTAGGATTCTACAAAAAAAACCCCTCTTCCTGGGCTGTCTGTCATTCTGTCCGTTGCAGTTTTGCCACCCGCTTGATGGCGATCAACGCATTTCTCAAACAGCTGCAACTTTCCCCACATTCTTTTATTGTCCAAGAAGAAATGCCAGCAACCACATCACCGTCACGGGACGGGAGCTTCATCCAGGGCCCCACGTCCCACCCTATCCCAAGGAACTTGATGCTTCCCTATCCCATTTCCATGTTCAAATTCATTCACACCACCCCAGATTGCTCCTGGTCAACTTTGAAATTAGATTCCTGGAGGAGCCAGAAGGTTGATTCTTCGTACATTAAACAGAGGGGAGTGGCAGCAATTTCAGCCTAAACTTTCACAGGGCACAGCCCTCTTCCTGTGGTAGAGCCTCTCTAGGCTGGCATTTATATACCAGGTCAGGAAACTGTAGAGTTAAAGGGTCCCACTGGACTTAAACGTGCATTTCTAAACCATCTTTCCAGGAGGGGGTGGTTCAATATTCAGGTTGTGTCTATGCATGCTTTCGAGTTTTGAAATTGAAGTTTGCACTTTAAAATGCTGGTTTCAAATGGTGGCTGACGAACTGCCTGTCAATGCAGAATGTCATCCTCGGAGCAGAAATATAATACCTATTTTATGGGGGGGGGGGTTTCTCTGAGAGACCCAAATTGGAATCCCCGCTCTGTCAAGGAAGGTGGCTGTTTGTCTTTGGGATAGTCGCCATCTCTCAGCCCAGCCTACCTCACAGGATTGTTGTGAGAATAAAACGGAGAAAAGGGGAAAGATACTGTTAGGTCCTTTGAGTCTCTATCGGGGTATAAATGTCTATCTTTCACAGGTGTCAAACTCGTGGCCCTCCAGATGTTATGGACTACAGTCCCCATCATCCCCTGCCAGCATCATGCTGGCAGGGGATGATGGGAACTGTAGTCCATAACATCTGGAGGGCCACGAGTTTGACACCTAAGATTCTAAATAAACATAAATTTCTAAATAAACCTCCAGGGGATCACGTCATGGGATAGCGATGACGTCATGGGGTCCGGACGGTGACGTCACGCGCCTGGCTTAAGCACCCTTACCCTACGCTTGTGGAGCTCTTTCCCCGGCATCCTCGCGACTCTCCTCGCCTTGGGGCCAGCCGCCTACTCTTCTCCTTTCCCTCTTCCAGACACTTTCGCCAGCTGCCGGAAGTTGACTGCGGTTTCCATGGCAACGAAACGGAAGTCGCCGTGCTCCCGTGCCGCAGTGGCAGAATGGGAGGGGGAAGATGGTCGCGCCCTCCTTCCCCTTCCAGCGAAATGGTTCCTTCCTCGGGCCCTCAAAAAAAGGGGGCGGAGCTCCAGGGATGAATAATCGATCAGGGGGGCGGGGCGGAGGGCCGCGCGCCGCCGCTTCCCCGCCTCGATAGGCGGAGCGCGCTGCCCTTCCCGGGATATGCAGATCAGGTGGGCGGGGGGCGACCGGGGCTGCCGGAGCCGGCGGGGTCCGCGCGTGCGCAGTGAGCCGGTCGGCCGTGGCTGAGGCGGCGGCGGCTGAGTCACGGCTGGGGCTGAGGCGTTTGGGCCGCCTCGTCAGTCGCCGCCGCCGTCGCCGCTCGGGGCGGGGGAGGGGATGAGGCAGCGGGCGACGGACGGGCGGACCCTGCGGCTGCGACACTGAGGCGGCGCCGGGCCCGGGCCTGGCCTGTCGCCCGCCGGCACCATGATGGAGGAGATGGACCGCTTCCAGGTGCCCGCCGTGCGCGCAGAGATGCAGCCGCTGGTGAGTGGGCCGGCGGGGGGGGGGGCGCCCCTCCCCCTCCCCCTCCCGCCCCCTTCTTCCCTCTCAGGGGCGCCCCTCCCCCACAGCACCACCCTCCCCCCCTCCACGGGCGGCCCCACCTCTGCGGCAGGCGGGGGGGGGGGCAGGAAAGGAGGGCGACTCCCTCCTCCCCTCTCCCATTAGGGTGTCTTCCTTGTGTGGGGGAGGGGGGAGTGTGACCTTTCAGGGTGGGGATCTTGTGGGAGGGAGGGGAGAACTGTCTTTCCTGTCCCCCCCCCCCCGCAGTGAAAACTTTCCATGGGGGATGCCTCTTTCCGTGTTTTTGAAGCAATGCTTGTGTGAGTGGACTAGTCTTATATGATGCTCATGGACCAGGACTTCTGAACCAGATTTATTGGGGGGGGGGGGGCTTCTCTAATGCACCTGGATAAGATTTCAGGCCCAGATTTTGAGGGGCTTCTCTAATGTTCCTGGACCAGGACTTCTGGGCCAGATTTATTGGGGGGGGGGGGCTTCTCTAATGCACCTGGATAAGATTTCAGGCCCAGATTTTGAGGGGCTTCTCTAATGTTCCTGGACCAGGACTTCTGAACATCACGGGGGGGGCTTCTTTAATGCACCTGGATAAGATTTCAGGCCCAGATTTTGAGGGGCTTCTCTAATGTTCCTGGACCAGGACTTCTGGGCCAGATTTATTTGGGGGGGGGGCTTCCTCTAATGCACTGGGATCAGAACTCCGGGGTCCGACGGGGGGAGAGGCTTCTCTAATGCACCTGGATAAGATTTCAGGCCCAGATTTTGAGGGGCTCCTCTAATGTTCCTGGACCAGGACTTCTGGGTCAGGTTTCGGGGGGCTTCTCTGATGCACATAGATTCAGACTTCTGTGCCAGATTTTGGGGGGGGGGGGAAGCTTCTCTAATGCTGAGGGATCCAGACTTCTGGGCCAGATTGTGAGCAGCTTCCCTAATGCACATGGATCAATACCCCAGGGTCAGATTTGGAGGGAGGGGGCTTCTTTAATGCACATGGGTGGGACTTTTGGCCAGAATTTGGAGGAGGGGCTTCCCTGATGCACATGGATCTTGTGAGCCAGATTTTTGGTTGGGTGCGCCTTCTTTTCTTTTCCCTCCCCTCCTTGGGAGGAAGGCAGCTACGATGCTTTATCAATAGGATCATCTCTCTTTCTTCTCTGCCTGCATCACTTGGGGCGAAGTGCAGTTTTAGAAGGAGCTATGCAGGCAGGTGGTTATTTATTTTACTTATACTCTGCCTTTCCACCCCCCCACCCCCCCGTGGAGACCAAAGGCTTAAATTGCTCTCTTCACCATTTTAGCCCCACAATCACCCCATTAGGTTGAGAGAGAATTCCTGGTCCAAGGTCACCCAGCAAACAAGGAGACTTGAACTTGGGTCTCCCAGACCGGTAGTCCAACACTAGCCCTTCTGCCATGTATGGTCTGGAAGAAAGTCGGGGGGGGGGTGTGTCTGTGAGGTGATGCTCACATTGCCTAGGCCAGCCAGTGGCTTCTAGGATCACCCGGTCAGCAGGCGCCCCTGTGCCAAGCACACCAAGGTCAGGATGATGGCCATTTTGTTCTTCCTGGGGAAGGGCACGGACAGATATACAGATGAATCCTCTTTCTGAATGTCACCACCATTGCAGTTTTGGTGCTGTCTTTTTCTCAGGATTCAAGCGGAGTCTTGTCCAAGAGGAATGGAGAAAATAGCCCTGGCCTTGGAGCACAGTCGAATGTTTGCGTAGGGAGGGGTGCCAGGGATGGCCTCTCTTTCATTCCTTTTTGCTTTAAAAATGCACTGCGAATATATAAGAGCTTTGGGGGAGCTTCTCCCCCCGCCCCAAACTGGCATCTGCTCTCTGTTGCGGAGGCCTACAGAGGCTGCCTGCTGCTTCCCTGCAGTTCTGTCCGCTTTCCCCTTTCTTGAATCCCCCCCCCAAAAAAACCCTTATACTCTTCAGACTGGTTTGTTGCACTAGAATAACAGTTTGGACATCTGCTTGCTCCAGTTCAATTCCTCCTGGGAAATCACCAAGGCCTGCTCTCCTCCGTGTTTCTCGTTGGCTTGCGGGCAGTGAGAAATGACTGCATGTTTTGGATCCTTATCTGGCTCGTTGATGATGTAATCTTTTTGTAGGCACGTATGGAAGAGGGGATAAATATTGCATGTGGGCAGCATCTACAGGCAGCAGGGGGAAGGAACAGATTTATGGTGACACTCGCAGGGGTCTTTGTGCCCAGGGCGTCTCTGCACAGTGTGCCTTCGTGCCAGGGTGGATATGGCTCCGTATCTTGTTCTTCCTTTTCAGCGAGTAGCCTTCGTAGGCTGACCCTGTGCTATAATAAGAGGAAAAGGTTTCTGTGTGAACGCCCTTTCTCCTGCAAGGCACAATGGGTTAAAACGTACATGGGGTTCTTTTACGAGGTTGCTGTCCATTGGAATGGTTCTGAAATGAGGCGTTCCTCTCTTTCAAGTGCTGCACACATACTTTTAATGGATGATAGGTGACAGGTGCGTTATTAAGAGGAGGGGGGTGGAGTTTTAATTTAATTATGTATGTATTGTGAGCCTCCTTGAGACAACGGGAAAGGTAGAATATAAGGGTGTTAATGGTAAACTAAAACTGGAGCCTGCCGGTGTTCTTGAGGTTTACAGAACTTATTGCATGTCAGCTTTCTTGAGTCATAGCTGTGTTCATCAGACAAATCGCATTTACAGCCATTAGGCTGATGCGTGTATGACAAATTGTAGTATGATTGTCAGTCTCCTGTAATGCATACATCAGTGGTTCCCAATCTGGGTACACAAACCCCCATGGGTATGTGCCAGAGTGTTTGTGGGTACACAGAAATTACACAATTGGTTTGCGAAGGTTGGGGTACAATTTTAGGGAAATGGGTTGGCAAGGGCTATGCGAGTGAAAAAAAGGTTGGGAACCACTGGAAGAGGTGGTGAGATCCCACCACAATGTTGTATAGTTCACACACTCAGGGTCATGCTCTATTTTTCTGTCTTCCAGCCCCCCCCCCCCCCCCATTTGCTAACTGCCTTTGCTTCAGCTTCTTTCATAGGGGCTGTGATACATTTACAGTTCCCAAGCATCCTGCCTGAATATCTTATTCTACAAGCTATTCTGGGATAGCATTAATATTTTATAATTAATAAATTATAACAAATAATAGTAATAATAATAGTGCAACTGAAAAACAAACCATTATGTGATTATCCTTTCGTCTGTTATGACAGAGTTTAGCTTTTGTTTGTGGAGATTACTGGGGCACCTCATTGCTGGTTAGTTCCACAAATAACCAAATAATAATTTACTCTTATTCATCTTTAGCTTTGCTATGACCTGCATAGCCAATCTGGTAAAATTATTGCTTGGGTTATGTGGGTTATTGTATGTATTTGTGATGTTATCTCCCCTCATTGATTACAGATCAATAAAACATGTAAACATTTCCTAGGCAATAATCAATCAAAGAGTGTCGATTGCAACTTTGAAATTGCTAGCTTGCATGCCTTGGCAAAGGTCTCCGTTCATTGTTACTAATTTCTGAAATGATAAGTGGTTAGAAATGGTAAATGTTCAAGAGAAGAATCAAGCACAGGAAAATATTCCACCCCACAGTTCTGCCTGCTCGCTGCCATTTTGTTCAGTTCTCATGTTCCTCCCTCCAGATCAGATGTCCCAAAATAAGTCACATTCAGTTGTGTTTCAAGCGCTTGAGAGAAGAATCTTTCTTGAGCACCCATCATGAACTATTACCCTGAACATATGCCTTCAGAGCATTCCGTATGTGGTTTTGTCTGTCCCTTTCATCTATCTCTGTTGCATAATGTTCTGTTCCTATATTCAGGCAGTATTAAATGGATTCAGGTGGGTAGCTGGTCTGAAGCAGCAGGAAAAAAGTTTGAGTCTAGTGGCACACAAAAGCTTGTACCAAGAATAAAACTTCATGGGTCTTAAAGGTGCAACTGGAGTCAGTTCTAAATGCTACATGAAGTTGGGCGGTGTTTGTCCTGCATGAACTCCTTCAATCTTCCTTTCCATTTTAACTGTAAGATCTTGGTCTGTTCCCCCCAAGTATTCCATATATTTCAGCCCAGTACAAAGCCTTGGTATTATTATTTACTATCACAGCTGCCAGTTCTTTAGCTGGTTGTTGGCCTTTCATTGCAATTCCAACCTTACCCAGAGGTCTGGGACATTGTAATATTGGACGCCACTTATATTTATGGCCCCTTCCGCACACGCAAAATAATGCATTTTCAAACCACTTTCACAACTGTTTGCAAGTGGATTTTGCTATTCCGCACAGCTTCAAAGAGCACTGAAAGCAGTTTGAAAGTGCATTATTCTGCATGTGCGGAATGAGCCTATCATACTTATTATACTTAGTCTTTTATTGTTCCTATTGCTGTTTTTAAAGGTTTTAGCTATTTTATGACTGTATTATGATTGTATGTTGTGCACCACCCAGAGCCCCTCGGGGATAGGGCGATATAAAAGTCTAAAGAATGAATGAATGAATGAATGAATGAGCGAGCGAGCGAGCGAGCATAGTAGTTGTGTGGATCCCAGCTGGGCTGCCTTCTAAATCTGACCGATGTTGATTTAGTCTATTTTAAGATTCTTCAGATGCCGCCCTCATGTTTTCGGAATGGCGCCCTGGGTACCACTTGGGACGATCTCAACTGGTTTGTGCCACAGTCACTGAACCTCGATTTTCAAATCATGGTATCTAGTGACCTTCTCATGTTCTTTTTCAATGACCCTGCTGTCACCAGGTATTTCTATGTCGATGGTGGTCACTTTCTTGTCCTCGATCGCTGGGATAAAATGATGATAATGTTTGGCTCTTGTTTTGTTGTAGTGATGGCCACTAACCTGGATAGCTTTAAAAAGGGCTTGGACAGATTTATGGAGGAGAAGTCGATCTATGGCTCCCAATCTTGATCCTCCTTGATCTCAGATTGCAAATGCCTGAGCAGACCAGGTGCTCAGGAGCAGCAGCAGCAGAAGGCCATTGCTTTCACCTCCTGCAGGTGAGCTCCCAAAGGCACCTGGTGGGCCACTGCGAGTAGCAGAGAGCTGGACTAGATGGACTCTGGTCTGATCCAGCAGGCTAGTTCTTCTGTTCAAAAATCTAACTGCCCCAGAGTGGATAAGGTGCTTTGAGGACTTTCCCTTGTTTTCTTAACGTTCAGATTCTCTAGGATGAGGACCAGATCAAGAAAGTGACGCTGGTGGGAACCATGCATGCGCTAGTAGTTCCAGGTAGTCAGGGCTAGGTGTTCTTCAGTAGTGTTCTGAACTTAAGCCTTGCCTTGGATTTTAGAATGACATACCAGTTTTGGCACATGCCATGTCATTCATGTAACCCAAATCCTCTCCCCTGGTTTGGAGTTTCTGGTTTCAGATGAGCTGAATTTTGCGGCATTGTTGTGGCATCATATGTCGTAAAACATCAGGACCTGAAAACAGGTAGCAGGGGACGGCAAGTTTTGTGTCTGCTGGATGCCTCGTCCAGATTCCTCCTGTCTGGCGTCCTTGACTGATATTTCTCTTGTGTTGTGGTAAAAATAAAGAGTCGTCCTGGACCAGCTCAGTTTCCCATCTAGGGCACCATCCAGTTTCACATAGTGGCCAACCAGTTGTCCTGGCGTAGGAACAAACAAGGCCAGGAGGCAAAGGCCTCCCGCAGACGTTGCCTCCCAGCACTGGCCTTCAGAGGTTTACTGCCTAGGAACGTGGCGCTTCCTTTTAGTCTCCATACCTAGTAACCTTTGATGAACCTCTCCTCTGTGAACCTAAACTCCCTTTAGAAGAGAAGAGTTTGGATTTATATCCCCCTTTCTCTCCTGTAGGAGACTCAAAGGGGCTTACAATCTCCTTGCCCTTCCCCCCTCACAACAAACACCCTGTGAGGTGGGTGGGGCTGAGAGAGCTCCGAGAAGCTGTGACTAGCCCAAGGCCACCCAGCTGGCGTGTGTGGGAGTGCCCAGGCTAATCTGAATTCCCCAGATAAGCCTCCACAACTCAAGCGGCAGAGCTGGGAATCAAACCCGGTTCCTCCAGATCAGAGTGCACCTGCTCTTAGCCACTACGCCACTGCTGCTCCCTTTAAAAAACATTTGTTCTTGTGTCGGTCACTACCTCTACTACCACTGAATCCCACAATTTAATTATTCATGGACCACAGAACTATTTCCTTTTTTCCATCCTGTGCCTATTATCCGTCAGATTCATTGGGTGTCCCTGAGGTCTGGTATTATGGGACTGTATACCACTCTGTGTGTGTGTGTGTGTGTGTGTACGTACACACACACTAGCAATAAAGCTGTTGTGTGAAATGTTGCTGGTCATTTTTCATGAAACATTAAAATTCAACATGTAGAAAGGTTTATGGGATGCTAATCCTTCCAGGACAAGAGATGTGGACTCCTTCCGCCGGCGTGCCTACGCAGCTCTTTATTCCATCCGATATCTCAAATTTATAATTCTGTAAAGGACAGGTTCCATTACACTTTGTACAAACTGTTCAATTAAGCGTACTTGTCTCCATTGTGGTCATTTTTTTTTCACCCTCATGAGAAATCTTTCTCCTTACAGTCTTTCAATATGACTTGTGTACAGTCGTTTTTCTGTCTCTAGTTCATATTGCCCCGTGCATTTTTCCCATTTGACGGAAATCAGGATGTGGATGAATTGTAAATATTTGTGCAGAGCACAAATCAGGCTGGAAACACAAGCGATAGGCCAGATCAGATAGTGTTATTTGAATAAACACTTCTTGTTACTGCTTTGTATGCATGAAGTATGTTTGCACTGCTTTGATGTTGTTCTCTTCTGTTTTGTGTTAAATTCCAGAGTTCATTTCTGTAAGTGAGCCCTTTCTGGAGGTGTGAAAAGGAGGCTTCAAGGGAAGGAATGCTGGTTTGTGTGGCATGAAATTTGCTTTAAAAGATCACATACCAGCCTTCCTTCCTGAATGGAAAGGCAGATGGAACGGTCTCTTTCTTGCCCCTTATTTACTGTTACTCTTCATGGCCCTTTTGAATGGACTGCCCCTCCATTTTGGCTGCCTTTTGCAAAGCATAGGGCTTGTTTTTTCCCCCCATAACAAGGGTTAATTGCTTCTCTTCCCTCTCATGTGGAACACTTGAGTACCCTTTTGAGCAATTTCTGCAGTTAGAGAAGAAGAACCACAACTTAATCAGGGCCAAAGTAATCTTGCAAAGAACATAGCAGATGGTGACAGACTCACAGTGCAATTGGTGGGTGTTTACTCGGAAGTAAGTCCTACTTGATTCAGTAGGGCAGGGGTGTCCAACTCAGATGTTCATGGACTACAATTTCCATCAGCCCCTTCTGGCATGGCCAATTGCCAGCAGGGGCTGATGGGAATTGTAGTCCATGAACATCTGACGCGCCAGAGTTGGACACCTCTGCAGGAGGGCATATTCCTGGGGAAACGTGCATAGGATTGCATTCCTAAGATTGCAGTCCTGCGTACATTTGGGTGAAAGGCAAGGGATGAGCAGAAGTGGTTGTCCATTACCGGCCTGCACACAGCAGCCCTGGACTTCCTGGAGCTCCCATCCAAGTACTAATTTTACTTTTTTATTTCTGCCCTGCCCTACTCCCGCCAAAGGCCAGGCTCAAGGTGGCTTACATTATAACACATCCATATAACTGACATTCACCATTAAAATAAAAACAAAGTTAATGCAATAAATAAATTAAAATAACGCAAGCTAATCAAAAGCAATTAGGTTCATAAATGTGTAACAATTTTAACATGCCTTCGTTCTCTTTGCATTTCTCAAATGGGAGACATAATCCAATAATTCCAGCTGCATCAAATGTAGCTCATCCCTCCTCTGAGCTCAGTTTAATCAATAAAAGGGGAAGGAAGGACAAAAGGGAGGGGGGAAGGAACAGGGAAGAAGGGGAGGCCCAGCAGGCTGCTAAAGCCAGAGCGCCGCAGCCATGGGCCTGCAGGAATATCTCTGCGCTGCCCCACTTACCTTCCAACCTCTGACAAGATCAGGCCAATAAAGACTATTCATGGTGCTGTTCAGGTCATAGAATTGCCTGCCCAGGTGTAGCAGCCTTCCTGCTTTCCTTGAAGAGCCGCATCCACACGTTCCAAGAGCTTTGGAAAAGGGTTCAGGTTGAATGTATTATGCTGCTGTTCAGGTCTCAGGGGATGGGGTTGCGGTTGGCAATGGCTCGTTTTTATCGGTAGCTGGACATCTTTGGCACGTGGTTTCAAAGCAGAGGGGTTTAGTATCATCATTTGAAATAAATAATAACAGTGTTGGTGGTAAATAAAACTCTGATAAGTTTGTCTGCAAAACCTGGTTTTGCAAGGGAAACACCCAAACAAAAACCCCTGCCTAATGTTGCTTCCTTTCAATTTTAACCTTGAGATCTTCCAGAATTAAAATACCTTCAGGGTTTTTAACTGGCTCCCGCAGAGCAAGGATCTAGTTCCTGGCAGGTGTTGTGCTGCACGGATGTATGAACTTGGTTTGGAAATAGTTTTGGCATAATCAGAATGACATAGTAAAGTTTTCAGATGTGCATATCTAAATTGGGATTTACTGGTCTGTAGTTTCAGTTTTGGGTGAAAAAGGAACTGTGGTGTAAATGGTTATATGATACGTTGTGAGCTGCCCCAAGACTGAGAGGTGAGGGGCAACATATTAAATCTCATAAAATAAAATAATACAACTTTCATCCCACCCTTTTTCCAAGGGGCATCATACTTCTGTGTCCTTTTATTCATTTATCCTCACAGAAACCCTATAACATCCTCCTTGATCTGAGATTGCAAATGCCTTAACAGACCAGGTGCTCGGGAGCAAAAGCCGCAGAAGGCCATTGCTTTCACATCCTGCACGTGAGCTCCCAAAGGCACCTGGTGGGCCACTGCAAGTAGCAGAGTGCTGGACTAGATGGATTCTGGTCTGATCCAGCAGGCTCTTTCTTATGTTCTTAAGATAGGCTATGTAGCAAGAGAATGGGTCGTCTAAGGCCACACAGGGAACTAGCACCATGACCGCATGCAGACTTAAACCTGGATCGTGCTGTTCTCAGTCCTGCATCTTAACCACACTGTCTTGTGAAGGTGTCTAGCCCAAACTTCCACAGCAGAATGGGAATTCAAACTCGAGCCTGCCGGTTCCTAGTCCAGCACTCAAAACACCGCACTGGCTGTCTCTTGTCACTGCCCTTTTGGGCTGCTGGAAATATTCTTTCCCCTAAATGGCACCCAAGTGCCATGTTAATGCGGAAGGGCTTCCAGGAGCTACAAATAATCAAACATTGATAATGAAGAGTATCTTCTAAGATGCAGGGAGGTGGCCTGTTCTGTGTCTGTAAATGACTTTTTGAAAAATAAAACATCTTTATTGGAAAGTTTTTGTCATTAAATTTAACATCTGCAAGGATATTCAAGTAGAAGAGACACAAAAAGGAAAAGAGAAGTATTGTCGAAGGCTTTCACGGCCGGATTCAACTAATTCTGGTGGGTTTTCCAGGCTGTGTGGCCGTGGTCTGGTGGATCTTGTTCCTAACGTTTCGCCTGCATCTGTGGCTGGCATCTTCAGAGGTGTATCACAGTGATACACACTGTGTATCACAGAGGTATTACACACTGACACAGTGTGCAACACCTCTGTGAGACACCTCTGAAGATGCCAGCCACAGATTTGGGCAAAACGTTAGTAACAAGATCCACCAGACCACAGCCACACAGCCCGGAAAACCCACCACAACCAGAAAAGAAAAGTATTTTATAAACCACAGAAATTGCTGTGAATCTCAATCTATTTAACGAAATCAAGTGTCTTATCTCCATTTTAGAAGCTGAAGTCTGGATTTTAGCTGAATGTAGCATTGGTATCAGGGGTTCTTCATTATGCACTGTAATTTCTAGATAATAGGCACATTTATTTGGAACAGTTCACCATACTTTTGCTGAGTAACATAAGAAGCTAGAATACAGTGGATATAAATTTGTTCAGAATAAGAAAAACAGGGTCACAATGACTGGAGCCTTTGAAGGAATAATAAAAAGGTAGGATACATTTGTTTGACGTACCATGTTATTGGCAAGCAAATTAAACTGTAAAAACTGGAAAATATCTCATTGTTTGAATTGTGTGAAAGTGCTTTCAATTTGGAAAAAGGAAGAACAGGTTCTGTTTTGATTGTTCTGCCAGTAACAGAGATCCTTAGATTACGGTCCCAGGGAGAGATATGAACACCCAGGAAAAGATCTAAAAACTTAAGGGAGCTCCTGCCCCCACACTTCGCGTTTTCCCCCTGGGATTTTTTAAACCTTTTCAGCCAAAAAAATGTGAAATGGGGGAGAGGGTGGAAAAGGAACTCAAACTTTTTTTTTTAAGCACAAATGAAATGCTGCTTAAATGTACAGTCTTAAGGATTTTTCAGTTTTTCCAATAGCAAAGTAAGGAAATTTTGGAAAACATTGAAAATTAATTTAAATTTCCTGCAGGAAAGAGTAAAATTAGTAGTAGTAGTAGTAGTAGTAGTAGTAGTAGTAGTAGGAGGAGGAGGAGGAGGAGGAGGAGGAGGAGGAGGAGTTTGGATTTATATCCCCCCTTTCTCTGCTGTAGGAGACTCAAAGGGGCTGACAATCTCCTTGCCCTTCCCCCCTCACAACAAACACCCTGTGAGGTAGGTGGGGTTGAGAGAGCTCCGAGAAGCTGTGACTAGCCCAAGGTCACCCAGCTGGCGTGTGTGGGAGTGCCCAGGCTAATCTGAATTCCCAGATAAGCCTCCACAGCTCTGGCGGCAGAGCTGGGAATCAAACCCGGTTCCTCCACATTAGATACATGAGCTCTTAACCTCCTACGCCACTGCTCCTTTTAAAAATAATCTTAAAAATGTGAAGTATGAAAAAATGTGTGATTATTTATAACAGATAATTATTCCTATATATTAAAAAAACATACAAGATTTGCAAGTAGTTCTTGATTAAATGTAAATATTTACAACATTTAATATGCTGTAATATTTTAAAATATAAAACTGTTTTGAAGTTTGGTGTTTTCAGTGTTATAAATCTTAATCTAATCTCCAAATCAGCAAGTAGTCATTGACCAATTGTGGCTGCCTGGGAGTTTATCCACATAATGCTTTATTCTGCTTACTGCAGAATTTTCCCACCTTCAGCTTTTTAAATTCTTTTTCCTGCCTCACAGATACGACAAAGAGCCATGTGATATTGTAAGAACAGGGTGCAGCAGTTTGCAACTCATTTGCAAGTATTGGGCAGATTTGCAGTTTTTATAGAAAGCATTTATATTCTTAAATTGCACAAATTTGCCAAATAATACAATTATATTTGGTATCCTATCCAAGAACTAACCAGGGTATCCTATCCTATCCAAGAACTAACCAGGGTATCCAAGAACTAACCAGGTATCCTATCCAAGAACTAACCCTTGCTTAGTTTCCAAGATGTGATGAGATCAGGCTAGCCCAGTGATGGCGAACCTTTTTGAGACCGAGTGCCCAAACTGCAACTCAAAACCCACTTATTTATCGCAAAGTGCCAATACGGCAATTTAACCTGAATACTGAGGTTTTACAGGTTCTGGTGGGTTTTCCGGGCTGTGTGGCCGTGGTCTGGTGGCTCTTACTCCTAACATTTCACCTACATCTGTGTCTGGCATCTTCAGAGGTGTATCACAGAGGGAAGTCTGTTACACACTGTGATACACTCTGCGACTTCCCTCTGTGATACACCTTTGAAGATGCCAGACCCAGATGCAGGTGAAACATTAGGAGTAAGATCCACCAGACCACGGCCACACAGCCCGGAAAACCCACCAGAGTAACCCCCTCATTCTTCTAAATCAGGGGTGTCCAGCTCTGGTGCCCCAGATGTTCATGCCGCCGGCGCCTCCCCATCTGCCCGCGGGAGAAGGCAAGCACCATCTCCATCGGGCAGAGAGGGTTCTCTGCTCAGCGCCGCCTGCTCCCGCAACGCAAGAGTAGGCGGCCCCGAGCAGGCCGGTGCTGCCACTGCCTCCCCCTCTGCCCGAGGGAGAAGGCAAGCACCTTCTCCCTTGGGCAGAGGGGGTTCCCTGCTCCGCGCTTCCTGCTCCCGCGCCGCGAGAGCAGGCGGCCCCGAGCAGGTTGCCGCCGCCATTCCCCCCCTGCCCGAGGGAGAAGGTGGCTGCCTCCTCCCTCGGGCAGAGGAGGAATGGCGGCGACGACCTGCTCGGGGGAGGGGGAGACCCGGGCACCTGTGTGCCCGGTGAGAGGCCTCCGCGTGCCACGCGTGCCATAGGTTCGCCATCACGGGGCTAGCCTAAGCCATGCAAGTTAGGGTAAAAGACATTCAGAGGTGGTTTGCCGTGGCCTGCCTCTGCAAAGCGACCCTGGTCTTCCTTGCTGGTCTCCCATCCTACCTGGCCAGCCCCTGCTGAGCTTCTGAGATCAGGTAGCCTGGGCTGTCCAAGTCAGACAGACTGTTAACTCCGGCAAGCTCAGGACTCACCGGCCCTTTGAAAGATCACTTCAATTTTGCCATCTGCCGTAATGACCAGAAATGGTACGAAGCTGCCCAGCAACCCCTGGAATTAACAGGCTAATCCTTTTCCTCAAAAAGTCCGCCTGGTTCCTTAAAAGAGAAACATCCCATGAAGGAAGAGTTTGTGCCTTTCAAAAACACACTTCAAATGATGTACCTGTCTTGCATGAATGGATTCTGTCCCTGAGGACGTCTGTGAAGGCAAGAAAGAAGCAAACTCCCTTTTATCTTGGAAAAGAGTAGTTATTGTTTGTATATATTGATTTTGATCACCAGGTATCAGTCAGTGGCCCAGAAATGTGCTTGAGGGCCCTTGTGGGCAGATAAAGCTCGAACTGATAAAGGAAGAATTGCTGGCAAACAACCATCCGTCAAATCCTAAAATTCAAAACCGTGTTCAGGCTAAACTTCCGAGAGAACAAATTATAGTCCGTTTACACAGGGTCACATTTGAATTGCCAGTTGACAGTAGTGAGGAAGCACTTAAGCCTGTATTTCAGGGTGTTTGTCATTTGTTGAAAAACTGTGAGCCCAGACTTTTGTTTCATAGTATGTCCCGTTCTGTTTGAGGCAGACTGCATTTTCCAAATCGGTTATACATGCTTGTTAGTTGTAGACCACCAAAAGGACAGAGTCTCTTAAATTTGGTTATGCATACATGATGAAAAATATTATATTGCTTTAGTAAACTCAGACTAGTAGATGCACAGCTTTCCAAACATTACTGATTCATGATCAGCAATCATTATGATCATAATCATTGAGAGCCAGTGTGGTGTGGTGGTTAAGAGCTGGTGGACTCCGGGTTTGATTCCCAGTTCCTCCACATGAAGCCTACTGGGTGACCTTGGGCTAGACACAGTTTATTTAGAATTCTCTCAGCCCCACCTCACAAGGTGTCTGTTTTGGGGAGCAGAAGGGAAAGCAGCTTGTCAGCCGCCTAGAGTCTCCTTACAGGAGAGAAAGGTGGGGTATAAATCCAAACCCTTCTTCTTCTTAAAGGTGCCGCCAGATTCAAATCTTTTAATTTTATTTTATTTCGTAGTATTTTATTTTATTTGTCTGCTGATTCAGAGCAACACAACTACCCACCTGAATCCAGAGAGCTTGTGACTTGAAGTTTCTTTGAAGGTAGCTGAAAACCGCTAACGAATTGGCATTGCATACACCTACCACACCTTTATCTGAGAATGCAAGGTAGCTTAAATAATACATCAGGCTGCGGGGAAAAAGTTAATATTCACAAACTCTGCAAATTCACGCTGCTGTGATGATCCAGTCTTCCATAGCCGTGCCAATAATAATCGGCCTTTCATTAGGCCCTCTGAAATCAGCCTTGCATGCCCTTCAAAGATTGCAAGCAGCGCTGTTGTCTGCGCCTCCACTCGTAGGCTATTGCAAAGTGTGGATGTCACTATTTGAAAGGGCTCTTTTCTGAGCTGACAGAATGCACTAACTGCTAGGGAAGGTGCAATGAAGAGGTGAGTAGGGAATCAGAGTTGGCACAGGGAAGTACAACAGGAGATGCAGTGTGTTTAATGCGCTGTGAGAGTTTTTAAAGGTGAGAACCAGTGCCTTAAATCGAGCCTGGAAGTAAATAGGTATCTTCTGCTGTTGCTGATGCATTCCCCGCCGCTAATACCAGGCACCAAGCTAGGCGGGTCAGCGTAGCTAGGTCAGCCGAGGAAAGGTAGCAGAAAGGTGTCCTTAGCAGCCTGTCACTCTTGATTTTTCTGGTCTTTTCAACTGTGCTCAGAGGTGGAATTGGCTTACAGCTTGTGCTGGTGAATTCAGATACAGAACAGACGTGTGTGAAATGACATGAACTCAAAAGATGTGATCTTCGAGCTGCGCTAGAACTCTGAAACCCGCTCGTTCTTCCCTGTGGACCTGCAGCCCTAAAGGGATTGTGTTGGAAATGTTATTGCATCATGGAGGAGAATATATAACAGGCCGTGACACATTTCCTTTTGACTCAAGAAGTCAGCCCACAATGTTGTGTGTGGGTATGTTAAGTGCTATCAGGTCCCTTCCAACTCATAATGACCCTCTGAATCAGTGTCCTCCAAAATGTCCTATCACAGTGGTGGCGAACCTATGGCACGGGTGCCAGAAGTGGCACTCAGAGCCCTCTCTGTGGGCCCGGGCAAACAGAATTCCCCCCTGCCCCCCACACATCTAGGCTGGCCAGGGCCGCTGGGCTCGATTATTAGAATTAAACCTAAGACCTAGTTTTGGGAAAGCAGTGTAGGTAACCCTGTTAAGCGCTGTTAAACCCCACTGATTTTCATGCGAAGAACTAAAGCGTGATCCTTTACCAGGGAGTAAGCTCGGTTGTTAGCAATGGGGCTTGCTTCTGAGTAAACCCTCCTACTACCACCAAGCTTACTCCTGAGTAACGCGCGCCTCTGAGCCAACCGTTTTTTCTAAACTAAAACCTCAGTATTCAGGTTAAATGGCCGTGTTGGCACTTTGCGATAAATAAGCGGGTTTTGGGTTGCAGTTTGGGCACTCGGTCTCGGAAAGGTTCGCCACCACTGTCCTATCATTAACCGTCTTGCTCAGGCCATGCAAGCTGTGGGACGTGGCCGAACGTTTAGGGAGCCTCTCTTCATCCCTGATGTTCACTGAGTAATCTTGGCCTGATTGTTGAGGGATAGAAAGTGGTAACTAAGCAAACTCCTTGGAGCTCCTTGGACAAAGGGTTGGCTAATGTAAAAAATCAACATACGTAGCAGTGATGCTGCAAAGCTCTCTGCTGTCTTCAGGTTTGAAGACAAGTAGAATAATCGGTTTTGAAACCAACGGCTCACCCAGGGGCGTACTGGCCTCCCCAGGCGCACGCCTTTCGGTCACGTGGGGGGGGCGCTGGACACCCCCACACGTAACGAAACAGCGTGTGCCCGCCCACCACAGTGCCCCGCCCCCTCCTGCCCTGCCTGGAGGCCAACTTCTGCACGTCCCTGAAGGCTGGCTGCTGTTCTCCCCAGACTCTGGGGAGGGCAAAAACCCGGCTGCAGGGTGCCTGGGGGGTGGGGCTCGGGGACAGGGCCCTGCCCCGATTCCCGCCCCTGAGCGCAAGGGGGCACCTGGAGAAGGAGTTGCCTCCAGGCGCCATTTCCCCCCATACGTCTCTGGGTTCACCAGTCTCAATCAGTCTACATTTAAAACATGGCAGCTACTGGTAGTCTCTTGAAAGTGATAGCTTCAGTCTTGGTTAAAATCTTGAATTGTGGAAGGATGGGTAAGGGCTAACTTCTGTTTCCAGGAACCATTCCAGTTATCCTTTTTTCTAGGAGACAAGCCTAAGGATTCTCCTTCGATATACACATTTGCAGGGGGAGGGGCAAGGTTGAGGAATCCCGATCACCACTGGTGGTGTTGGCAGGAGATTTCTGTGTGATATTTGCAGTGATTTCTCGTGTGTGTTGAACAAATAGAGCTCTACTGGGCTCTTGAAATGGATCAGGTGGAAGCAAGGCTGATCAGTTCTGCCCCGGCTGATGCGTCACCCATTGCCTCCAAGAGCCTTCCCTACGCATAAGTACTAGACGGATCCAAGGAGGTCCTGCACATGCCCAGACAACACTCCTCTGTTTCAAGGGGATTTAAATCCCCTCAATTTTTTCACAGTTTTCAGGTTTTTCTGTAAATCTGGAGCCCCCCTAAGTTTGACCCCCAAAAAATGTCCCCTTTCTGTTCTTGAGCCTGATCTTTGGGTTTAAGTATCCACAGATAGATCCAACATGACTGTTAGATATCTTGATAAGAGTTTGTTTACATACATAAAACCTTTATTAGGCATAATACCAATAACAACCAGGAATATCCAGACAAGTGTTCCATACATAAAACGGTCACAGGTATTATTCCACAATTCCTAAAGGAAACCTAGTTACAGAAGTTAAAATCACAGAAGAGGAGTTGTTTAGTAGGAATATAACCTTCCCAGCAGCGGAGTATTCCTTAAACTTGACAGGAAGAAGAGCCAAAAGCCTGGTCCTAGCTCCCTCGTATTTAGGACAGTCGAGCATTATATGTTCCATGGATTGCACCACTGTAATACAATGGGAACATTTCCGCTCTTGCGAGTCAATTTTAAGAAACCTCCCTTGAAGTACGGAACAAGGAAAGGAATTACAATGAGCCCTAGTGTATATCCATCTAAGCTTGGGCACTTGGAGTATACTCAAATAGTCTGCCATCTGGTTGGTTTTAAATTTGATGTTGAAGAAGAGGGGGCAGCAATTACTTTGCGCTTGGTCCTGTAGAACTTGAAGCTCCTGGTCAAGAAGTCGCCTTTTTAGTTGAAAAAAAGAGTTCGGAAGGAGGTAGCATTTGCAAGGTATCCCAGGAAAATCCCAGGGAAAGTATTTTAATTTCAACTGCCCGCCATCACTTAGATCCATGGAACTGGGGAAGGATATGATAAGTAAGGCTACCAGTGTCTGAATTAAAGCACAGGAGAACCCAAAACTTTAAGGTAGCCAGCCAAGCTTTCGTAACAAGAAGATGTTGTCCTGCTTCCAAACAGAGTGCAGCATAAGGAATGCAATGCGGCACTCCAAATATTTTGTATAAGAAGGCTGACTGGATCCTTTCCACTTTATGGTTCCAAGCATTAATCCACAAGGGAATCCCATAGAATAATTGGGGAATCGCTTTCATATTAAAAACTCTCACAGCGGCAGGGATAAACCTATTACCTTTTGTAAAAAAAAAAGTTCTCCATACCCACCACAGTAGCTCTACAAGCTGTCATAGCTAGGTCTCTATGTTTGTACCAACAGGCTAATAAGAAGTTGTTTTTAAAAGTGGCATTGGTCTTAAATAGTTCCTTTCCATTGGTGATGTTTTGAAATATTCAGTTAGGTTCCGTGCTGAAATAGGAATGACTTTCTCTGCTCTCTGGGTCAGTAAGCTACACTCTTCATGAGAGTTTGGTTGTTGTTATTGTTTTAGCTTCGTGTGTAGAAGATGGGGCGAAGATCAAAGTGCAAAGTGTCTTTAAGGAAGAAATAAAGCCCTCCTGAGCGCATGAACAGAGACACCAAAGAAAAGATGTTGTCATTCCAAGCATCTTGAGAAAAGGGAATTGTTACTTCCTGGGGAGATAATCCTTTGAAGTCTATTATGTCTCCCCCAAGTGTGCAAGTAGCTGAGATGGAGGATTTTAACATAGCCCGGAACATTCACGCACTACTTGATCAGCAATTCCCTGCTAATGATGGTAAACCTGAAGGGAGATTTCGGCATTCAGAATGCCTGCTGACCCTGCTTTGTGTGCGCCAGAAGATAAGGAAAGGGCAAATTCAATTTGGCTGGCCCAGAAGCTTCAAAAGGCATTCTCCTCTCCGTTCGGAAAGTTGATGCTGACTGTTTAATATGGAACAGTTTGTATCCCCCTCCACGCGCTGTTATTTGGAATCCTTCCTCCAGAGGAGGAGAATCAGCTTTTCGGCATGTTTTTTTTTCAGTGGGAGGTTTTCCAGTAAATTATATGGTCTAAGCTATTAAGCTTCCCATTTTAATTGTCTAAATTGTAATAGGCAATCACACTCCGTAGCTGAGCAGCAGTTTGTTCTAAGGAGAGAGGAAGCTGTCGGGTTCTCCTTAGTGGAGATAAATAGGAAAACAAATAGGGGGTCATAAATAGGAGAAATCATGGGAATCATTTGACTTCTAACAGGTATAACATTTCGTAAAGAGCGTATTGTGACAAAGTTCTGAAAAATAACACCCACCTCTCCTCTTCCCTTAACATAAATACGTAGTTTTTTGAAGGGGGGGGGGTCAATAAATGTTGTGCTGTTGTATTCCTCATTGTCATTCCTCAATGTCCTCTCTTTGGTGGACAGATCTCACTGAGTTGTAGTCCGTTATAGAACAGCTTGTAATTTAGTCATGGTTGGAAATCGCAAGCCCAAAGAGTTCGGCATATTGCAAATGATGTAAAATGAAGAAAGTTGCTCTTAATGTGTGCTGTTGCTTTTAGAATTTGAGACCTTGCACAGTACCGGGGTTAAGGGTCACCAACATTATAAATGTGACATTTCTGGAGATTTTAAGACCGGAAAAAACATTTTGTCCTGGGTTTTTTTTGGGGGGGGGGGGGACAGAAATGTTGGGGAAACGTTGAAATATTTGCAATATTCCTATCTAACTTAAGCTACAACAGTGGCGTAGCTACCACGAGGCAGGGGTGCGTTCGTCGCACCGGGCACACGCCGGGGGGGAATAAAAATGTATTGTTTATATTTTTACTGTTTTTACTTTGTTGGCCGGCAGGGGGCGCAGTTATGGACCCCCAAAGGGGGTGCCCCCATCTCCCATTGTTTCCAATGGGAGCTAATAGTAATAGTAGATGAGACTGCCCTTTTGAGGGTCCATAACTTTGGACCCCCTTAACCAAACTTCACCAAACCTGGGAGGTATCAATAGGAGAGTCTCCTAAAGATACCCTGGAATTTTGATGCTGCTAGCCTCAAAACTACACCCCCTGCTGGCCAAAAACTGATAAACACTAAAAAAATACAAAAAACACAAACGAACATGGGAGGGACAGCAAAACTCTGATTTTGCACCGGGCTGCATTTCCCCAAGCTACGCCTCTGAGCTACAGAACCACGTAAAATGTACCTTTTGTGCTAAAATGCCACCTAAAGTTGCACTGTGCCAACCACAAAAAAGACTTCCAAAGGAGACGGACAACATGTCCAACCACAAGATGTCAGGAAGTGAGGTCATATATAACAAACAGTAATTATTCAACATTTCAGGCAGAGGCTCCGTTCAACAGGATATCTTTTAAAATGAACTTATTGTTCACAAATATTTTCTTACATGCACCTTCTGTCGCACAGTACGGATCTTTGTGCTATGGTGGCAGATGCCATTGAAACAACTTTTAAAAAATCTATTGTCGAAGGCTTTCACAACCGGAATCACTGGGGTGCTGTGTGGTTTCCGGGCTGTATGGCCGTGTTCTAGCAGCATTCTGTCCTGACGTTTCGCCTGCATCTGTGGCTGGCATCTTCAGATGCAGGCGAAACGTCAGGAGAGAATGCTTCTAGAACACGGCCATACAGCCCAGAAACCACACAGCACCCAAGTAAAAAAAATCTGTTTAGTCAATCAGATCTCCAGTGGCCAATCAGAAGAGCTCCTGGGCAAAAGGCCCAACTGGTGTCACTCACTTTCTAAAAACATATGGGCACCTTGTTGTAAACTGAGATGGGCGTCCGCACCTTCTTAACTTCCTGAGGCAGGCTAACCACTTTCTGACCAGGCTTTCTGCCTTTTTTTCTCAGGAATTGAGCTGCTTCAGATGGTCACGTGTGGTGATTTCAAAGCACCGTCGCTCAGCCCTTTAACTCCCCAGGCAGTAAATGGAGCCCTTTATTTGACTTTTGGGCAAAGCCTTTCGCAAGGCACTGAATAAAACTGGGGCAGGTTCAAATTAAACAGAATAAAAGTTTATCATCAGAAGAGATGGGAACAGGAGAAAATTACAAAAAAAGGAAAATATAAGCTGGAGAAATATATACACAAGAGCTTTGGCATAAAAGTCATATTTGGTTTCTTAATTTTCAGGCACTGGCACAAGCTTATTAAGTTTCAATTACCGCTTCGGTGTTTTGTAGAGGTTGCTTAGATGGTACAGTTTCTTAAGATGGTTCCTGGCTTCGGTTTAAGGATTACTTCACAGGGTCCTAACAGCCTGGGGCATATTCTTCAGTACCCTCACAAACAGCCCTTACTCAGCTAGACACAAACTGAAACATAAATCAGCCTCTTGAGAAAAACAAAGCAAAAAAGCCCCAATACCCACTGGACCCTGGCTGTAGTCTGCCTTTCATAAAAATGCTCATAATATGCATTCTGAGTAAAACTCTTAACTTCCATTTTACTCTTTTCAAAAAGGTGTGGGGTGGAATCCTCAAAATTTCCCAACGTTTTCCATTTTAAAAAAATGAAGAAGTTGTTGGACTTTTTCATGCTATAGACATTGTGTGTGATAGCCCTTTGCCTTAAGAAAGCATTTCCCTCATTTTGAAAAAAGGGAAATATTTCAAAGGAGGCTTTTCCCCCTGCGCGCCCCCAACGTCCCAATTTTTATGTAAGAAAAATTGAAAGTCGTTGAGAACAAAAGGAAAACCGTTTCCCCCCGGGGACTTTGTATCTCTGCTATTCATTATTTCATAGGTTCTATCCAAAGCACCACCAGCTGAGTAAACCTGGCAGACTAAAGAACCCACTGAGACATTTGAAATTCTGATCTTGGGATTTGGGGACTCTCAGCATCGGCATGGGGGTGGGGGTGGGGGGTGTCTGCAGTAGAAGGGAAGAATCGACCAAAATCACCCCCTGCTCTTCTGCTAGCATAACTGCATTTCCACCAGCTTCTTTGGATCAAGTCCATGGCCTTTTTAAAATATAATTTTAATAGTTGATAACATATTTACTATACAGTGCATACCAAATTCCAGGTTCCAGGCCTTTGCGTGTTCGTTTTGTTTGAGTGCTTTATTTCAATAATGTCTTGAAATGTCATCGTGGTGCCTAGCATTTTCAAGAAATGCAGACTTTCTCTTATTGTGCTTATGGTGCTTCTCCTAACATCTCTTGTCTCTTTACTTTCCCCTCTCCCCAGCCATAATTAGAAGGATTTGGCTAGCTTCATCTTGCTGCCAGGTACCAAGAATGGACTGAAAGCATTACCTCCAGTTACTGGTTAGGTGAGGGAGGGAGGGAGAGATGTCGGCAGCCAAATTAAGATAAATTAAGATTTAGGTTTTTTTAAAAAAATTACTCTTTCATTGCTTTGTTTGAATGCACATGTTCCCAACAGCTGTTATCTGCTCACTTCCCCAGCTGTTACAGTAGAGGGACTTGGCTATCTTAGGAAAGTTCTACCCAATCAAAGGACTGTCCATCCTGCCAATTGCTACTTGCAGTTGTTGTTGTTGTTGTTGTTGTTGTTGTTGTTTTAATTATATTTATAAACTGCCCACCCCCGGAGGGCTCAGGGCGGTGAACAAACAAATAGATAGAGCACAAATAAAATCAATAATATCGAGATTTAAATAATCATTAAGTAGTGGCTCTATATATATTAAAACCAACCCCATTAAAATGCAGCGTCCTGACATTATTTATTATTATTATTTATTTAATTTATATACCGCCCGATCCCCGAAGGGCTCCGACATCAGTTATGTCCGGCCGATTGCTGCGGTAGTTGAGGAGGCATTGCACCGCATTCTATTGTTTTAGCCCTAGTACCATGGCGATGAACCTTTGGCACTCCAGATGTTAAGGACTACAATTCCCATCAGCCCCTGCCAGCATGGCCAATTGGCAGATGCACCAAAAACAACTGGAGTGCCAAAGGTTCGCCACCACTGCCCTAGTAGCTATTTCAGATGAACCAAGAAACCTGCACAGGTGCTTTGGTGTGTGACTTACAGGGCAGTTGAGGGCTAATTCCCACCCTTTCAGTTTCTACAATTGCTGCCCGTGGGATAAACTTTCCCCACAGATTTGCAGTAATTAGCTGTAGTTGTTGGCAGTTGACCTCAGTCACCTGTTTATGTCTGCGAGAAGGATTTGCTTCCAGGGCAGAGCTGTTGTAGCAAAAACCTCCTTCTGTAGGACGTCGGATGATGGGATCTTTGACCACTGGAAGCTTGTCCCCTGAAAATCTCATTGGTCTCTAAGTAAGATTGACACGGTTGCCCTCTGAAACGTACTTTAAGAGCACGACCTCTTGTCGTTTGTCATCCGTCTCACCAGATGCGGAAGGGGGTTGAACAACAGCAGATTTGTAAGTCATGGCTTGAATGTTAAAAGGTGGTACCTGCATCTCAGAAGTGATAAGCCTTCGTTTCTTTCATCAGGGTTTATCGTGAGAAAGGATTCCTCAGTCCCTTTTGAGACCTCCGTTCATTCAGTTAAATCTTCGTATCGAGATTTGTTCTGCCGGCTCATATCATATTCCATCTGCCCGCCCCGATTCATTTGATTGAAGACAGCTGCCGGGAGGTCTTTGATGGAAGGTTAAAGAACCCATCTACTTGTGTATTTATTTTTAATGTTAACAACATGCCCTAACTTTCCTAACGTTCCAAGTGGCTCACAGACAAAAGCTGCCATCACAGCAGATGCTAGAATAATTCATTGCATCGATGAACTAAAGGAGGACACATTTAAAAGTCCACATATATATAGTTGCAAAAAGAGCAGGTATAAATCAGACCAATCCAGAGGGTAACACAACATCACAACAATGCACCCAAAAGCACAACAAACTTCAAGGTCTTTGTCAGGAAGGGCCTTGTCCTTTGTCAGGAAGGGCCTTCCGAACATCTTACGTCAGGGGTGGGCAATTATTTTTTCCATGGGGCCGCATAAGAAACAGAAAATATTGTGGAGGGCCGGGCCAAAAGGCAGGGGGGGAGGCGCTTTTGAAAGCCCCGCAGAAGCCGGCAGCCAAGGCAACCGGCTTCTGCGGGGCTGTCAAAGGCGCCTCGCTCCCCAGCACGGCAGGGGGGCCAGTCAGGGTCATCCGGCGGGCCGGATGTGGCACGCGGGCCGTATAATCCCCAGGTCTGTCTTACGTTGATGGACTTCTTGTCTCTCTTCTACTTTCGGCTTCCCACATTCCTTTGGTTTGCAGCTTGTAACAAACTAAGTGCCCAAGTTCCTGGCGTAATCTCTTTGCCCGGCCTTGAGACCTAATGACTGAACCATTCCTGTCTTGTTCCCCTGTGCTTTTGATGTGGGGTGTGAAATGGTGGGAGGTGGGAATCTTGGGGATAACAGACAGTACCCAAAGTCAGTTCTTTAAAACTGGCTTTTTTTTGCCTTTCCCGATGTCTGTCAATAAAGACTTCTGATTTGAAATCTAGAGTCCTGTATTGGTCTGCAGATCTCGGCTTGACACCTCAGTACTAAACGTGAAGGTGTCAGGTGGATTTCAGTTTGGCGGTAGCACGGAAGGCAGGCCTTGCATTGCAGGCTCCATCTATCTGCCCTCAGACGGGCCTTTCCTGCCTCTGCATAACAGCCCTGGACTTCCTTGGTGGTCTCCCATCCAGGTAGCTTGGAACGTTTAGATCAGGGTGACTGAAGAAACTAAAGCAGTGAAAAAGAGCTACAGATCTATGAAATGTCCCTTATACCCAGTGGTGGGATTCAAAAATGTTAGTAACAGGTTCCCATAGTGGTGGGATTCAAACTGTGGCGTAGCGCCAATGGGGCTGGGCAGGGCACAACAGGGGCGTGGCCAGGCATTCCAGGGGCGGGGCATTCCTGGGCAGGGCTGTGGCAAGGACGCAGCTGCTGTGCCGGTCCTTGGGCGGGAAACGAATGCACGCAGGCGCAGGCTGCCACGCACGCCGGTGCACCTCCTGCTAGACTGCTTCAAGTTCTGCGCGCTACTGCTAAGAGGAGGGACGTAACTAAGGGAAAAATCACGTGGCAAAATCACCCATTAGTAACCCCCTCTCGGCACACACAAATAATTAGTAACCTACTCTTGGGAACCTGTGAGAACCTGCTGGATCCCACCTCTGCTTATACCTGCAGGATTATTTATTATTATTATTATTATGGGTTTGGTTTTTATCCCACTCTCCCCTGCCGGGCTCACTGAGGCTCACGGCCACCTGATGAGATGTGATTTTGCTGTCGGTGTTACAGAGTGCCTTTCATCCACTTAGACTGATACCTGAGCTGCAGCTGCTCGCAGCCGAGAGTGTTTTGCCAGAGATATCAGTGCTGCCGTGATAATCTCGGTTAGATTACTGCAGTACACTCAAGGAGACCTTTCTGTCTGATGTCCATCAGCCAGCTCCTTAATTCCTGCCTGCCGTGTGCCTCTTGTTTAAAGTGTCCATGAGAACATTTGGAGATTTTGTATTTTATCCTCAGAACGGGTGGGGGATATTGAAGGATGTCTCTCAAGGGGCCAGCAGACCACGGTAGCATGCAGACGAAAGGGGCTGTCTCAAATCCCCTGTATTGCTTCCACTTTGCTCTGTGCCTCAGTAAAATGGTGCTTTTGGGAACTCACAGTTCTCTTCCTTCCTGTAACCACCAGGCCATCAAGAGAGATGAGTCATGGGGCTGGGACCAGGCCTCTTGTGGTGACTATGATGAATCTAGATAGCCTAGTTATTTGCATCCCCTGTTATTCTTTGCTGTGTCCCCAGTTATTTGCTCTCACTCATCCATAACAGGAGAACCCCCCCCTTCCCCAGTGTGATAATAGTTCAATGGGAATTGAGATTCCACCTAAACATCAGGAAAAACTTCCTGACAGTCAGGGCTGTTTGACAGTGTGGTGGAGTCTCCTTCTTTGGAGGTTTTGAAAGAGAGGCTGGATGGCCATCTGTCAGGAGTGCTTTGATTGCATGTTCCTGCATGGCAGGGGGTTGGATTTGATGGCCTTTGGGGTCTCTTTGGGACGGAGCGAGGGGGAACTGCACCTGGTGCACGCGCGAGCCCTGCGCCCCTCCAAGTCCCCGTCTGCCCCCAGAACACCTCCGCAGGGGCACTCACCTGGTACATCGCACACACACCCCTCTGTCCCCTTGGTGCTACGCCACTGGATCTCTTCCAGAGAGGGGGGGGAGGATATATAAAAACTAGGATATGTAGGATTTGTATCCCACTCTCCCTGTCAAAGCAGGTTCAGTGCAACTTCCAACAATTATATCCATAAAAACATATGCAGCATGTTATGATGCCTTAAAACTCCAGCCTGGTTACAACAGTTAAAACTAAAACAGCAAACATCATTTCTCGTAACCTCCGAATGGCACCTACTGTTGTCTGTTTGCTGACAGCATTATTAGCTGGAGGAGACTCCTAGACTCCGTTGGCTTTATGCCTGTGCATTTATGGGAAACCTGTAGAGGACCTACCACGTTATGTTTTATGCTGTCTTCTCTGCAAAGAACCCAGAGCCAAATTTCTTGCTGGCATATTATCAGGTCTAGATTTTCATTCTGACCTTGAGAAATTGATGCTTCTTTTATCCGACATAGACTCATTTATTTCATGCAGAGCTTCACTTTTTGCCCTGACTGCTAGAAAATTCCCATCCTAATATACCCCTAAGAACTCCAACTAGACTGAACACGATTTATTAAATGTTAGTGGGTTGTATTATATGATTTATTTTTGATATTTGCTACAATCCATATGATTTTATATATTTAACTTTCATACTTATTTTGTTATATTTTGCATTTTTTCTATTTTAACTTGTGACGGCCGACGGCCATATCAATACAATCAGTTCCATTTATCAAATGTGCATATATTTGCCCCCATACTCTTCTCCTAGAGGCGACCTCGAGCATCCTGATTGGGTGATTTCCAACTCATTCTCAGGGAGGCAGGACCAAATTTGTTGTCACTTCCTGAAGAAGGCTGAAGAACCACCAGTAGTTCACCGCTTTCCATCGTGGAAGTTGAACATCGTGCTGAATGCGCTTACCAAACCCCCATTTGAACCTTTTCAGTCGATACCACTAAGGTGGCTTAGGATGAAACTGTTATTTTTAGTGGCGATCACGTCAGCCAGAAGAGTCTGTGAACTTCGCGCCCTGTCAGTAAACTCTCAGCTGTGCGTTTCCCACAAAAACAAGGTAGTGATGCGCTTGGACCCTACGTTTATCCCAAAGGTGGGATCACCCTTTCATCTTAAACAGGAAATCCCATCGTTCTTTCCTTCTCCGAAACATCCCAAAGAAATTTTATGGCACGCCTTGGATGTCAGGAGAACTCTCAAGGCCTACATTATTCGCACCGAAGACATCAGAAAAACTGAGTCCTTGTTCATTAACCTGGGAGCACAAATGTCACGTGCCGCCATCAGTTCCACTATTAAAACATGCATCACAGAAGCATATAGGTTATCCAACACTCCTGTTCCATTAGGGATCACAGCTCATTCCACCAGAAGCGCTGCCACCAACGCAGCATTTAGGCGTCAAATCCCGGTGGAGGACATATGCAAAGCAGCTACATGGTCCTCCAGTACATCGTTTATTAAACATTACAGACTGCAAACCATGGCTGACAATGACACAGCCTTCGGTCACAGAGTCTTAGAACACATCTTCGGTGAATAATCCCACCCAACAGGGACACTGCTTGGGGAGGTCTCAATCAGGATGCCCGAGGTCACCTCCAGGAGAACGTTCCATTGGTAGACTTACCCTGAAGGGGCCTTCTCCTGGACGGCGACGAGGGCATCCTGGCGACGAGGGCATCCCTGAAAATTCACCGAGTTTTATAGAACCTACTTCCCATACAGTAAAGCGTTGACCAGCCAGAAAGGGAAATCATAGGTTATGGTTTCTAGACTAGACATCCAGTTATACCAAAATACATATTTCAGCCTGTTGCCAGTTGTTGTTCTTTTGTCTCATGTTTCGGTTGTTACTTCCTAATGTTCTTCGTGTGTTTGTGGAGCTCTTTTCTTATACTACTATGTTAGTCAAAATACTGGGGCCAAGATGGATGCCCAAACCTTCTTCAGGAAGTGACCACAAATTTGGTCCTGCCTCCCTGAGAATGAGTTGGGAATCACCCAATCAGGATGCCCTCGTCGCCGTCCAGGAGACGGCCCCTTCAGGGTAAATCTACCCACGGACCGTTATCATATCAGTCTGAGTTTGTGTTGTTAAAGTTGCCAAGCAACCTTTGTTTAACTGGAGAATAGTCTAAGGAATCCTGTCACAGCAGATGATGAAGCTAGATGACTTTTCCCGGATGCTCGCATCACAGTACAGCTTCAGAGCCAGAGATGCATGACATCAGTTTTGTTGATAATCTTGGTTACGTGGAGAAGGTGGAGCAGTGCAGGCCGAGGGAAGAATGCGACCGAGCCTTAGAAACTGCAAGCAAGGATAGCAGACATGAAACAAAAAGTCTGCCGCTCTTTCTGTTCCACTGGTTATCAGTAAACCTAATAGATGACTCCACTACCAGCCAGTAAGAGTCTGATCAGAGGTGAACTTCTTGGCCCAGTGGAAAGTTATAGTTGCTGAACTGCTTATTTTCAAAACATCACAGCAATATAAGATTTGTTCCTTTGGATGTATGTTTGACAAGAGAGCCTGCCATGGCATATGGGATGGGATTATCTTTCACAAAGACATCTTTTTCATCTATCCTGAAGGCACAGAAGGTCTGTTGCCTCGAGCACCAAGGAAATCCTAAATCTATCAGGCTGAGCTGTGTACATTAGGCGAACTGGAATCGTCTTCAGTGCCTGTAATTCTCCTTCCGAAATTCACGCCTTCAAAGAAACTCAGATGTTTTGGGTAGAACGAAGACAGACGAAAAGAGTCTATCGAAGCTGGACGTGTGTTTCCTTTAAAAAGGAATGTTGATTTTCTGTCGCTGACATCTTTTGGACATTTTGTTATTCTGTACCAAGGGCCAGTTGTGGAGAGAATATTGTTTATGTAGTCGATTATTTATTATATTTGTATGTCACCCTTTCCCTTACAGGCTCAGGACAGCTTCAATCATATAAACCCAGTAAATATAATCCACCCAACTGATTGTTGTGGGTTTTCCGGGCTGTGTAGCCATGGACTGGTAGATCTTGTTCCTGACGTTTCGCCTGCATCTGTGGCTGGCATCTTCAGAGGTGTGTCCCAGAGGGAAGTCTGTTACACACTGTGTCCACTCTACCCTCTGTGACAACAGACTTCCCTCTGGGATACGCCTCTGAAGATGCCAGCCACAGATGCAGGCGAAACGTTAGGAGCAAGATATACCAGACCACAGCCACGCAGCCCAGAAAACCCACAATAACCAGTTGAATCCGGCCATGAAAGCCTTCGACAATACAACAAACCACCGAAGTTTAAAGCCAGTAATTCCTAACCCTAAAACAGATCTTTTGCCTTGAACACCAAGTAATTCCCAAATCGGTGTCTTGCGTGCCGGCAAGAGTTGGGCCCCAGGTTCTGCAGCTGAATGTTCCTCTGTATTGTCGAAGGCTTTCACGGCCAGAATCACTGGGGTGCTGTGTGGTTTCCGGGCTGTCTGGCCGTGTTCTAGCAGCATTCTCTCCTGACGTTTCGCCTGCATCTGTGGCTGGCATCTTCAGAGGATCTGATGGTAGGAATGGAAAGCAAGTGGAGTATATATAATTGTGAGGTGGAAAAAAAAGGTGAGGCCATCTGAATAGAAGTAGCCTGGCATGTGAGTCACAGATGAAGTTCGCAGTAGCATGGGAGAAACAATGAAGCTAGCAAGGTCAATAGGTGAATGGATCTGAATAGAAGTATCCTGGTCTTTGTTCCCTTTGAGTGCTATAGTCTATAGTTGTCCTGTGTTTGTGTGGAGCTGATCAGTCACTGTCTTGATTCTAGAGTTTTTCAACACTGGCAACCAACTTCTGTTCATCTTCATGGTTTCTTCCTTCCTGCTGAAATTGTCCATGTGCTTGTGAATTTCAATGGCTTCTCTGTGTAGTCTGACGTAGTGGTTGTCAGAGTGGTCCAGAATTTCTGTGTTTTCAAATAATATTCTGTGTCCAGGTTGGTTTATCAAGTGTTCTGCTATTGCTGATTTTTCTGGCTGAACTAGTCTGCAGTGCCTTTTGTGTTCTTTAATTCGTGGTCTAGTAGCGCCATGCTTTGGTGGTTCCTATGTAGACTTGTCCACAGCTACATGGTATGCAGTAGACTCCTGCAGTAGCTAGAGGACCCCTCTTATCCTTTGCTGAATGTAGCATTTGTTGAATTTTCTTAGTGGGTCTGTAGATTGTTTGTAGGTTATGTTTCTACTCTATTCAGATGGCCTCACCTTTTCACCTCACAGTATATATACTCCACTTGCTTTCCATTCCTACCATCAGATCCTCTGAAGATGCCAACCACAGATGCTGGCGAAACGTCAGGAGAGAATGCTGCTAGAACACGGCCAGACAGCCCGGAAACCACACAGCACCCCAGTGAATGTTCCTCTGATTCTCATTAGACCTTTTGTGTCCTTCAGTTTCGCTGCAGTGCTGTTCTGTGGATTGCAGAAGGCTGCTTCAGTGTTCGTACAGTGACACGCATTCAGCCAAGGGGAGGGGGATGCGCCAGGCTGCCTCACTACCGTGTTTCAGGACCACTGCTGATTTGAATGTATGGACAATTAATGGACATCTGGTCCCATGGACTTAGAAGGGTGCCACTCTGCTTTGGGTTGCACTGTAAATATATCCACAGGGTTTTCTGTCGCAAATGATTTCCCAAGCAGCAGAGGACACCCTCTTCAACTGAATGTGCTGCTGATAAACTACCCTGTTTCCCTGAATATAAGACATCCCCTGAAAATAAGACGTAGTAGAGGTTTTGCTGAAGTGCAAAATATAAGGCATCCCCCAAAAGTAAGACGTAGCAAAGTTTTTGTTTGGAAGCATGCCCGACGAACAGAACACAGAAAAATAACACATCCCCTGAAAATAAGACATAGCACATCTTTGGGAGCAAAAATTAATATAAGACACTGTCTTATATTCGGGGAAACACGGGTATGAAATACCGTTTCCTCGAAAATATGACCCACCCTGAAAATAAGCCCCAGCTTGATTTTTCGGGATTTTTGCAGGATGCTTGAAATATAAGCCCTACTCCAAAAATAAGCCCTCGTTACAGATTCCCCGGCACAGCTGATCTGGTCACGTGGGCCGGGGGAGGGGAGGGGCAAAACATCGGGGAAAATAAGACACCCCCTGAAAATGAGCCCTAACACATCTTTTGGAGCAAAAATTAATATAAGACCCTGTCTTATTTTCGGGGAAACACGGTACCTCTGGTGTTGGAGGACAGTGCCATCAAGTAACTTGATGGCATTTTCCTCCACTACCAGAGGTATCTCGTAGTTTGTCAGCAGCCCATTCAGTTGAAGAGGGTGTCCTCTGCTGCTGGAATACACCCTGCAAACTAGGTGCATTTTATATATTAAAGCTGGCTGTAGAGCTAAGGAGGGAGGAATGAAACTCGCGCTGCTTAAATCTGTCCATTTAAGCCCAATAAAACCCACTGAGGTCTCGGCTTCAGTGGCTTGTTTTCAGTAGTTTATTGCTTGCAGCTGCCATCCTTCTGAGTACATTCTCCAAAAGCCGCAGGCAACAAAGGCAGGGACTTTAGTGTCCCATTAATTTGCCGTGCTAATGACTTGAATCAATCCTTATGCAAAGGGCCCAGACACCCTCTTATAAATTCCTACAGTAATCACAGTGATGGCTGTAATCTGTCCCGCCGAAAGATCTCAGGAGGTTTGTGAATTGATCTGCTGTGTCCTGGACCAGCCTATAACAGCCGTGGATTTTACTCCAGATGCTAGTGACTGGCTATTCTTATCAGCCCCTGCCGACATGGCCAGTGGGCCATGCTGGCAGGGGCTGGTGGGAATTGTAGTCCATAACATCTGGAGTGCTGTAAAGGTTCGCCACCACGATCTATAGCCTTAGGAGTACGGTTAACCCATATTTCCAGATGTTTATGGACTAAGAGTCAGCCCCCGCCAGCATGACCACTGGCTGCTGGCAGGGGCTGATGGGGATTTAGTCCATGAACATCTGGAGTGCCATAGGTTGGCCACCCCTGTTCTAGGGTCCTAGTGTTTACCAAATGCTTTCCCCAAGGCACTAGGACCTAAGCGGACATTCTTGAACAAAGACCCTCCAGGAATGGCAGATCAATTCACAAATCTCCTGAGTTCTTTTGGTGGGATAGAGTATAAACTCATGCAGGCATAGAACCCCAGGCAAGGATGGGAGAGGGTGAAATATATATAGTGCAGACCGAAGTAGAGTTACTCCAAGCCAGAGCATATCGTTTTCAGTAGGCTTACGATGGGAAAGCTCTGTATAGGCTTGCACTGTATAGTCACTAATTCTTGGGATCCCTTCTTCATGCTGTTCATCTTGTGGATAAACAGCCACTGTAATAGTTGTCACTCTGGTTTTATTAGAGCAAATTAAAATGTTTATGAATAAGATAATTTTTTTATCAATTTCCAGTAAAGATAACAGAAAAAATAGCTCTGGTTTCTCAACATAACATAAAAGGTCTGCCTTTAATCACCTCTTCTCATCCGCAGCCAAATTCCCACTAGGTTAGTAAAGATGTGTTTCATCCACCAATCTGTAGAATTAACAACTCTGGAAAGATGCTTTCGTAGGGAGACGCAGCCTCTGACATAAAAGACCTCAGTAAAATGGTGACTTCATTCGCCATTTCCTCCTCCCACCCACTCCTCCACATGTTCCACCCCCCCACCCCACTCATCACAGCTTGGTCTGAACTAAACGACAAATGGACATCATGAGGAAATGTTGGATTAAGTTACAGTTGGATTAAGTTACAATTTTACTTAGGTCTTTTGAACAGGGTAGCACCTTCGACCGTGACATCTCATATGTCCCTGCTTGACTCCCAGCCGCAGAGGCCAACCTACTGGAGATCCCTGGCCCCTCAATGATGCAGCTGCTCCACTGGCCAGGGCCTACGCTCTGGCCCCCGCCTGGTGGAACACTCTTCCAGTTGTCCAGGGCCCCGGGACCTTGGCGCATTTTTTGCAGGGGCCAGCCTGTAAGACTGAGTTGTTCCACCGGCCTTTTGGAGAGGCCAGCCTGAGTGTGTGCCTCCATTCCATGGGTTCTCAATATCATCGGTGACCACTGTCTCCTTTTAGGGGAGGATTTCATTGAGTTTAAGTTAAATAAGGTCTTTGTGAGATGCCTTCCTAGAAGTAACTGCTGTTTTAATTATATTTATGATGGTTTTATGGTTTTGTTGTACAATCGCTTCCAGATTCTCTCGGGATGGGCTATATATTAGCCAGATAGATCGATAGATCAAATAGTGATGGGTAGAAGTGGTTTTATTAATGTGAACACGGGTGGGGGAAGACAGTTGGAATTTTGTAGGAAAATCTTGTCTTGTCTGATCATGGCTCCAGTCTCCAGATTTCACTATCGACAGAAGGGGCTGTGTAAAGATGATGTTGTAGACCATGTATATAGATGTTGTAGATGATGTATGTACTGATGTTGTTCCTTCCTGTCTTGAACAATAGCGTATATAAACTTTGTATTTCCCATAGTATCCTAATTTGCGGAAGAGCATCAGTTGCTGCTTTGATTTGTGTCCCACTTGTGAGCGTGTGCAATTCTCCTTCCGAAATCTACAAGGAATGCCCATTATTTTCATCCCAATTCACTCGTCAGTGTGGGGAGGCATGCAGCTAGACGTTGAGATTTTCCCTTCGCATCTAACCGCACGCCTCCTCCTGTTGACGAGAGAATTGGGTTGAAAATAATGAGTATTCCTTGTCAATACCCGCATTTCGTGTCTTCGTTATTTCCATAATAATCCAGACTTTCGTTGATCCTTGTTTGGATGTCTACTTGCATGTAATCTGCTTTGAGTTGAACGTCCGTCTGACTCTCTTGGCAAAAAGCTTCTCAAGTCCATCCAGGGTAGATAACAGCACCGGCGATCTCTGACTGTGTTAGGAGTGAAGCCCGGAATACGTAACCTGATTGCAACTTCCTTGTAACCTGTTTGAGGTGAGCATTGATTGATATAGTCATAACCTTTTTATAGGATTACAATTATCAGATTCTCGCCAGCATGGCCAATTGTCCATGCTTGCAGGGGTTGATGGGAATTGTAGTCCATAACATCTGAGTGCCAAAGGTTCGCCACCACTGGTATAGGGCCTTTCTCTCTTCCTTTCCATTCACATGTTTATTGCTGTGACAACAATTGTAGATAACTAGACTGAATGACCCTGAGAAGCCTCCATGATTCAGGGAAACAGGATGCACCTGAAGGGGTAGGGGAGGCAGGTGGCTGTATCTATCCCCATCGCGGCCTTGAAGGCGCCTACGCCTTCAAACAACTTATTTTCACACTTTCTCTGGGAAATTGGTAGGGAGGGATTGGGCGAGGATAAAGGAGCCCAGGAAAGCCAGGTTGAACAGAACTGGCTTTCTCAAGCTAAGTACTCTCTGCCTTTCAATAAACACTTCTGATCAAGAATCCAGAGTCTGTTTATTGCAGTGGTGATGAACCTATGGCACAGGTGCCAGAGGTGGCACTCAGAGCCCTCTCTTTGGGCACAAGCAAACAGAGTGCCCCTCCCCACACACACACATCCAGGCTGGCCTGGGTCGCTGGGCTCCATATTAGCATTAAACCTAAGACCCAGTTTGGTGTAGGCAACCCTGTTAAGCACTGTTAAACCTCCACTGATTTTCATGCTAAGAACTGAAGTAATGGTCCTTTTCCTGAGCGCTCGCTGCTGGCAATGGGCTTGCTTCTGGAGTAAAACCCTCCAAGGGTCGCGTGATTCACCTCGTTGAAGAGTTTTCGCACGGCTAAGCTGTAGCTACAGCCACCCATCACCACTGCTTCCAGCAACACACTGAGCCAACCGTTTTTTTCTAAACTAAAACCTCAGTATTCAGGTTAAATTGCCGTTTTGGCACTTTGCGATAAATAAGTGGGTTTTGGATTGCGGTTTGGGCACTCTGTCTTGAAAAGGTTAGCCATCACTGGTTTATTGGCTTAAGGTCCGAGACCTAACAGACTGTCCTGATGTTACACCAGGGTCCGGACCAGAGCACAGATTACTCTAGGCCAGGAGGTGTCCACCAGCCAGGATAATTCTATCAGCCCCACTGGCTACAGCAAGGGCTGATGGGAATTGCAGTCCACGAACATCTGAAGCGCCAGAGTTGGACACCCCTGCTCCAGGCACATACATAGCCTGTATGGAAGATTGGCTGTTTCTGGCACACAGGAATGTGTATCTTGAGCTCGTGCTGTGCCGCAGACAGGCCGTGTCCCTCATTCACTATTTCAGCACTGTCCTATCTTGTCAAGGCTGAGTGGTGCCAAAGACGCCCAAAGGCATCTTGCGCAGTCTCAGGGTCTCCCATCAGCCTGAGCACATGTTGATGTAGTTGGCAGCTGTCACTGCTGCTTATTCCCGCTGAAGAAAGGAGCAAACAGAAGGTCCCGTGGCTGCTGCCGTCTCTGCTCCTTGCACTGAATGTGTCGATCGAAAGGTTTCTCCCTACTCACAGGAGGGGGGATGGAGGGCCCCTGGTTTGATGGTAGATCCTCTACTTGGCTTGCAGGAGGGCCCCAATTCGATTCCCAGCATTTCCAGTTAAAAGGATCAGGAGTTAGCACTGGATGCATTCCACCTAGGGGACAAGGCTTTGTCCCCGGCGAATACTTGGTCACGGGGCTTTTGTGGCAAAAATTTCCTCCCCACAGACTTCACCATCATCATTGACCGGCAGCCTGCTTTACACAGCACATTATCAGGCAGGTGCTCAGGCTGCCTTAGCCTCGGGCCTCACTTCTGGGACGGGTGGCCCCACTGGCCAGTTCCACCTCAGTCTATTTAGCATTGTGACTCCTCACTCTCCTTGAACCACAGCGTGTCTTGCCTCTTCAGGGTGCGTGGTCATGCAACAAACCTCCCCTGCTCAGAAGGGAAGGAACGAGTCCGGAGGAAGCAAGCAGCAGTAGCATCGGCACAGGGGAAAGAGGCTGGCCCCTGTCTTTGGTTTCTGAGTTCTGCCTGCCGCTGACCACTAACAGCTCGTGTCCCTCGCAGCAAGCCATGAAGGCCTCGCCAGAGGACAGAGAGGTTTGTTGCCTGTCCATCACTACCCCCCCCCCCCCACACATACCGATCAGTAAGTTTTTTTTTTCCACCCCCAGCCCATAGTTCCCCCTCCCCCCCAACAAGTGGTTTCACCGTTCCTTTCTATGGTCGCCTCCGCTGCTGGCTCGCCATGGCCACTCATGGAGAGGCAGCAAGAGGCTGGGCAGGAGAGGCAGCCCTCACCAGGTGTGCAGGAAACAGGCAGCAAGTGGCCCACGGGCTCGAGCCCTGCCCTCAACCATTGTGCCAAACAAAAGAGCAGAGTTTCAGCTCGCCTTTGCAAAGAGGGAGGAAAATCCCCTCGTTTTAGGAGCCACCGTCTCCCTAATCTTGAAACGTTGCTTCAGGTTTCTCAGCTTTGTGCACTTCATAGTCCGCGTTTCTGCTTACCTCGACCTGGAGGTGCTGTGGGCAACGGAGGCAACCACGGAGTGAGATTCTGTGCCAACCTCCCAGGTCCGAGGTAAGCAAGAACGAGTTTAGCTGAGTGCATTAGAAACAGAAATTTAGGCGGTCGTTTTCGAAGATTGGGAGAGACGCATTTTTAGGGAGCTTTAAACGAGGCCTTCTGTGGTGCGGAAAGTTAAACAGCAGCTCGGGGTTGGAGGAGCGCCGGTGTTCAAGCTCATCGTTCCCTAATGGCTTGTTCCTCCCAACCCAGGCTTCGTTTGCAGCTCGCCTTTTGCAAAGAGGAGGAAAATCCCTCGTTTGTAGAGCCAGGGAAGCTAAACTGTCCCTCCCAATCTGAAACGTTACAGCCAGGTTTCTGAAGGGCTTCTCAGGTGCCGCTTGCTGCCTCTCCCCCCGAGTAGCACCCATCACCCGGGAAGAGGAACTCCCCAGCCCTCAGCCCTCTGCTGACTTCCCCCCGGCCTCAATTCAAATTAACACGCAGCCAACTGAGAGGTAGCACTTCCTTCTACCCCCCCCTGCAGCCCTGCCCACGTCTCAAGGCAGTCCTGACACCCCCCAATCTCCTTATAACCCACGAGGCAGAAATCCCCTGGCCTCCCTCTCCCCACGCCTGAATAGTCTGGCACAATCCCCTCAACTCCTCCCTCGAGTGCACATTATTATTCCGTAGCTACTTTTTTTTTCCACCTCCCAGTCCTGTGTTTTAACACGACTAAATATCCCTCCTTTCATGCGGCCAGGGCTTGTGGTAGATATGTTACTGCTTTTCAACACCACATATAGCTTCAGTCTCCTTGCTCATTCTGAACCCTACTCTTGTTCTGCAGACACTATTATTTTGTCTGTACACCTGTGATACCTAAGATTGTTCCCTCTGTATTAGCTGTCTCCTGTCTGTCACCCTGATGTAGCTTTCAATGCCATGAGCTAAGGAAGGAAAGCCCCCCCCCCCCCACTTTCTGGCATGTCAGTGTGGATTCTAATCTGCATGAATGACTGTGTCTGGAAACAAGATTGCTCAGACTGGTCCTCTCTAGTTAGATCTCAGAAGCTAAGCAGGGTTAGCTCTCATTGGTACTTGATGGAACTTGTTAAAGAAATCCAGGGTCATTGGCAGAGGCAGGCAATGGCAAACCACCTTTGAACATCTCTTGTTTTGAAAACCCAACAGTGTCAAATTACAATTGGCTATGACTTAGTGGCACTTTCCACTACCACCACTGGAAACAGGTAAGTGTATGAATTCAAGTTATAGGATGGCAGAGTACAGGATTTGATTTTGGGTATGTGTGTCAGGGATCTGCCAAATAGTTCATGTCTTGAATAGATACTAGGTTCAGCATAACTTGTCTTGAGATCCTTGTATTTGAGACTAAAGGCCGTCGTAGACAAAAGTCTAGATAAGTGCTCAAGACCTGTTGATTTAATCCTCGTTGAAATAAGATGTATACCATGAGGGGACTGCTGTTTAGAGGGATAACACTCAGTTTAGTGTAACTAAAACATAATGTAGTTAACTAAACATAATGTAGTTCTCTTTTGGAGAAAGATTCAGGTTGGATTTTATTCAAGTGCTTCAAGTCTCCTGCAATGAAAGGGAAAGCCATTCTTATTCAGGAGATTTGGTAAATTGCATCTTTCCAGAGAGGCTTGTTCCTTTTAAGCATAAGGAGAAGCTGAAAACAGGCATTCCTGCCTTTGCTTAAGGAGCCAACGGGGTGGGTGGGATCTCTTTATATTATTCAATTATTCTTAAACTAAATCTCAGAATAAAGAGGATGTAAAATCTTAGCTAAGGTATAAGTAGACTTAAACCAATTTCTTAACTGATGTGTTCACATAACTTCAGAACTTTTCTTATTGCAAGGAAAATTTACCATTGATTATCTTATTTTACAAAACAAAATTTCCTTTTGTATTGTCAGCTTCCTGGCTGATTCAACTGGTTGTTGTGGGGTTTCCAGGCTGTGTGGCTGTGGTCTGGTAGATCTTGTTCAACGCTTCACCAGCATCTGTGGCTGGCATCTCTCAGAGAGAGAAGTGTTACACACTGTGCCCAGCATTGTGATTTCTGCTGATTTTAACCTTTGTTCACCGTTATTTGGGCTTGAAATTCTCCCAGTTTGTCCCCCCCACCCCCTGCTTTGTGGCTAGGCTGTTACTTGCTAACCTTGCTTTGGTTCACTTTCTTTAAGTTTGTTGTCTTAGCGCTTTTAAAAAAGAAACAACCTTTCAGGAAGTGGTTTTATTTCGTAGTTCTTGCTGTGCCCTGGGCAAACCTGTGGGTCTCCCTACTCAGTTTTTTTTTTTTTGGGGGACTTGTGTTTCTGCTGTCGCAGTGCTGTGTGGATTTGGTGAGATTCAGGGCTTGCAAATGTGCCTCCCCTGATGTCCATAGTTCATTAGGTGTTGTAGAGTGGCTTCATTTTAAAAGGGAGGTGTGGAAGGCAGTAGGGAAGGGTGTGCGCCCTCCGTTCTTCTGGAGGGAAAATGCTGCTATTCTCTCATTTGAAGCAGTGAGAGGTGTGGATTGGGTGAGGCTTTTGCTGTTAGCGCCGTTGTCCCCTGTGGTAGAGATTTCAATGGCGGTGCTCTGTTGAAGTCTTGCTCTGTAGGGCACCAAATTTACCTCTTTCAGGGCTGCTGCTGAGTGTCCTGACAGGAACCAGTCAATCCTTTGCTGAAGTTTGCTTTGAGGGGCAAATGCTATGGGGCACCAGTTGAAGGTGAAGCTGCTGCCTACAGTCAAGAAAGCCCAGACATTCAAACTTCAGCAAAGCTGGCTGGTTCTATCTCTACAATGGAATAGTTCTGAACTGGGCTTCTTAGATACTCTGGGTGCCTTCCTTAGGTGTCATAGATGAGTTTCTTACCTTTATGGCTTTAAACATATTTCAGATGAAAGCAGTTATTCGTGGCTATTCCTAAGACTATGTTTCTGCTAAGTTATTTTCAGAAGACTGAGTTCATGTCAGTTAGTGCCTTTGTCGCATTAAAATTCAATGTGTGCAACTACTGTGGAAAAACATGACTTGAAATTTGTCCCTCGTCCTCCCTCTCTTCCTTCCTCCCTCCCAGCACGCGGTGTTTCCAATGTTGGGGTCAATTGGGGTGGTGCTAGATAGAACAATCAGAACGTGCTTTCACAGCAGCGGATAAAAAACATTTTGGTTACTAAAAAAAAAATTACAAAGGTTTGATTTCTGCTGAGTGGTATGGACTATTGCTGCATTGAGGCATGTTCTATAATGTGATGGTGATTAGAAATGACCTGGTGCAAAAGAATCATTGTTTGGTCATGGGGGGGGGTCATGGGGGGGCGCCAAACTCAAGTTTTGTCCCCGGGCTACAGTTTGCCTAGGTACGCCCCTGGGAGTTAGCGGATACAAAAGATCTCTGCCTGAGTCCCTGGAGAGCCACTGACAGTAGTCAGTACTGATGGTTCTGATTCAATATAAGAGTCACAGGAGCAAGTTCAACATATCAATGTATTGTCGAAGGCTTTCACGGCCGGAATCACTGGGGTGCTGTGCTCTGGGATCCTCTGAAGATGCCAGCCACAGATGCAGGCGAAACGTCAGGAGAGAATGCTTCTAGAACACGGCCATACAGCCCAGAAACCACACAGCACCTCAACATATCAACTTCGAAAGAACACAGATTACATGCGAGTAGACATTCCAAGCAACCAGAGTCTCTATTGCTGTGCAAATAACAGGGATATGGAACGCTGGCATCGTTTCGTGCTTCATTCAGTCTTTCACTTCTTTTGATTTGTGTCCAGCTCGTGAGTGTGAGCGGTTCTCCTTCCAAAATTTATAAGGAATACCCATTCTCCTGGATGGTGTAGGCCATCTTGTTTGGGTTGTTCTCTACCGTCAATCAAGGAGGCAGGAAATCTACTTTGGTCACTTCCTGTAGGCGGGTCGTAGCCGTCTTGCCCAGTATCTTCCTGCCTCGTCAGGGAGTGCAGCAAATTCAGTAGGCTCTTTGCTTATTGATCGGCTTCGTGTCCTTTGGTTCCCAAAAACTCCTTTCTGTGTCTGTGAGAGTTTGTAGTCTTTTTTCCTTGTAACTCTGTGTCTGTGGTCCCTGCCCATCCTTGTGTTTCTTCCGCCAAAAAAAGCCTTCCCTTCAGCTGCTATGGGCGCTACCATTTCTCCTCACAAGGAGGGATTCTGCCGCTCGGCAGCGGAGAACACAGAGGGCAGTGACCAGGTCTGCCAGTCGAGCCTCCCGCTCTCCCTCGCGCAGCCGTGTGCTGACAGGGGCTGATGGGAATTGTAGCCCATGAACATCTGGAGTGCCATAGGTTTGCCACCACGGCGCTAGATGCTGAAGTCTTCCTTTGCATCTAGCCATACGCCTCCTCATGTTGAAGAGAGAATTGGGTTGAAAATAATGGGTGTTCCTTTTCAATACCAGCGTTTCATGTCTTCGTTGTTTCCATAACAATCTGGACTTTCGTTGATCCGTGTTTGGATGTCTGATTGCATTCAATTTGTGTTCTTGGCTAACTCTTGATATGTGTTGAACTTGCTGAAGTTAATGGCGAATCTTTAAATCTCTCAGCCGTTGTATCCGCAGCAAATTATATATTTGGAGTATGCATTACTGTGGTGTCTTCATGCCCACTCAGCAGGGTTGTAGGGTGCTAACCGCTATCATATCTAGATGTTATGAGGATACAGATTCTCATCAAGTTCTCTGCCAGCACGCAGCCACCTGGCCACGCTGGCAGGGGCTGATGGGAATTCATAGTCCATAACATCTGGAGAGTGCCAAAAGCTGTTTCACCCACCGCCATAGAAACCTGGCTGATAGTTTATGGTGTAGCCTGTTATAGTTTCTATTGTATTAGGTTGCATTTTTTCCCCACTAAAAACTGAGATTTTCTTGGACTGGTTTTCCAGTACATAAGGCAGTTTCCTATGCGTTCATTTTGGGAGGATGACCAAAATGGCCAAGGAGTCTGGGAATCCATGCCCTCTACGAGGAGAGATTTCGTGGAGCTGGGGATTGTTTAGTTTTGGTGAAGAGAAGGTTAAGGGGGGACATGATAGCCATGTTTAGATATTTGAAGGGATGTCATGTTGGTGAGGGAGCAAGCTTGTTTTCTGCAGCTCCAGAGACTGGGACCAGGAGTGATGGCTTCAAGGTGAAGGAAAAGAGATTCCACCTAAACATTAGGAGGAACTTCCTGACAGTTTAGGACTGTTCAACAGTGGAATACACTGGAGTGTTGTGGGGTTTCCAGGCTGTAGGGCGGGCCATGTTCCAGTAGCATTTTCTTCTCCTGGACGCTTTCCGCCTGCATCTGTGGCTGGCAACTTCGGAGGATCTGATGGTAGTAAAGCAAGTGGAGGATATATACCTGTGGAATTTCCAGGGTGGGAGAAAGAACCATTTGCATTGCTTAACAAGTGTAAAGGGTGCAATTAGCAAGTGTGATTTGCTTGTGTTGAGTGGAATCCACCCATTTTAGTGTATGTAGGTAACAAATGAAGTGCTGCAATAATCAATGGAAGGTAGTGAGGGGCATCTCGCATAGTAGTTGCCTGGCATTTTAATCCCTTTGATTGCTTCTCTCCTGCCTGAGACATCCATAAATACCAGGTGTCAAAGTGGTAGTTCACTAACCATTGTCTTAGATTCTGAGCAAGTTTTCAGAACTGGTAGCCAAATTTTGTTCATGTTCATGGTTTCTTCCTTTCTGCTGAAATTGTCCATGTGCTTGTGGATTTCAGTGGAATACACTTCCTTGGAGTGTAATGGAGTCTTCTTCTTTGGAGGTTTTTAACAGAGTCTGTATGACCATTTGTCAGGGGTGCTTTGATTGTCTGTTCCTGCATTACAGGGGGTTAGACTTGATGGCCCTTGGAGTCTCTTCCAATTCTATCACTCATGAACTGCACTATGTCCACCTGTTAGCCAGAAGCTTATAGGAAATTAAAAGGTCAACTATTGGATAGAGCCATGGTGGCGAACCTTTGGCACTCCAGATGGTATGGACTACAATTCCCATAAGCCCCTGCCAGCATGGCCAATTGGCCATGCTGGCAGGGGTTGATGGGAATTGTAGTCCAGACCCTACATCTGGAGCGCCATAAGGTTCGCCACCACTGGGATAGAGAGGGTTCTACCCTAATCACCGCGAAAGCCAAAAGAAAATGTGCTCCTCCTTGTATTTTTCTCTCCCCATTTCAACGAAGGCCAATGTGGCACACTACCTGCATTGCGTTTAATAAACTCCTGTTCAAAAGGAGAGCCATAATTCTCGCCAGGTTTAATTGTTATGCCTTCTGCCTTGTTACATGGCAGATTTCAATAAACAAAGAAAAGCTAAAAAGATTTGTGCCCATGTAACATTGGCTCCAGTTAAATCTCTGGCCCACCAATTACTACACTGTCTCAGATTCAAGGAAATCAGATCCAAAGTATGTGAATCTACACCTTCTTACATTTACCCCATCTCCCCGATTTAATTAGATTACACTACTTGTTGGACAACCCTGATCCTTCTCTCTGTATGATAGTGGCAGACTTTCTCCTGGAAATTACTAAATGCCAGTAGATTTCCTTCGTCCTAACATGTATATCCTGTATTGTATGTGCTTTTTAATCTGTTTTTATTATTGTTGTACTGCTGTCTATGCCAATAAGGGCTTGCTTCTTCACCTGTTAGCTATGTGTTATGGGTCAGGTAGGTGTTGTCCACTTCTAAAGTTCTTCATCTCTGTCCAAGGAACTCTGTCCCTGCTCTTTGGAAGGAAGACGGGCTGAAATTTTATTTGAAGGAGCTCAGCAGATTCCTGATTTTCATCTGAAGTTATTTGCTGGGTTTGAGGGCAGTTTAACAGAGCACCTAATACCTGAAATACCTGTGAAGACAGGGAAGGTGGGAGGGACAGTCATTTGCCGCAGCTGGCTTAGTGTTATCAAGTGGCCCCTACACTGTGGAATGCGCTCCAAAGGGGGATCACTACTGCACAGAGGATTATCGGCTGCCCTCTCCCCTCCTTGGAAGAACTCCATAATTCCCGGAGCCTAAAGAAAGCCCAAAATATTCCGAGAGACCCATCTCATCCAGCACACTCTCTTTTTGAACTGTGACCATCCGGCAGACGATGCAGGTCTATCAAAACTAGGACAAAGAGGCTTAGAGACAGCTTCTATTCTAGAGCTGTGGCGATGCTGAACTCCGCGGCTTCGTGTTGATGTGTTTGGGGCTGTGTCGGGATGGGTGGAGGGAGGAGAAAGTGAGGGTGGGGTATGAGTCTGAAATGGTGTGCATCGAGGAATGCTGCTGGAAATTTTGTTGTGCGTGCACAGTGACAATAAAATGCTTATGCTTATGCTCTCTCCAGAGGTTCGCCTGGTGCCTTCTCTCCTGGCATTTCCTCACCTGGTGAAGACCGTCACTTTCATCCAGGTGTTTGGCTGACTCCCCACACTGGGGAGGAGCCCCGAGGCATCTGAATGCCCTTCCCTTTTTGTGAATGGGTGGGGTGGGTGCAGGAGATTTTAGATTGTTTTAGGGGAGTGATGGCGAACCTTTTCGAGACCGAGTGCCCAAACTGCAACCCCAAACCCACTTATATATCGCAAAGTGCCAACATGGCAATTTAACCTGAATGCTGAGGTTTTAGTTTAGAAAAAATGATTGGCTCTGAGTTACTCGGGAGTAAGCTTGGTGGCAGTCGGTGGCTTTGCTTTGAAGCAACCGTGCAACTCTTCGAACAGGTGGATCACGACCCTAAGAGGGTTTGCTCAGAAGCAAGCCACATTGCCAGCAACCGAGCTTACTCCCAGGTAAAGGATCACGCTTTAGTTCTTTGCATGAAAATCAGTGGGGTTTAACAGTGCTTAACAGGGTTACCGACACTGCTTCCCCAAAACTAGGTCTTAGGTTTAATGCTAATAATCTAGCCCAGGGGCCCAGGCCAGACTAGATGCGTGGGGAAGTTTCCCAATGATGAACTCCTTGACTTCATGCCGCGTGCCCACAGAGAGGGCTCTGAGTGCCACATCTGGCACTCGTGCCATAGGTTCGCCACCACTGTTTTAGGTTATTAGGATGGGAGTTTATTGTGAGATTTTAAAATTGTTTTTATTGTAAACCACTCTGAGACCATGATAAAGGGCAGAGAATAAATGTAAATAAATAAAATGTGTCTGTGGGGTCCTTTATCGTTACTAATTGCTCACTAGTAACAAGCCTTTATTGGCATAAAATAAACATACAAAATAAGCATACAAAATTTGCCCATTATTGCTCACAGTTATAGACACTGGTACTAAAATATATACATGGTCCTTCTGTAACTATAGAACAGTGATGGCAAACCTATGGCACGGGTGCCAGAGGTGGCACTCGGAGCCCTCTCTGTGGGCACGCGCCCACAGAGTTCATCATGAGGGGGGCGGAAAATCACCCCCACCCCCCCACACACACACATCTAGGCTGGCCTGGACCACTGAGCACGACGTGTGCGCACCACAGTGAGCAGGGAGGACCCGGCTGGCGGGCCTGTTGCCTGTGCTCCATGTGGCTGCTTCCCGGGGGCCAGAGAGGAGGCAGAGATGCTAGAGAGGCACAGAGCGGTGCACGCGGAACTTCCTGGAGGCTAGAGCAGGCTGGCCCCTGCTCAAGCAGGTGGGGTGGAGGAAGAGGGAGCCAACTGTTTTTTTCTAAACTAAAACCTCAGCATTCAGGTTAAATTGCCGGGTTGGCCCTTTGCGATAAATAAGTGGGGTTTGGGTTGCAATTTGGGCACTCGGTCTCAAAAAGGTTCGCCATCACTGCTATAGAACATTCCTTCAACTAAGTTGACTCACTTAAACGTCATCGAATACTTACAGAAGCTAGAAAAATTCCTGCTGGCTATATGTGGTCATAATGCATAGACATTTATTAGTATCCATCTAGACTTTACGCCTATTAGTCTTTAGTGCAGAAATTTTGCTACATTCCTCAAGCACACTGTGTGGGATCCATGTTGTTCAAAAAAGCATAGGATATCTTAAGAGCATCGGGTTAGATTGTTTATACGCAGAAATGGGATAAGTGCAGATCAAGGCGACATTGTTCTGGCTTTTGGCAAAACCTTAATAACACAATGAAAAAAGTGGTATGATTCTGAAAGGTGTCTCCACCTGACCCATATTGCATGGACATAGCCTCCTCTGTTTATCAATTTGTTGATATCTGCCATAAAGCAGCATAGAAGGCATTAGATTGAATCTGGCCAGTGTCAAGGCTATTCTTAGTTTAGGATTGGTGATCCAATATAAATAATTGGCCATATGTCCTTGTTCAATTGGAATAAGCAGGGTCAGGGGGGAACACAATTGCTCACTAACAGCCGCAGCCGAGGAGAAATTAATTTGCATTTAAGTGTGCAACTTTGATAAGAATCCAGGCATTGTGGCCACAAGCAAGGTGGCTGAGTCTTCATGTGGATGTCAGGAACGCGTGGATTCAGTTACCCTGAAATCTGTAAGCAAAAGGTCATCCCTGATATGAAAGCACCGGCTGCATTTTTAAGACGAGGCTCAGATGTTCTGTTGTCTTGGCTGTAGCTTCCTTCCAACACATTCTGTGCGGCACCAAGGAAGCTTGGCACCGGATGAATAACCTCTTGATGCCATGGGAGTGACATTTTTAAGGAAACGGTTTTGCTCAGATTTCTGTTCTGGCAAAGAACTGTCGTCCTTTTTTGCATTCTTCTTTTTCCATCACCCCTTTGCAAACCGTCTTGCCTGCCTGCTAATCTGAGAACCTTTATGAAAGAAAAGCTTTGTACTGACACAGAGAAAATGTCAAGACAACTGCTGCTGTGCTGACATGCCATGCCGTGTTTTTGTTGTTTTTTCCTTGTTGCGGTAGAGGACGGTGATTTCTTTGGTGTCACTTTCATGGAACTTCAAATCTGCAGGTCATGCATTTACACACAAGTTTTCACTTCATTTCTGGTATTGTGGAATTATTTTTTTGTAAGGATTTCTTAAAAGAGAGACAAACAACAACAAACAGGGAAAGGAAGGACTCCTAGGAGCAGCAGTGGCGTAGGAGGTTAAGAGCTTGTGTATCTAATCTGGAGGAACCGGGTTTGATTCCCAGCTCTGCCGCCTGAGCTGTGGAGGCTTCTCTGGGGAATTCAGATTAGCCTGTGCACTCCCACACACGCCAGCTGGGTGACCTTGGGCTAGTCACAGCTTCTCGGAGCTCTCTCAGCCCCACCTACCTCACAGGGTGTTTGTTGTGAGGGGGGAAGGGCAAGGAGATTGTCAGCCCCTTTGAGTCTCCTGCAGGAGAGAAAGGGGGGATATAAATCCAAACTCTTCTTCTTCTTCTTCCTTATTTCCTCAGTGCCAAATGTAATCACCATTAAAAATTTACGGCTTGCTCTTTAGTTACAGGTATGAGACTAGAATGCAGAACATTTTTAATTGTTATTGCTATTAAGATTGCTGAAAATAGAGGTGCATCAAATGAGATTTGGATGACGCTCCTGTTTTATCGTATAAGTTAAAGTCAATAATTATTTTAAATATCATTTTATCAGATATGACATTCTGAGAATGTGGGACAAACATAAACACAAACGCCAGCCACAGATGCAGGTGAAACGACAGGAGAGAATGCTGCTGGAACACAGCCATACAACCCGGAAAACCCACAACACCCTAAACCCAGACTGTGTCAGAAAACACCATCCTGTCTCTTATCACAAGAAGCCCTGTACAGACGAGAAATGATATTTGAAAATAAGTGGTTAACGCCGTGGTTCTCAACCTTCCTAATGCCGCGCCCCTTTAATACAGTTCCTCATGTTGTGGTGACCCCCAACCCTAACATTTATCCATTTTACAGATGGAGAACACTGATGCAGCAGGTCTTAGGCGACCCCTGTGAAAGGGTTGTTCGACCCCCAAAGGGGTCATGACCCCCAGGTTGAGAACCACTGGGTTAACACATTGTGATATACTAGACTTGTCTCAATGGGAATGCAAAATAACAGTGATAGAAGATGTCACAGCAGAAGAATATACCTGTCATTAGTTTTTCTATGTATAATTATTAGAAAGATTTAATGCAGATTATTAGAAAGATTTAATGCAGATAAATGATATGATTTTGAATTGTCTAAGACTGAATTGTCAATCACATGATCATCATTCAAAGTGTATACATTTTTGTTGCAATTTGAAACATAGGAAGAACGAGTGAAAGATTGATAAAATGGGCTAATAACTTTGGGTATAATATACAAATGGGAGATTATATGGTTAGAGGATCTTAAATTTACATTAAGTTCTAGTCTCAAAGAGAATGTCTATAAAATGACAGATTGTTGGTATTTGTCACCAATGAAGTTAGCAAGAATGTATTGTGTGTGTTACAAATGTGAACATCACGAAGGGTCATTTTACCATTTATGGTGGACTTGCAATAAAACTTAAACATTTTGGACACAAATACATTCAATAATTCAGAGTGTTTTAAATACTAATATACAAATGAGACTGGGGACTTATCTGTTGGCTCTTACGGACAGACAGTTTGAAAAAAGGATCTGGAATTTTGTTTTTGTGTATGACATCGGCTACAACAATATTATATGCACAAAAACGGAAAACTTCATCTATGTCTACAATAGAAGAATGGCCTGTAAAGATATCGGAATCAGCTGAGATGACTAAGCTTTTAATTAGAGAAAATAACTTATCTAAGTTTGTCAGTAACTGGAAAGCCCTGATAGACTTTGCTCAAAACAAACAAAAAAGAACAGATGATTTGGGGATTGGAGGACTAGGAAAATCAGAAAATGGATGTAATAGTGAAAAGTGTGAGTACTTCATTTCTGATATTGGGGATGAGTTTGACAGCCTGCTCTCCTCTTTGTGTGTCAGTTTAATTCCGGAAGAGTCCTGGTGTTGGTTAGCAGCAGCTCTTTGGGACCGGTGAATCCATTGTGGCCGGAGCTTCTGGCTTTTTCAGACTGTTTTAAAAGAATTAAGATAGCTTGCATGAGATGGACAGACTCTATAAAGGAAGCCACGGCCCCCAGGATGTCAATTCATAGGGTCGCCATAAGTTGGGAGCGACTTGAGAGCCCTTCACACCCACCCACAAGATAGCTTGCCTCTTTGAAATTTGCACGGCATGGATTCTAAATATTTAATGGACTGCATGAATCAAAAGCCCTCACTGAGGGAATTTAATGGCATGACGTATCCTACAATTCAGTATCATCAGTATTTTGTGCAGATGGCCTGGGGGAATGAACGTCAATCTCTTTTTGTCTTCAGGAGAACTTCAGAGCAGAAATAAAGGAGAGGGATGGCCCTAAACAAAGGGGAGGAATGAAGCATTCTTCATGAACCAAAAACAGTTAGGCTGTTGTTAGTTCCTGGTACAACAGTCAATAAGTTTGACTCTGGATATAAAATCAGAAGTCTTTATTGGGTTGTCAGCAGAGACTCAAATGGCAGGAAGCCAGATCTGGGGATCCTGGATCCTGCAAACACATTTATTCCCTTCTTTTCCCACTCAACACCCTTCCCTATCTTCCCACAGATTAGTAGAACAACAAGGTGTGAAAAGCTTTGTTATGGCATTCTGAATGTCTCAAGGCCAAGCGATGGTGCCCAGATCCTACTCCTTCCTCCTTCCCCACTTCTGGGGGCCCTTGGCGAGGTCGCCTACTTAGCTATGTTACCAAGCACAGTGATTAAGGACAGAAGGTCCATTAACATATGTCAGATCTATGAAAGGATGCTGCCTCCTGCCCAGGTGTGGCCTTGGGGCCTGGATGATGTGATGCCAGGGAGGGCGGGAGCTGTACCTGACAGCTGTGTGTGTGAGACAGTGTGCTTAGAGCCATCCCAATGGGTGCTGGTTAGGAGAGGTTCCTGATGGGGTTGTGCTGACTTTGAGACAATGTCAACCTCTAGGCCCTGTTGTTGGGCCTCACAAGGGATTGGTTGGCCACTGTGTTGGACTAGAGCTCTCCAGATGTTCATGGTCTACAATTCCCATCAGCCTCTGCCACCATGACCAATGCCATGAATGTAGTCCATGAACATCTGGAGAGCCGCAGGTTGCAGACCCCTAGACTAGATGGACTACGAGTCATATTCTACAGGGTTCTTATGGTGTTCTTATGAAGGCCTCAGCCTCCAGGCCCTGTTGCTGGACCTCCAAAGGAACAGGTTTGTCACTGTATGAGACAAGATGTTTACTAGAGGGACCACGGGCCTGATCCAGCAGGGCTCTTCTGAGGTTCTAATGAGTTCTAGAGTCATCACCTTGACACAGCGGCACTCTGCAAGACCACAGAATGAACTGCACGCTGGGATCAATATATCCGCTAAGGACTAAAGTGAACCGACCAAAGTGTTTTATATAGTCTGCCTACCTGCTTTCACGGTTTAATTGTTCGGGCCATGGCTAGCATAGGTTTGTTTGTTTGTTTGTTTGTTAAATGTATAGGCCGCCTCATCCCCGAAGGGCTCGAGGCGGCTCACAATATGCCTGTTCTCTGAGACAGCAAATCAATACAACATAAAACTTAAACCCATTAAAAACTTAAGCAGCAGTTACTAACAATAAATATAGATTAAAACAACAGAAGTTGTTTAAAAACAGACGCCCAATCTGAAGGCCAAAAAAAGGGGAGGGAGTAGGCAGGGCCCAAGATGGAATCAGGGCCCAACCAAGATGGAAAAACAGGCAGCCTCAGTTTCAGCGCGGGCGTGACAGTGGAGACCGCTGCCCAGCTCTCCTCCAAAAGCCAGTGGAATATCCCGTCCTTTACAGACTCCTAAAGTAGACTCACCAAGGTCCCGCAGGGCCCGGACAGCTGGAGGTAGAGCATTCCACCAGGCAGAGGCCACAGCCGTAAAGGCCCTGGCCCGGGTCGAGGCCAGGTTGTACTTGACCCAGTGACCAAGAGATGCAAGAACCCCAGTGTTCTGTTTGCAGTTGCCCGGGTGATCCGTCATAGAAGTCTGAAGGCCAACGCTTTTAAAAATCTCTGACTTCACCCCAAGGTGCACTTGAAGGTCTCTTGGTTCCAACCACTAGAATTTGAATCAAGCATGCTTGTCCTTTCCCCAGCACACCCCGCAGCCAGTGGACTGTCACAGTGGGGAAATGTTGAATGTGTGACACCTTCCCTTTTCCAGGCAGCCCTAATGGGTTTGTTTTGCTTTCCACAGGACCCAACGGCAGCGTCCATCTCTGACAGGGACTGTGATACACGAGAGGGAGAGACTGTAGCTATGAATTACAAACCATCCCCACTACAAGTCAAGCTAGGTAAGTTTTATGTGCAGAGGAGCCAGGTGATCTCTGAGGTTTGGGAAGTCATCTATGAAGGTCTCACTTCTGTTGTCTCAAGCAAAAATTGAGTCACTTCTCCATTTAAAATACTCAAGAAGAGTGTGCCATATAAAACTTTTTAGAAGGTTGTATTTCAAGTAAACTATGCAAGGCAACACTTAAAACATTGCTTCAAATCCACTGGCCTGCAAATGAATCTCATCGTAGATTTGCAAGGGCTGTACAATCCACCTAGTCCAACCCTCTGCTCAGTGCAGGATCAGCCTAGAGCAGCAATTTCCAACTGGGGTTCTGCAGTACCCTAGGGTGCCATGAGCACGTCCCAGAGGTACCGCAACAATACTACTGCCTCCCCCCCCTTTGCAGAATTGCCCCCCACATGGTACAAATCAAGCCGGCGGCAACAGCAGCAATCATGGCCTCCGGCCCTCCCTGTCAGGCTATGACCTGAAAATCTCCGCACATGCATCATTGGGGTCGCGAGGTGGGGTGAGGGTGCTTGCGGGCCGGCAGGCTGGGCCCTACGAGCTGCCGACCCTTTGTTCCGGCATGCTGACTTGGCCCCTTCCGGCCTTCTGAACGGCAGTAGGAGGTTAAGAGCTCGTGTATCTAATCTGGAGGAACCGGGTTTGATAAAGCAACCGTGACATACTTTGAATGGCTGCGTCGCGCCCCTCAGAGGGTTTACTCAGAAGCAACACTCATTGCCACCACCCCAACTTACTCCCAGGTAAAGGATCGTGACCATCCATCCTAGATGTGTGGGAGAGGTGCCTTTCCATTCCCCCCAAGGAATGTGGTCACACACATCAATGACATCGCACAGTATCAGGTTGCGCATTCCCATGAGCACGTACTGCTGGCCTCTGCAATTGATTTGCTGCTACTGTTCCTTTCCCATTTCACCACAATAAGCCACAGCAACGCGTGGCCAGGTACCGCTAGTAGTTAATAAGCATCACCTTAAATTGAGCTCAGTAGCAAACTGGGAGCCAGTGCAGATCCTTCTGTACTGCCGTAATATGCGCACTGCCTGGGGTTTTAGTCAGCAGCTGCACCAACTCCATCTTCCAGACTATCTTCAAGGGTAGCCCCAGATAAAGTGCACTTCAGTAGTCCAGCTTAGAGGTTACCAAAGCTTGGACAACTGTAGCCACTTCCTTTTGGTCCAGAAATTATTTTGACCTGCCTGCTCACTGTTGAATCTCTTAAGTACCATCCTGCAGTAGCTGTCCCTGGCTGTATTCAGCCATCCCAGTGGTGTAGCGCCAACAGGGCAGGGGGGAGCGATGCCCTGGGTGCGCTTCGCAGTAGGGGCGTGGTGGGGCATTCTGGGGTGGGGTGGGCAGCGCAGGGCATGCGCATGCCCCTGGCACAGTTCCCCCTTACTCCGCCCCTGAGCCCTCCTAACAAGCTGTAGTTTGTTTTAACTGTGTTTTGCTGCACAAACCTAGGGTCACCTATCAGATGTACCTTCACACAGCATGGTTTGTGAATCCCAGTTGGTCTGCAGCTATCTTCTCTTACTAGACTCCAAAGATTCTGTGCTAAACTTCCATGTACAAATCACCATTATTTAAACATCTGTCTCACTCCTACTTAGGTATAGCCAGTAAGCGTGGGAAAGACAGCCGAACAAAGATCTCCAGAGCGCCTTTGGCTGAGCTGGTGTCCCCCACCTTGCTCCCTTTTTCTGGTTTTTATATATACCCTGGTTTATATTAGGCACAGGATAGTCAGACACGAAGGACAAGAGATTACGGGAACAAAATACTAAAATGCCTCTTAAATATTTTAAATGATATTACACACAGGATAGACAGACAGTGAGGGCAAGGGATTATGGGAAGAACATACAAAAATGCTTCTTAAATATTTTAAAGGATGTTAATATTTAACTGTACATTTATTGAACAAGTCCACCCTCATATTGTTTTCTACGGTGATGCTGTAACTAATGGAGATGACAGCCCTGTGTGCTAGTTCTCCCCAGCATGGTGTAGCGGTTAAGAGCAGATGAATTCTAATCTGGAGAACCGGCTTTGATTCCCCACTCCTCCACCTGAGTGGCAGAGGTTTACCTGGTGAACCAGATGTGTTTCTGCATTCCTACATTCCTGCTGGGTGACCTCAGGCTAGGCACAGTTCTCTCAGAATTCTCTCAGCCCCACTCACCTCACAAGGTGTCTGTTGTGGGGAGAGGAAGGGAAAGGAGCTTGTAGGCCCCTTTGAGTCTCCTTACAGGAGAAAAAGGTGGGGTATAAATCCAAACTCTTATCTTCTTTTATAATTATAATAAGCCTTTATTTGGCATAACAATAATCATAACACAATAAAAAACCTGAGATAAAAGGTACACAAATACAAAGGTTTAAGATAGAATATAAATTATTGATTGTGCATCACCTCCAGTAAAAATCGTGCTACCAATTCACAAATTTCATTGTCAGAATTGTCCAGAAGGAAAGGAAGTCTACCTGATTCTCCCATTTCACTAGGTATCCTAGAAAGAATATTGGAATATTTTGATCTGATATTAGCCGATTTAGGGCAGCAAAGCAGTTGATGTGCCAATGTTTCAATTTGTTGTTCACCACAAGAGCATACCCTTTCGCTCATTTCCAAGTTGTTAAATCTACCACGCAACAAAGCGGAGGGGAAAACATTGAAGCGAGCAAGTGTGAGGGCTCTTCTCTGCATAGGATTAGTCAAAAAATACAAATAGGGAGCCATCCTGTTTTGATATAGGGTTATCTTCTTTTCTTCACTAATACAATACAGCGAGTGATTTCCCCTGGTCTGGACCGTTCATTTAAGATGGAGGAATTGGGATACCAACATGCCTCAGCTCTTCTTCAGTTGGCCATCGCAGGCTTGCCTTCCACTCAGTTCCCCCTGCCTAATCACAGGCCTCTTCCTTTGCCCTGCCTCTTCCCCGCTCCTGAGAACCAGCTTGATGTAGTGGTTACAAACCGGTGGTCTCTGATCTAGAGAACAGGTTTGATTCCCTACTCCTCCACACGAGTGGCGACCTCTTATCTAAGGGGAACTGGATTTAGTTTCCTTGTCCTACAGATGAAGCCTGCTGGGTGACCTTGGGCTAGTCACAGTCCTCTCCAAACTCTCTCAGCCCCACCAGCCACACAAGATGTCCGTTGTGAGGACAGGAAAGGAAAAGAGTTTGTAAACCCCTTTGGGTCTCCTTACCAGAAATCCAGTCTCTTCTTCTTCCTGTTCTTTTGTCTCCGTCGACTTTTCTTGTTACCTTCATCAGCACCGTAATGAAAACCAAGAAACGCGTCACACACTTAGACGGAGGTTGCACTTAACCAATATAATATGTAATTTATTATTTCTTTTCAACAAATTCTAGCATGACAATTCATAAAGTATGAATATATAACATCCAAAAATAAGAAGACATCAATGAAAACGCTTTGAAACGCGTGAGGCGTTTGAGAGATTTGAGAGACTTATTGTGATTGATTTTATAAGTCGTTATCAACGTGGACATAATCTCTGAATTGGAAAATGAACTTTGGTTTCTATATAGAAATATTTTGAAAATATAATTACCAGGTGCAAATAGGACCTATTTCTTAGTTGGCTGAACCATGGATATGGTCTTCTTATTTTTGGATGTTATATATTCATACTGTATGAACTGTCATACTAGAATTTGTTGAAAATAAATCATATATTACATATTATATTGGTAGATCAGACAAGGAAATAGTTTCACACCTGCTTAGTGACCATCATCCCCACACTACTGAATCAGTTGCCAGGTTTTTAACAAAGGCACTTGGATCAAGAGTGAAACCTTTGTGTAAATTTTAGTCAATTGGTTTTAACATAATCTGTATTTTACCACTCTTTATATGCCATTAAAGGTTTTGTATTTGTATTTGTACATATTATATTGGTTAAGTGCAACCTCCGTCTAAGTGTGTGACGCGTTTCTTGGTTTTCATTATATTACGTTACACACAATTGTTTGTATACCTTCATCAGTACCTCCTGAACCTTCATATACACCTAACGTTCACCTCATGACTTTACAATTCCTTAATATTAAAATTGCCTTGCTTGTAAATAATTATTATCAATTACACGGAGGGGTGAGCTGGAGTTCGGCAGTCCAAACTCCTCATGGACTTAAGTTTGATCCTGATGGAAGCCCCCTACATGTCCATGCCAGTTTGGTTAAAACCAGGGCGACGTATAGACGGCCCACCAGCAGCAGTGGCCCATCCACAGGGATGGTTCAATATTACTCTAGAGCAGGGGTCTGCAACCTGTGGCTCTCCAGATGTTCATGGACTACAGTTCCCATCAGCCCCTGCCAGCATGGCCAATTGGGATTTGTAGTCCATGAACATCGGGAGAGCCGCAGGTTGCAGACCCCTGCTCTAGAGCTAAGATCCAGCTTTGGTTTCAGGAGCAGTTGAGGAGAGAGTAGTGTTAGTGCACCAGAACCTACCAGGACTTTTGATAACAGGGATTGATTAAGCACTCCCCAAGACAACCCAGATTCCAGTTCCAGTGATGGGGGTGAAGGTGCACAAAATGGCCCCGGGTAATACCCCAGGTGGGCAGCTCAAGGCTCTCAGCCGTTCATCTTTCTGAGGTCGGTAAAATGAGTACCCAGTTTGCTAGGATAAAGTGTAGACAACTGGGAAAGGCAGTGGCAAGCCACGCCGTAAACAAAATCTGGTCTAGTAAACTTTGTGATGTGACATCACCGCATGGGTCAGTCATGATGCTTGATGTTTGCACAGTGGGCTATTTTTTACCTTTATACTGTTTATGTACGTTGGGTAACTTTTCACACAGGATTTTAGTTGTTTCCCCACAACTTAAGAAACCACAATTAACAAGCCAGCCTGGACTGCGGTTCAGAATTCACCAGCAAACCATAGTTTGAGTATCTGCATTTGGACATCATGATCAAACCACTGTTTGGCCATCATGATCAAACCACTATTTGGACATCATGATCAAACCACCATGATCAAACCATCGTGCATTTGGACATCATTCTCAAACCACTGTTTCCTCTAATGTCTGAGGGCAAACCACTGAGATCTTCTCTGCCCTCCCCTCCCAGTGTTCTGTGTGACTTTTCGGATGTCTTTTCACCTTCATGGTGGAGAACAAAGTCTACTGGAAAGCTGAAACATGTCACCTGTGTGTCTCTCTCAAGTGGATTAAATTCTAAAGCACTGTAGCATTTCTTTGTTTTATCTTAAGCGAACAAAAATAACTATCTGTTCCCCAGCAATCTGATACAAGCTTGTTCTGTTCTGTTGCTTGAACATTTAGTGCCAGAACATGGCAGCATTATCCCAGGAGTCCGGACGGACTCATTATAAGCCATTTCTCCTGGTTTCACGGCTTGTCCATGTGATCGTTTTCTAGGACTTCTTTAAGGTGCTTCTACTGTCATAATTTCATGCAGGGACAAGCATCTATATCAGCATGTGGCTGGGGTGGGGGTCTTACCACAAATAACCTTTGTGAGAACTGCAGCTAATATTGCATGAATTTAATATCCTCACTGAAAATTTCTCCCGAACATAGAATCATAGAGTTGGAGGAGACCCTAAGGGCCATCAAGTCTAACCCCCTGCCATGCAGGAACACACAATCAAAGCACTCCTGGCAGATGGCCATCCAGCCTCTCTTTCAAAACCTCCAAAGAAGGAGACTCCATCATACTTCGAGGCAGTGCATTCTACTGTCAAACAGTCCTTACTGTCTGGAAGTCTTTCCTGATATTTAGGTGGAATCTCTTTTCCTTCACCTTGAACCCACTACTCCTGGTCCTAGTCTCTGGAGCCATAGAAAACAAGTTTGCTCCCTCACCAACATGACATCCCTTCAAATATCTGAACATGGCGTTGTGGCTAAGAGCAGTGGCTAAGAGCAGGTGCACTCTGATCTGGAGGAACCGGGTTTGATTCCCAGCTCTGCTGCCTGAGCTGTGGAGGCTTATCTGGGGAATTCAGATTAGCCTGTACATTCCCACACACGCCAGTTAGGTGACCTTGGGCTAGTCACAGCTGTTCGGAGCTCTCTCAGCCCCACCCACCTTACAGGGTGTTTGTTGTGAGGGGGGAAGGGCAAGGAGATTGTAAGGCCCTTTGAGTCTCCTGCAGGAGAGAAAGGGGGGGATATAAATCCAAACTCTTCTTCTTCTTCTTCTCTTCACCTTCTCTTCTCCAAATTAAGCATACCCAACTCAAGTCTCTCCTCATAGGGACTCCAGACCTTTGACCATTTTGGTTTTACCATCACTAAGCGTTGTTCATGTATGTTAAAGGAAACCCAAATGGTTTTCATTCAAAACGAAAACAAGTCATGCATTTCAAGCAAGACATTCTTATGTGAAAGCCTTCAACAATACAGTTCTTACATGGTTGCCTAATCCATCATTTGAGGCACCGAGGTGAACGGGTGCATAATTTCCCCTGCGCAGCAGCAGTGTTAGCCCAAGCATTGCTGCCCTCAGGTCAATGGATTGGTTTGGCGTTGATGTGCTGTCTTCGTGGATGTCCCAAGAATGATATGTTTGGGGAAGCAACATCAGCTGACTTGCACCTGTCATGTGGTGCTAATGGCGCTGCCTCCCTCCATGAACAGTATTGATCCGTCAAGGGCGCTAAATGACTCTGTTGACTGGAAAAGGAAGGAAGGGAAGGAAGCACTAATCGTTGGCCATTCTGAGAGTGACACCGTTCCAGCACTAAAGATAATGGTCTTGTGTTCATCGCTGACAGAAGCTGATGGATGAATCCTTAACCTAGAGAGCAGTTCTTCCTCCCACACGGACACAAGCAGGGGGTCCTAAAGCCAGAAGCTATTATTCCTTAAGAGCAGCTGTGTCATTCATTTCTCATGAGAAACAGCGGGAGCAACTCCACAACTACTGGAGCTGTTTTCAGAGGGGAGCTGCGCTATTCCACAGCAGAACAGCTACAATTTAGGTCCGGTAGCAACTTAGAATCATAGAATCACAGAGTTGGAAGAGACCCCAAGGGCCGTCAAGTCCAACCCCCTGCAATTCAGGAACACACAATCAAAGCACTCCCGACATATGATCATCCGGGCCTTCGGAGGATCCAGCCGCTGATGGTGCCCCCCTTCTTTGGCCCTTGACATCTGGGCCAACTGCCACCTAATGAGACTCGCCATTCCTCCCTTTTGGGGGGGAGGGAACTTATAATCAGTATGCTGGACGCCCCCCCCTCCCCTTTATGGGAGGGGAGGGAGCTTTTAAAATAGACTGTTGAACGCCATCTATTTTATTGGGTTTATGGTTTATCTATTAGAAATAGCTTTATGGTTTTATCGCTGCTTTTAAAATGTTTTCATTATCCTACATTGTTATTCCTATGTTGTACACCGCCCAGAGCCCCTCGGGGATGGGGCGGTATAAAAGCTTAAGGAAATAAATAAATAAATAAATAAAATCCAGCCTCTCTTTAAAACCTCCGAAGAAGAAGACTCCACCACACTCGGAGGTAGTGCATTCCACTGTCCAACAGCCCTTACTGTCAAGAAGTTTTTCCTAATGATTAGGTGGAATCTCTTCTCCTTCACCTTGAACCCATTATTATTCCTGGTCCTAGTCTCTGGAGCAGCAGAAAACAAGCTTTCTCCCTCACCAACATGACATCCCTTCAAATATCTAAACATGGCTACCGTAGCACCTCTTCACCTTCTCTTCACCAAACTAAACATCCCCAGCTCCCTAAGTCTCTCCTCGTGAATTCCGTACCGTTTACCATTTTGGTTGCCCTCCTCTGGACCCATTCCAGCTTGTCAGTATCCTGACTTTCAATTGAGATGTAGCTGTAAGAATTTTCTGGAATTTTAGTATTTAAGATTAGGTTGTTTGTTTGTTTGTTTGTTTATTATGTTTGTATACCGCCCTCCCCCGAAGGGCTCAGGGCGGTGAACACAAAGTATACAATCAGAGCACAAGGTAAAATCAACAACAACCAAGAACAGGGGTAGGGAACCTGCGGCTCTCCAGATGTTCAGGAACTACAATTCCCACCAGCCTCTGTCAGCATGGCTAATTGGCCATGCTGGTAGGGTCTGATGGGAATTGTAGTTCCTGAACATCTGGAGAGCCGCAGGTTCCCTACTCCTGACCAAGAATAATTAAATTGTGGCTCTGTACATTTTAAAACTAAACCCCGTTAAAACACAGCGTTCTAATTACAAAACACAATAGATGGTTTAGTTACCATCTACATTTTAAATTGTTTTAGGTATGTGTTTGTTGGGGGGAAAGGCAATATATAAGCTAACTAACTAACTATCTATTTTTTTTATTATATATTTATTTGTTTGTTTATTTATTTATTCGTTCATTCATTCATTCTTTGGATTTTTATACCGCCCTATCCCCAGGGGGCTCCGGGCGGTATACAACATATAGACGTAGTACAGTCATAAAATAACTAAAACCTTTAAAAGCAGCGATAGAAACAATAAAAGACTAGAAATAGTAAGTATAATAAATATAGGTATAAGTGGCGTCCGACAACCCCATTTTCAAAATCCTCTCCCAAGGGGGAGGGACGGCAAATCCCATTAGGTGACAGAGACCCAGATGTAAGGGGCCAAGAAAAGAGGGGGGGCACCATCAGCGGCTGGATCCTCCAAAGGCCCGGCGGAACAGCTCTGTCATACAGGCCCTGCGGAACTCGCCGAGATCCCGCAGGGCCCGGACAGCTGGAGGAAGAGCGTTCCACCAGACTAGGGCCAGAGCTGTAAAGGCCCTGGCCCGCGTGGAGGCCAGCTGCATCATTGAGGGGCCAGGGACCACCAATAGATTGGCCTCAACTGAGCGAAGAGGCCTAGAGTATCTAGTGTACTGAAGAGTATCTAGTGTACTGAAGAGTATCTAGTGTACTGAAGGGCCAAAAAAATGAAACAGCACCTTCTGTTTATTTAACTTAATTTATAGAAGCAGTAGAGGAGAAGTTTGGATTTATACCCTACCTGTCTCAAGGCGACTTACAAACTCCTTTTCTTTCCCAGCAACAGACAGCTTGTGAAGGAGGTGGGACTGAAAGAGTTCTGAGGGAACTCTGACTGAGTCAAAGTCACCTATCAGGCTCCAGATGGAAGAGCGGGGAATCAAACCTGGTTCTCCAGATCAGTCCTCCACTCTTAACCACACACCAAACTAGCTCTCTTAGGGTTTCTTGCCGATCCGCCGTTAAACCTTTGCCTTGTCGGCTCTCTGAAAATGACCACCGCCCAGTCCTGAGCTTCTGTGAAGGGAATGCGCTGGCCGTAGCTCCGTGTCTCCCCAGCACACCCCCCAAGTAGAGCTTCTGCCAAATCTGCGCCCGTGGGTCTCCAGGGAAACTAGGCATCTCTGGGAAGAGCTTCCCATTTCGCGATCAGTGTCTACTTACATCCTTGAAAAGAAGAAGAAGAGTTTGGATTTATATCCCCCCTTTCTCTCCTGCAGGAGACTCAAAGGGCTGATGAGAAATCTCCTTGCCCCTTCCCCTCAACAGCAAACACCCTGTGCTAAGTGGGTGGGAGCTGAGAGGAGGCTCCGACAAGCTGTGAGCAGCTTAAAGGTCACCCAGCTGGGCATGTGTGCCAAGTGCACAGGGCTAATCTGAATTCCCGGGCAAGCCTCCCACAGCTCCAGGAAGCAGAGCTGGGAATCAAACCCGGTTCTTCCAGATTAGATACACGAGCTCTTAACCTCTTACGCCACTGCTGCTCCTGATTCTCCAGGGTGCCTGCATACTTAGGATATCAAGCACCCTCAAAAGTACGTGTTGCTTTCTTGGGGCAGATCCCAAATGCAGCTGCATGATAAATACAGGCTGGGATTTTCCCCCCTTCCAGTCCATTTCCTATTGATGGCCCCCAAAGTTTTTCTTCTGTTGCTGCCGCTGCATACTGTCATCATTTTCATAGAGCACTTTTCACAACCCCAAGATCCCTTAGTTCAGCGGTGGCGAACCTATGGCACAGGTGCCAGAGGTAGCACTCAGAGCCCTTTCTGTGGGCTGCGTCGCACAGAGTTCATCGTAATGTGGAAGGCGGAAAATCACCCCTGCGCGCACACACCACCGCGTCTAAGCTAGCTGGGCCGGAGTCAACACCTGGGAAGTAAACTTGGTTGCTGGCAATGGGTAAACCCTCCTAGGGTCATGATTCACTCCATTGAAGCTGCCAGTTGCGGTTGCTTCACTGGCTTCCTCCCAAGTAGCGTGCACCTCCCAGATTAACGTTTTTTTCTAAACTAAAACCTCAGCATTCCAGGTTGGAAATTGCCGTGGTTGGCTGCTTTGGCGATAAATAAAGTGGGTTTTGGGTTGCAATTTGGCCACTCGGTCTCGGAAAGGTTCGCCATCACTGCCTTAGTTGATCCACTGCTGCCAACTTGGACTATACCAGTGTGTTTAAAGGTGGGATGTTTTGCTGCTAGTATGAACCTCGGTACATTTACTTAATTAGCCATGTTGTTGCTCAGTCACTCAATTCAGTCGATTCCTGCTAAAGTTCTTCACAGCTGCTTTGATCTTCGCCCTCCTGAATAATTGGTGTCATTTGTAAACTTGTTGACCTCCGCTGTTCACCTCTGTTTCTAGACTATTCACAAACAAACCACTTAGCCCCCCGTTCCAGCACAAGATACCTGGGGAACTCCACTCCTGACACCCACTGTTAAGAGAATAGCCCCTTTACTCCTTCCCTCTATTGCTTGTTGCTAGCCACAAGTCAATCCGCAACAAGACGATCCAATTTAATGTTGTAACCATGGGTCATAAGATACCATAAATATCAGACGTAGACACACTCAAGAACATACCACCAGAATATAGCAGTGAAAGGCAACTTCAGTGCGAGAAATCAGTTGGCTTTCTTGTAAAGGAAGGATAAAACAACTGGAGGTCTTTTGTTTAGAAGCAGGGGGGCAGTGGTAGTGGCAGAGTTTGTCCTCAGAGTTTTATAAAAATACGACAAGTGTGGGCAAAGGGAAGGAAGCGTGTATTGTCAAAGGCTTTCACGTCCAGACTCAACTGATTGTTGTGGGCTTTCTGGGCTGCGTGGCTGTGGTCTGGTAGATCTTGTTCCTAACGTTTCGCCTGCATCTGTGGCTGGCATCTTCAAAGGCGTATCACAAAGAGAAGTGGACACAGTGTGTAATAGACTTCTCTCTGTGATACACCTCTGAAAATGCCAGCCACAGATATATGGCAAATATTAAGAACAAGACTACTGAACCATGTACGCAGCCAGAAACCATCACAACCGGAAGGAAGCGTGCTTTCAGTGTGCAGGGTTTGGAGAATTTGTTGCCCCGAGGTTTCCTGATGACCATGAACTCAAAGGTTTTTGATTACTTCCTAGAGGACATCTGTTAGCTCTGGTCGGTAAAACTGGAACTCACCGCAGTCTGTCCAAGTACTAGTCACATTCAGCAGAGAATGTCTGCACCGCGCTCTGCTTATTTTTTAAAAAATAATTTTTATTGTATCATTTGAATATTCCATTTTATATTAATACTCTTCTTCATTCGTTTTCAAACAATGCAGTTTTCCCTTTTTTCCCTCCTGTATTTTCTTCATAGTTTTATCAAACAGCAGTAAGTTCATTCTTTGTAATCTCTTCTCCCATATCTCCTCATTGACTCCAGCTTCTTTCCTTCAGTCCATATATTGTCCATATCTTCAAAATTTGCATCTGTTTTATCTTGCCACAGTTTATTTTTTGTTATTATTTTGAAAATGTCCAGTGTCACTTGTTCCCAGATATATTCCAACCATTTCTGGATTGTCCATTTTTCTTTTCTTTCCAGCCTAAAGCTATTGTTGCATGTGCTGCTTTGATCATTATTTTATACATGTAGCTATATTTTTTATCTACCCTTCTATCCTCCATTACACCCGTGAACATTAAATCTTTATTTATCCCAATATTAATTATATAAATTATATAAATTTAAGAAATAAATAAATAAATAAATAAATAAATAAATATTAATCTTCACCAGTTTCTCGATATATAACATTACGGTTGTCCTAAAAAAAATTCACTTCTATACATTCCGTCCACATATGGCTAAAATATGCCTCCTGATCTCCGCAGTGCCAGCATTTAGGACTAAGTCCTTTAATCATATATGCTAGTTGTTTTGGTGTTTTATACCATTTCAATATTATATGCTAATTGTTTTGGTGTTCTATACCATTTCAATATTATATGCTAGTTGTTTTGGTATTCTATACCATTTCAATATTAGAAATTTTTCTCTCTTTCTCACAGTACTAGAACCAGGGGGCATTCATTGAAAATGCTGGGGGGAAGAATTAGGACTAATAAGAGAGAACATGCATGGCATGTGATTGGTGTTTTGGAATATGCTGCCAGGGAGGTGAGTGATGGCCACTAACCTGGATAGCTTTAAAGGGGCTTGGACAGATTTATGGAGGAGAAGTCGATCTATAGCGGGGTAGGAGACCTGCGGCTCTCAGATGTTCAGGAACTACAATTCCCATCAGCCTACAGCATGGCCAATTGGCCATGCTGACAGAACTGAAGGGAATTCTAGTTCCTGGGCTATCTGGAAAACCGCAAGTTCTGATCTCTTGATCCTCCTTGATCTCAGATTGCAAATGCCTTAGCAGACCAGGTGCTCGGGAGCAACAGTCGCAGAAGGCCATTGCTTTCACATCCTGCACGTGAGCTCCCAAAGGCACCTGGTGGGCCACTGTGAGTAGCAGAGTGCTGGACTAGATGGACTCTGGTCTGATCCAGCTGGCTTGTTCTTATGTTCTTATGTTCCTAATATCACTTTTCTTTCCAACTCCATATATTTCTCAATCTTTGTATTTTTCCAACTGGCTATTCGCGCTCTGCTTATGAATTTTTGTACAGTGCCATCTGAGGGGCCCCTGTTGGAAACAAGGAGGCTCAGTTAGGTACACCTTGTGGCTGATCCACCAAGGGCATTGTTACCTTAAGAGGTTTGCGGGGAAAACAGTGCATTTGTATGTATCAGATGACGGATACCTTAATTACTGTCACATCCCCAGCTTTGTTCTGCAGCAAAGCAATTAATCTTGATTTGCTAATTTTAGAATCAGGCCGTCGGGTTTGGGTTCTTTTGTAAGATGCGGCAACCGTTCCAGCCAGGAATCTCAGCCTCCCCGTGCAGCTTGTGGCAACAGCCTGCTGGCTCCCCACCCACCACCCCCCGGTGCTCCCTGAATGCTGTTTCCACTGTCTGGAGCAGCAAAGCAGAAATCCAATTTAAGCACATTCTGTCTTGTTCCCGACTTGTTTTTAGACATCACTTACACCTACGCCAAGCTGCTGGGAAGCATTTACCTGCGCTCCGAGCGGAAGACGTAACATTGTGGAAAGGTTGCATGCCAGCGTGTTTGTGGTGGATCTGGCTTGTAGGCTTTGCGTGGGCACCAAAACAAGATCAGGTGTGAAGCACCGAAATGCCACAGCTTCTGTGCGGTGTGCTGCCCTAAGCAAAGAACCTTTCGGTGAGAGTTGACAGGGCCTAAAAACACCTTTGTGATCTGGGCAACTATGCCTTGCGTAGAATGTGTTCAAAACCGTCCAGTCTTGTCATTTTGTATCAGCAGGCTTCAGGTGCGAGATGCAGAAAGGGAGGGGCTGTGGCTCAGTAGAAGAAGAAGAAGAGTTTGGATTTACATCCCCCCTTTCTCTCCTGTGGGTGACTCAAAGGGCCTTACAATCTCCTTGCCCTTCCCCCCCTCACAACAAACACCCTGTGAGGTAGGTGGGGCTGAGAGAGCTCAGAAGAACTGTGACTAGCCCAAGGTCACCCAGCTGGCGTGTGTGGGAGTGCCCAGGCTAATCTGAATCCCCCAGATAAACCTCCACAGCTCAGGCGGCAGAGCTGGGAATCCAACCCGGTTCCTCCAGATTAGATACACGAGCTCTTAACCTCCTATGCCACTGCTGCTCCTGTGGAGCATGGCATGGCTGTGCGTGGCACGCAGGACGTCCCAGGTTCAATCCCCGGCATCTCTGGTTAGAAAGGACCGGACAGTAGGCGATGTGAATGACCTCAGCCTGGAACCCTGGAGAGCGGCTGCCAGTCTGAGCAGACAAAACTGATCTTGGGGTGCTGTGTGGTTTCCAGGCTGTATGACTGTGTTCTAGCATCATTCTCTCCTGATGTTTCGCCTGCATCTGTGGCTGATCCTTTGAAGATCCTCTGAAGATGCCAGCCACAGATGCAGGTGAAACGTCAGGAGAGAATGCTGCTAGAACACGGCCATACAGCCCGGAAACTACACGACTCCCCAGTGATTCCGGGCGTGAAAGCCTTCGACAATATTGACCTTAATGGACTGTTGGTAAAGCAGCTTCTCCAGCACCTTGAAACCCACCCACCCACCCCACCCCAGCAGTTCTACATGGCCCCTTCCTGAAACAAGATGCGACCAGGTCAACAGAAACGTCTCTCTTGATAAGTTCTTCAGTTTTATCGATAGTCTATCCCAGTGTTTCCCAACCTTCGGCTACATCGCGGGTACCCTTGAGCCTCGCATTCTTCATATCTCCAGGAGTACCCTTGTAGGAGTTCATTTGAAATTTTTTTTACATTTTTAGAGTTTTTTCCCGTTTTTGGCCTGTAGGTGGGGGGAGTGGCAAGCGGGGGGAGGGGCGGGAAAACAGCATTTCCAGACACGTTGTTTGTTTGCTAGAATTGACATGGATTAAGGAGGAGGATTTAAAAGGAGAGCTCCGTTTAAAATCTACCCCATCCACACGAATTTCAGGCAAATAAAACAATGCTGTTTTTCAAGTGTGGTTTAAAGGGACCCCAGAAACTTCCAACCCCCCTTCAAAGATCCCATTTGATTCGAGGGGGGGGGGGGGCAGAGCAGTAACATTGTCATTGGTACCCTGGGACGTGCTTATGAGTACCCAAAATTGAGGGTACCCACGGCACCTAGTTGAGAATCGCACTGTCTATCCATTTCCAATGGCCAGAGGTCTTATCAGGATTGGCTCTCCTGATGCTCTGTCCACCCTTGAGCCGTGAAGTGGAGTGGTCACAGAGGATTTAGAAACTTATTTATGAAAATATTTATACCCCCGCCTATCCTCTGCTCAAGGCGACTGACAATGAATTCCCTCCTCTGCAAATCGCCTTGTACATCCGAAGTGGAAATGCTGTACTGTTGACTTGAGAGGTCATGAGATGGAGCGATGGACCAGGGAGAGCTGAATCCAGATGCACGTCTTGATTTAATGGTTCCATTTCAAGTTGAACCTCTTGAGTGGTGGCTTCACTGGACGGCCACCATATGAGGGGATGACCTCCAAATCCTCCTGCAATTAACAGCCTTGGTTCGGTCTTGCAGATCGGAGGGTTGTGGAGGGTTGTGGAGCAGCAGTGGCGTAGTGGCTAAGAGCAGTGGCTAAGAGCAGGTACACTCTGATCTGGAGGAACCGGGTTTGATTCCCAGCTCTGCCGCTTGAGTTGTGGAGTCTTATCTGGGGAATTCAGATTAGCCTGTGCACTCCCACACACGCCAGCTGGGTGACCTTGGGCTAGTCACAGCTTCTCGGAGCTCTCTCAGCCCCACCTACCTCACAGGGTGTTTGTTGTGAGGGGGGAAGGGCAGGGAGATTGTCAGCCCCTTTGAGTCTCCTACAGGAGAGAAAGGGGGGATATAAATCCAAACTCTTCTTCTTCTTCCTTGTTGTTAAGTTGGATCTTCCTCTTTTTCTCCTGCTTTTCCTCACTTGAGGACAGCGAGCAAATCATCTTCTGGGGTGCTGTGTGGTTTCCGGGCTGTATGGTCGTGTTCTAGCAGCATTCTCTCCTGACATTTCGCCTTCTGAAGATCCTCTGAAGATGCCAGCTACAGAAGCAGGCGAAACGTTAGGAGAGAATGCTGCTAGAACACAGCCATACAGCCCAGAAACCACACAGCACCCCAGTGATTCCAGCCGTGAAAGCCTTCGACAAATCATCTTCCGTTCCCCGTGTGTAATAGTGACTCACCTAACAACAACATCCTGAAGATGACTGAGACAACAGGAAAACAAATGGTACATTAAAAATGTCTGAATGAGTGGTTGAAATTGGTGGCAAATGGGACTTAATAGCTTAGCGTTCTTTAGAGAGGAAAGTAATCATTCTTTTTGCTAGGAAGTAAGAGTTTTGTTTTGCTTCGTTACTTAGCTTTGCTATGTGAAGTGCAAATTATTTGATCAGTGTGCTGATGGGGGAAAAAACCCAATGCTTTTCTGAGAAAGAAGAGAAGAAGAGTTTGGATTTATATCCCCCCTTTCTCTCTTGCAGGAGACTCAAAGGGGCTGACAATCTCCTTGCCCTTCCCCCCTCACAACAAACACCCTGCGAGGTAGGTGGGGCTGAGAGAGCTCCGAGAAGCTGTGACTAGCCCAAGGTCACCCAGCTGGCGTGTGTGGGAGTGCCCAGGCTAATCTGAATTCCCCAGATAAGCCTCCGCAGCTCAGGCAGCAGAGCTGGGAATCAAACCCGGTTCCTCCAGATTAGATACACGAGCTCTTAATCTCCTATGCCACTGCTGCTCCTTGGTTGGGGAACGTTATAACACTTGAGCTGTTATCTCAAGGCTGGGTCCTCCAGCCAGGAGTACACTTGTTAGATTTCACTTCCATAAAAAGGTTGCCTGCCCTAGAGAAGATTAATTTTCACTACAAAGGCTAGCCTTTTGGCCTGGGACACGCGTGCGAATCCCTTGGGCCGGCATTCATTTTCCTCCTAGAGAGCATTCATTAGAAAGTGAGACCGAAAATTAGATTGCGTTTCCAAGGAAGCGGGAGCTGAAGCAACGAATCCGGGGGTTAAGGCGGCGGCAGTCCCTCACCTCTGGAGACCTGGCTGGGGCTGCGGATAATGAATGACCGGTGTCTTTCAACCGCTTCTTTTTTCTTCTTAGTCCTTTGGGAACTTCTCCCTGTCTCCTGGCGGAAGAAAGTCGGGCGTGTTGTAGCCTGGGGCGGAGGCCCGGTTTTGTTTGGAAAATGGTCTGTGGGGTTGAATTGGTGCAGTGGCTGCGAGGCAGCTGAAGGCTGTTTCTGTAGCACAGTGATGGTGAACCGTTTTGAGACCGAGTGCCCAATTTGCAACCCAAACCCCACTTATTTATCGCAAAGTGCCAACCCGACAATTTAACCTGAATGCTGAGGTTTTAGTTTAGAAAAAACCAGTTGGCTCCCTCTTCCTCCACCCCACCTGCTCGAGCAGGAGCCAGCCTGCTCTAGCCTCCAGGAAGTTCCGCTTGCACCGCTCTGTGCCTCTCTAGCATCTCTGCCTTCTCTTAGGAAGCGGCCACATGGAGCACCCTGCAAGGCTGAGCAGGCCCGCTCAGCCGAGTCCTCCCCTGCTCCCACTGTAAAGAGTGCTGGCGCCGCGTCGTATTTCAGTGTGCCCCAGGCCAACCTAGATGTGTGAGTGGGGGGTGGTGGTGATTTTCCGCCCCCCTCATGATGAACTCTGTGTGCGCGTGCCCACAGAGAGGGCTCCGAGTGCCACCTCTGGCACCCGTGCCCATCTGGAGATTACGCTCATCCCACTGCTGCTTAGCATCTCAATGACTGGGGGGTGTCGATCCTCGCGGCAGTGAAAAGCTTAATCCATCTGGCAAAATTGTTAGTTCCCCAGTGGGGAAGAAGAAGAAGGGTTTGGATTTATACCCTGCCTTTCTCTCCTGTAAGGAGACTCAGGGGGACTTACCAGCTCTTTTATTTTATTTATTTATTGGGCTTATAGACCACCCTCCCTCAAAGGGCTCAGAGCGGTGAACGACCATAAAACACAGCTTTAAAACACAGTATAAAAGAACTAAATATCACTTAATAAAACCAGGAACCATATCATATCCCTCCCCCCCCCCCACCCTTGCACCCACAGGAGGCCAGATGGAACAGTAGTGATGTTCTTAACCAGGTCTGTCTTACAGGCCCTGCAGAAACTCTGCAGGTCCCGCAGGGCCCTGGTCTCCCTTGAATGCCTGTTCCACCAGGTGGGGGGCAGGGCTGTAAAAGCCCTGGCCCTTTTAGAGGCCAGCCTGATTTATTTTAGGGCCAGGGATCACCAATAGGTTCTCCTCCGAAGAACGGAGGGGCCTAGTGGAGCGACATGGGGAGAGGCAGTTCCTTAGGGATACTGATCCAAAGCTGTGAATGGCTTCCTCTCCCCACAGCAGACCCCTTGTGAAGTCAGTGGGGCTGAGAGAGTTCAGAGACAACTGTGACCAAGATCACCCAATAGGCTTCAAGTGTAGGAGCTGGGAAGTGAATCCACCAGATAAAAGCCCATCAGTGGTGTAGAATAGCAGGTCACCCTCCTCTGGTCGCCGTCCTCTGGACCTGCTCTAGATTATCAATATCTTTCTTAAATGGCCGTGCCCAGAACTGAACACAGTAAGAACATAAGAACAAGCCTGCTGGATCAGACCAGAGTCCATGTGGTCCAGCACTCTGCTACTCGCAGTGGCCCACCAGGTGCCTTTGGGAGCTCACCTGCAGGATGTGAAAGCAATGGCCTTCTGCTGCTGCTGCTCCCGAGCACCTGGTCTGCTAAGGCATTTGCAATCTCAGATCAAGGAGGATCAAGATTGGTAGCCATAGATCGACTTCTCCTCCATAAATCTGTCCAAGCCCCTTTTAAAGCTATCCAGGTGAGTGGCCATCACCCCCTCCTGTGGCAGCATATTCCAAACAGCCATCACCCGTTGCGTGAAGAAGTGTTTCCTTTTATTAGTCCTAATTCTTCCCCCCAGCATTTTCAATGGATGCCCCCTGGTTCTAGTATTGTGAGAAAGAGAGTTCCTTAGGTATGCTGGTCCAAAGCTGTGAATGGCTTCCTCTCCCCACAACAGACCCCTTGTGAAGTCAGTGGGGCTGAGAGAGTTCGGAGAGAACTGTGACCAAGGTCACCCGGTAGGCAAGTGGAGGAGCTGGGAAGCGAATCCAGTTCACCAGATAAAAGCCCATCACTGGTGTAGAATAGCAGGTCACCCTCCTCTGGTCGCCCTCCTCTGGACCCCACTCTAGATTGTCAATAGCCCAGAACTGAACACAGTACTCTAGGTGAGGTCTGACCAGTTCTCCAGATTAGAGTCCGTTGCTGTTAACTGCAGCACCACATTGGCATGTGAAAACCTTGAGTTTTGATGTGGCTGGGTATATGCACTGAACTCCACAGGAGTAAAGATTGTTTTTATTCACTTCATGCATAACCTACCTTTCACATCCTAGATTCTAGCGGGTTACCAAATGTTTTCTTTAAAAAGTTTAATCACATCTCCCCCCTTTTACATTCTGGGCCCTTAATTTTATGGGGCCCTCAGCTCTCTTGGTTTGTTTTTTCCAGGGTGGGTTTATTATATTTTATGAAGTTTTACGCCGGACGCCGCTGTAATTTTGTTTCATTCGCTGTTTTAACTGGGTTTTAATGTGATTGTTTGGTACTATGATGTTCACCCCCAGAACCCTTCGGGGGAGGGGCGGTATATAAAATTGATTATAAATAAATAAATAAATCATGGATTTCCACTAAACAGTGCAAATAAGACCAGGATTATGAAATTGAGGAACATTGCAAACAACAGAAACAACAAGGAAAAAAAACTGTCTTGAAACAGTTCTTCCTGATGTTTGGGTGGAATCTCTTCTCCTGCACCTTGAACCCATTTCTCCTGGTCCTAGTCTCTGAGGCAGTAGAAAACAAACTTGCTCCCTCTTCAACATGACAGCCCTTCAAATATTTAAACATAGCTATCATGTCCCCCCTTAACCTTTGCTTCTCCAGACTAAATATCCCCAGTTCCCTAAACCTCTCTTCATAGGGCATAAACTCCAGACCTTTTACCATTTTGGTCGCCCTCCTCTGGACCTGTTCCAGATTGTCAATATCTTTCTGAAATTGCCATGCCCAGAGCTGAACACAGTACTCTAGGTGAGGTCTGACCAATGCAGAGTAGAGTGTGGTACAATGACTTCCCTCGAAGTATCTGACAGAGTGGACTTGTGATGCATGAAATGCTAGTCTTTAAGATGCCACTAGATGTGTGTTCGTTTTGCTGCGACAAACTAACACAGCTTCCCCTTTGCAGTTGAGCAGACGACGGTGGTTCTTCATGAAGCGACCACTTCATGCAGCAGTGGCGTAGGGGGTTAAGAGCTCGTGTATCTAATCTGGAGGAACCGCGTTTGATTCCCAGCTCTGCCGCCTGAGCTGTGGAGGCTTATCTGGGGAATTCGGATTAGCCTGGGAACTCCCACACACACCAGCTGGGTGACCTTGGGCTAGTCACAGCTTCTCGGAGCTCTCTCAGCCCCACCCACCTCACCGGGTGTTTGTTGTGAGGGGGGAAGGGCAAGGAGATTGTAAGCCCCTTTGAGTCTCCTGCAGGAGAGAAAGGGGGGATATAAATCCAAACTCTTCTTCTTCTTCTTCTCTCTCGGCTCACCCATTATAATGCACTTCTCATCAGTTTCTTAAAACGTTCTCTGAAAAATTTCGTTTTGCACAGAATGTGGCACTCAGCTTCTTGAAGACGCCCTTTTTTCAGTTTTGAAACAAACATGTTTGTAATCCTCATGACTATGGAAAGATGCTCGGACGTGCACATACTGAACCGGAGGATATGTGGGATAAGATTTTAAGGAGCAGGAAATGGGGTTTCAGTGGCCTTTGCAGCTTTACAGGCCTTTACAGTGGCCTTTACGATCTCACCTCCTTGTGACTGGCGGAAACAGAATAAATTATGCAAAATACGAAATCATGCAGATTCACTTAATTTGCAGTACTGAACGGGCCTCGCAGTTTGATTGCTTGAGTGCTGAACTTCACTGTGTTAAATATTTCATGGGCTATTGTCAAAGGCTTTCATAGCCGGAATCAGCTGGCTGTTGTGGGTTTTCTGGACTGTGTGGCTGGAAAAACTGCCACACCAGACAATGCACAATTTTGTGAGCTGCCGTAGCATAACACCCGGGGGGGGGGGGGGGGATTTTGAGTGAGGAAGGGCCTCTTTTAACTTTAGTTTTTTATCCTGTCCTACCCTGACCAACCTAAGCTCAGGGTAGCAGACAAAACAATCACAACCGTACAATGCAGTCAATAAAATCCAATCAGAACCATTCCTACTATGGTTGAAACACAACTGTACAAGTACCTGCGGTTTGACTGAGAACTGGCTTCACGAGATCTTAAAGATTCTTAAAGTTTCCCAGCAAAGCAAGGAAGAGGTCCCTACGGAGACCCTCTTCTGAATAAAATGCACAATAACACTCTGCCCGCCCCCACCCCCCAATCTTCAAAGGAAAGGGAAGGCCAGATTAGATGTCAAAATACAGCTGTCCTCAAAAGAGGATGGACCTGGCGGAACTCTCCCATATCCTACAGCACCCTAAGGTCAGACGGCAGGAAGTTTCACCAGGGCTGGGGCTGAAAAGGCCCAGTCGAGGCCAGTCGGACATCTTCAGCGAGACACCCGCTTTCATCTTCTGCCCCACCCTTTTATTATTGTTGTTGTTGTTGTTGTTGTTGTTGTTGTTGTTGTTGTAGATTTCACAGCTGCCAGATTTTTAGCTGGTTGTTGGCCTTCATTATGATTCGAGCCTCACCCAGAGGCCTAGGAAGTTGTAATGTATCGGCGTAGTATTCGTGCGGATCCCAGCAGGGCTGCCTTCTGAATCTGACAGGTGTTAATTTTGTCAATTCGAAGACGTTTCAAGTGCCGCCCTAGTGTTTTTGGGTTGGTGCCAGCGTGCCGATTACCACTGGGATGACCTCAGCTGGTTTGTTGTTGTTGTTGTTGTTGTTATTTGTTGTTGTAGATTTCCACAGCTCCCAGATCTTTGGCTGGTTGTTGTACATTAAATTTACAATTCGGAGAAGACCCTCACCCAGAGGGGACCTAGGGAAGTTGTAATATATTGGCATAGTATTGATGCGGATCCCAGCCAGGAGGGCTGCCTTCTGGATTTGGCAGATGTTAGATTTTGTCCAATTAGAGAGATGTTTCAAGTTACAGCTAGTGGTTTAAGGTTGAATTGCCAAGTGATACTTGATGATACTACAGGATGACCTCAGCTGGTTTATAGTGGTAGTGATGATGATAATTTAGTGATGAGTAAGTTGATGATAGTAGTGATTGATGTTATTGATACAAAAACAGTTATACACAGCAAACAAGATCAATATGCTGGATTTTGTATTACATCACACAGCCGGACACTTCCCTGAAGCATCTAGGACTGTGTGATGTATCGACGAATGAAAATGCGTGCAGAGCCAGCGAGGCAGGGTGGTGATTAAAGGAACCTCAAAGGGACTTCGAAACAAAGGAGACGCTGGCTAGTTCAGTCACGATTTATTTCATAAACTTCAAGCGATCGCATTACACGGGATGTGGATTCTGACTTTCCGGGCTTCAGAGTATGAAACTTTTACGGAACCTTCAGCCACCTCCCCAAAGCGTCCCAGCAGGTTTTCCCACGACAGAGACAGAAACAAAGCTTCAAGCACTACAAGATAATCACACGCTTCAAGGTTAAGGCCACAACCACCCCGGGCACAAAGCCCAGGAGGCAGGGAGGAATCGCGTCAAGGCCAGGCAAAAGAGGCAGAAACTAACCCCCACCTTTACCCTCCGCCTCCTCCACGAGAAGCCCCCTCCCGGGTTTTAAAGGAGGAGAAATTGCCTTATGAAAAGCAGCAATCAAATGGGGGGGCATCAATATTTTCCAACATACACCCATTGATTATGTCCTGAAGGGATATCCCACCCGGGATACCTAAATATTGCCAGAGCGATTTGCGTAATGTAGCGAGAATCAGGAATAAAGAAAGCGTCGATTTAAGTAGATGCTTGTAGCCATCAATACGATCACCGGCGGGGGGGAATCCTCCGTTGGAGTGCGTGCCAAGCTTATCCTGAATCCTGGAATACAGCTTGAGTAAGCCTAGAGATGAAATACCAGGGTTAAGAATAATTACTAAAAGAGGGGAATTGCAGAGCAACGCTCTAACCGGGCTGTCCACGTCGTTGATCCACCTGGAGTGATCCTAAGCAGACCTATAAATTTCTTGCCTAATTTGGAATATTTATGCACATCCCTAAGGGTTTTGGTGGACAAATAAAGCCCACGCCCCCACTTGCAGAGGAAAATCCATTCTATGTTTGTCAGCTTGTCTCTTTTTGGGCTTCCCTCTAAAGCGCTTGCGAGGCTGAGGAAGAGGCCAGTTACACCAACCTTCAGCTAGAGACCCAGGATCCAGTCGATCGCAAAGTCAGGGGTTGAAGCGCTACTGTAGTCGGGGAGCTACAGGGAATTAGCAGGAGACGCAGTGACCGAGAGACCGCTTCAAAGGCGAGGAGTTTTATTGGTGCTGCTTTATGTAGAACCGCGTTGTTTGTAAGGCATGATAAGTGAAGGGTAGCGAAGCTCCGTCCAGTTATCCCTGAAGTGATAGTTGAGGTTGTAGCTTAGCGTAGGTGCTTACTGCTCAAAGCTGGAGTTCACAGCAGCACCAATGAAACTCCGTTTGAGAGTGGTCTCGGGTGCGATTACGTTCCCCCGTTAACCCTAGCTCCCCGATCAAAGGCTTCAGCTGACTTTGGTGACGGCTGGTTCCGGTCCTCTAACTGAAGAGTAGCCTTTGGCAACTGACATATGAAGGTGATTTTGTCGAAGCGCAGCGATTGTTACCTTCAGAAAGAAGTTACCCGTCCAAGGTCTTTGGAAAGCACTGCACTGCGCTTTGACATATGGTAGTGATTTTGTCAGAAGGCGCCCGATTGTTACCCACTTCGAAGGTGCCGTCCAAGGTCTTTTAGGCACTGCACTGTGCCGATCACCCACTAGGACCACCTGCTTGCATGGTTTGTGTACCCCAGAGTCTTTGTAATTCGAAGTCAGCCAAATCCTCAGCATTATGCGTGTATAAAAGTTTTTTTCCAGTTGCTTCTCCACCAGATTTCCTGCTTGTCACACCAGGAATTGCAGCATCAATATCCACACTTTCTTTTTTTTCCCACAATCGCATTGAGGAGTCCAGGAGTATTGTGTTCCCAGAAGGCACTTTGTCGAAGTCTGAATTATTGTTTGTTTGTTGTTATTTATTTATTTATTTGTTGTTTGTTGTGCATTAATTTGGCTTTTATACCGCCCACTTGGAGACTCTACAGAAGTGATTATTACTACATTTCAACGTATAATATAAATAAGGAAAAGGAGCCCTCTCAATAAATTAAATACAAAAATTAAATACAAAAATTATTTATTCACGGTCCTAGTTTGCCTTTTTCACTTTTTTTTACTGAGGCTCAAGGGGATTACATAAAATAATCTCGTGCAATCAGCATGAGGATAATGTCGGACTTGCAGGACCGTTATAGGAATTAGCAGCGACACCATGTTCTGTGACATGCTTTGAGACCTGAAAGCATGATGCGCATACCGAGCAGTTGCGCTGTTATGAATTCTGGACGACTCCCAGCGCTCCTTCGTGTTGGGTTGCCCAGCGAGCAGCCTTGTCAATACCCTTCTTGAATTGCAGTGCCCAGAACTGTACACAATATTCCAGGTGAGGTCTAACTCAACGCAGAATAGAGAGGTACAATTACATCCCTTGATTACATCCCAAAATTGCATTACCTTTCTTGGTCGCCACATCACACTTCATGTTTAGCTTATGGTCCACTAAGACTCCCAGATCCGTGGGGTGCTGTGTGGTTTCCGGGCTGTATGGCCATGTTCAAGCAGCATTCTCTCCTGACGTTTCACCTGCATCTGTGGCTATCTGTTGAAGCTGGCTGGCCATTTTATAAATCGTGGAAGTAGACCACCCTTGCAGAATGCGAAAAGTGCAAACCAAGAACTAGAAGACACACGAGAAGTCACCAGTGCAGGATTCTGTTTGTACTTGCTAACTACTGTCAAAGTGCTCCGCCAGACCACAGGTGTTTCCAGGCACACATCACCCTGTTGTCTATGCTTACTATATACAATTGAGGTGCCAATCAGGTGCCCATGTCTTATCTGTCTTTGACCACGGTACACAGTTGTGCACACAGCCCTAATTATGCACACGGCACCTGCTGGAAGGAGGGTCCACCTGTCATCTAGATTTTGTCCATCTAAACACATGTTCTGACACGATCTTCATTGTTACTCCCATGCTACAGTCTTCTTTGTGACTCACATGCCAGGCTACTCTATTCAGATGGCCTCACCTTTTGACCTCACAGTATACATACTCCAATTGCTTTCCATTCCTACTATCAGATCCTCTGAAGATGCCAGGCACAGATGCAGGCGAAACGTCAGGAGAGAATGCTGCTAGAACACGGCCATACAGCCCGGAAACCACACAGCACCCCAGTGATTCTGGCCGTGAAAGCCTTCGACAATACTCCCCAGATCCCTTTCGCGTGTAGTGTTGTCAAGCCAGGTGTCACCCATCCTACACCTGTGCATTTCATTTTTTTCCGCCTAAGTGTAGAATCTTACATTTGTCTCTGTTGAAATGCATTGTGTTTGTTTTGGCCCAGCTCTCTAATCTGTCCAGGTCATTTTGAATTCTGACTCTGTCCTCGGGGGTGTTGGCTACCCCTCCTAATTTGGTGCCATCTGCAAATTTGATTAGCCCCACCCCCACCAGATCCCCCCCCAACCGACAACACAGCCGCTTGCTCTCCTGTTCTCTCAGAACTGCTTCTGCGAAGTCAGAAGCACGTAGGACACTGTGAACGCCTCCCTGCTCTTTGGACGCCGATCAGCCGCCCGCAGTGCTGGGAGGCGGGCGCTCTCTGAAGGGTGTGACTTGGCGGGATGCTGCTACCTTTAATTCAGCACAGGCAAGCAGCGTCTGCAAGCCCAGGAATTAGCTGAATGCAGCATCCACTTAGATCCTAGCAGATTCGGCAATAGGATAGAGATTAATCCTGCTTGCCGGGCATTTATGAATTTAATTAAAATGGGGTTAGGGAGCCGAAGGTTTGGGCGGCGGCGACCGTGTTTGTAGACTAATTGCTGAGGATCCCAGTCTCTAAACGCTGCCAGACCTTCAAGAGGGCTTCGTGATCCAATTTTTAAGAACGTTACTTCGGAATTCAGCATTTTGCTCTTTCCTGCTTTTCAGGCACAAAAACTAAATTGTGGGTTGGGAGGAATTTTCCTCAAAAAGAGATAGTAGTAGAACTAATTGCTAGAATCATAGACTCCTTGAGCTGGAAGGGGCCATAGAGGCCATCTAGTCCAACCCCCTGTTCAATGCAGGCTCAGCCTAGACTAGAGCATCCCAGAGGAGTCTTCGTCCATCCGCTGCTTGAAGGCTGCCAGGAGAGGGAAGCTCACGGCCTCTCCAAGCAGCCAACTCCACTGCAGAAATGCTCTTACTGTAATTTTTTTCCCTAATGTCCAGCCGATGCCTTTCCTCTGGTAATTTATACCCATTATTGTGAGTCCTGTTATCTGCTGTAACAGCTCCCTGCCCTTTCCTAAGTGCCAACCATTTAAATACTTAAAAGAGTGCAATCACGTCCCCGCCTCAGTCTCCTCCAGGCTGAATATTCCCAAATCCCAGCGTGGTGTGGTGGTTAAGAGTAGGTGGATTCTAATCTGGAGAACCAGGTTTGATTCCCCACTCCTCCACCTGAGTGGCTGGGGCTTATCTGGTGAACTGGATTTGTTTCGCCACTCCTACCACATTCCTATAACTGGTGACACCTTGGGCTACAGTCACGTTCTCTCCTGACCCTCTCAGCCCCACCCTGCACACTCTACACTAGGGTGTCTACTTGGTAGTTGTGGGGAGAGGAAGGGAAAGGAGCTTGTCAGCCACCTTGAGTCTCCTTGCAGGAGAGAAAGGTGGGATATAAATCCAAACTACTACTCCTTCTCTTCCTCCTCCTCCTCCCCCCTCATAGTGCTTGGTCTCCAGGCCCGTCTTGTCGCTGTCTTCTGCACGCACTCCGGTCTGTTCACGTCCTTTTAGATGAGTTTTGGGACCCAAAAGAAAAATCTTGCTAGATCAGATAGCACAGTAAAGCCTGGCGACAGGTTGCATATTTTCTGACAGCTCCTAATGGTGTGGAGAGAAAAAGGAGATGCATTGTGGATCCTCTCTGATACTGACTTCCTTCAGCTATTGATCAGATTCCTTTGATGCACGCTGGAAGGATTTATAATTTTTCCTTAAGAAACTTAACTTGTCTAATCAGCCGTTCCGAGTGTCTCTTTATTTCTGGTTTGCTTCCTGATGAGCTTATGAAACATGATCTCCCCAATTAGTCCTAGGCGGGGGTGGGGGGGTGGGGTTCTTAAGATTTATATATGTTAGATTTGGAGACTGAAGTAGAACTCAACATGGATTCAACCAACCAAGCTACTCTAGGAGTCAGAATTCCACTTTGCACTTTACGTCATTCTTATTCTGCAAGACTGATGTCAGTAAAATTGAATCTTGATTCCTTATTAATTGATGCAATCCTCAGTTTCCCAGATTTCTATGTTTGAAAGGCAGCCAGGTGGAGCATATAAGGAGAAGAAGAGTTGGATTTTTAACCCCCCTTTCCTGTAAGGAGACTCAAGGGGGCTTACAATCTCCTTTCCTTTCCCCGCTCACAACAAACACCCTGTGAGGTAGGTGGGGCTGAGAGAGCTCCAAAGTACTGTGACTAGCCCAAGGTCACCCAGGTGGCATGTGCTGGAGTGCACAAGCTAATCTAGTTCACCAGATAAGCCTCCACAGCTCAAATGGCAGAGCGGGGGAATCAAACCTGGTTCTCCAGATTAGAGTGCACCTGCTCTTAACCACTACACCACACTGGCATATGGCACTTGGCATTTAAAAGGCCCCATCACCATCTCAATACTTGATCTGAATTGGTTCATGGGAGATGTACCCCCTGTATATTTATACAGTGTTTAAATTTAGGGGTGTATGAATTCCATTAATCCATTCACAATATCAAGATTATTTTGGGCATTTTTTCCATCTTGAAGATATTATGACAGATGCTTGGTTTTGCAGTTCTCAAAAGTGTGAATTTGTGTCTGCAGAGATAACATGCCTCTTCTTCACAGTAAAAATGTTATAAAATAAGCATATAGAGTTGAGAAAAACATGTTGATCCTATTGTTCATTTGCAAATCTTTGTACACAGAATCTTATCCTTGCCTCTTAAGTGATAAGTTTCAAGAAGTTCAATGAATAGAAGATTGTTTTGAGTGGAATAGATCTGCACAAGGAGCTAAGTGTGAGGAGGGAGGAGCAAGGGGTAAAAATTAAAGTGAAACCTTTTGTGCACAGTACTCTACAAGCATTGGGATCTTTGTGTGTATAGCTTGAAGTTTAAATGGCAATTGCAATTGATTAATTTAAATCAGATTCACCCTGATGCTAGTCTTTTCCTGTTTCCAGAAGCAACTTTGAAAAATGTTCCCGGCCCTTTCCCTATGGTTGTCTAATTAGCCATTGTCTGGATCTTAGTAATTAATAAGTTTCATGCTCTTGCCTACACAGAGTCCCTTCCAACCAGGGAAAGATACCAATCAGAGCATGCAGCAGGGCCTTTTGAGTGGTGACCCTATGGCTTCAGTTACCAGGGGGCTGCCAGGGAGACACAGTAGAAATGTGTGTGTGTGTGTGTGTGTGTGTGTGTGTGTGAGAGAGAGAGAGAGAGAGAGAGAGAGAGAGAGAGAGAGAGAACAAGGAAAGGAGAATACTCTATGCACTTCCTTACAGATCCGTCACTTCTATGATTCGTAATTGCCATTTTTTAAGTTGAGCAAATAGCTTTCCTTCCCACATTTGTATGTAGGTATGCTTCGATTCTCCCAATATGCAGCTATACTCCATGTAGCCAGATATCTTTACTGAGTATTTGTCCTGTCCCAGGTGTTGTGCCATTCCCAGTCTGATACCCATGAACAAGAACCCCGATTTGTATTTTCTGTTGTTCCAGAGTATCCATGAAACTCTCCTCCAACATCACGTTTCCAATTAATCAATTTCCTTTATATCAGCTTTCCCCATCTTCCAACTTTCATACCGATACATTGTGATGGGAAATTATGAATATGAATTATCTTGGTCACCATTCTTGGTTATACTTAAGATTTTTTTTCCTAGCTCTTTCATCTCAGTTCCTTCTGATTTCTTGGCTGCAGTCTCTTATTTGGTTGATGATGGAGCCAAGGAATAGAAAATCTTTAACAATTTCAGTTTTTTCGTTGTATAATTCCCCTGCAGTCATTACCTTTGTCGTCTTGATGTTCTTGAAATTCCACTGTAGTCCTGCTTTGGCATTTTCTGCTTTAACCTTCCTCAACAGTCATTTCAAGACTTCATTATTTTCTGTCAGTAAATGTGGTACCATCTGCATATCTCAAACTGCTAAAGTTCGGTTCACCAATTTTCACTCCACCTTCATCTAGTCGGAATAGAAATCCTCGAGTCTTTATATTTCCAATCAGAAAGTAGATAGCATGTTTCAAAGAAGATAACCAGGATGCAGAGGTACAATGCACGTTGCTTAGAGCAGATGAGAAATGCTTAGGGGCAGAACTTTAGTATTGGTTGGGAGATGAGAATTGTATGTTACTATTCTGAATTGGTGAATGAACTCATGTTAAGCAATTTCACACTGTAATCTCCCCTTGAAGCTGCTCTTTTTGAAGACTGCTACTCTTCGGTCACTTGGAAATGGCCAGATACCATCTGTTGGCTTTTTGTTTGGTTTTTGCTTTCATATTATTATTTTTTTGTTATTTCTTTCTTCTCAAAACAACAGAACAAGAATAGGAAAGGGGGAAAAAACTCAAAATCCAGTAACTAATAAAGAAAAAAGTATACGGAGAGTAGAAACAAAAATATAACAATAGTGTTGGTATATGTACACATACGTTTCTTTCAACGCAGAGGCCAATTTGCTGGTGGTTCCTGGCCCCTCAATGATGCGGCTGGCCTCCACTCGGGCCAGGACCTTTTCATCCCTGGCCCCTGCCTGGTGGAACACTCTCCCTCCAGCTGTCCAGACCCCTCACTGGGACTGCTTGAAGTGAATTCCACTTGGGGCCTGTAGAAGACTTGGGGTTGTTTCCAGCGGAGACTTTTGCAGAAGTGTCCAATTAAGCTGAGAGAATTGCCCCCCTTTTTATCCCATCCCGTTTGGAGCTCCACACTGATCATCTATGGGACCCACTTTTGTTTTGCTTCCCCCCTCTGGGAGGGTTTTAATTGGGGTTATTGCAGGACGTCATCTTTGTTAATTTTATCGCTGTGTTTTAATCTAAGGAGCCCCTCGGGGATAGGGCGGTATAAAAATCTAATAAATAAATATAAATAAATAAATGTAAATAAATAAATAAATAATTTTAATGGGGTATTTATATGGGTTATTGTACACTGTGTAGAGGAAACTATGTTGTACACCGCTCAGAGCCCTCCGGGGGTAGAGCGGTATAAAAAACCCATAAATAAATAAATAAATAAACAAGCAAATAAATAAATAAATAAATATTTCCAAATATTTTAAACCAAGTCAGTTTGCAATCGTCAGTATGCTGTGCATTCAAATACTGATAAAGTTGTAATGTCTTCAAGCCACTGATTTACAGGAGGTGAGTATTTAACCCTGCATTATTGAAACACAATAATTTTAGCTGCAGTAAGGGCACACCGGACATATTTTCGTTGACCCTCAGTTAGCCTTCAAGAGACAAGCATATAATTTAAAAGAATATTAGCCTCTTTAAAAATCAGTGAACATTCAAATACAACATTAATATCAACAATATAATTTAAAAGAATATAAGCCTCTTTAAAAGAATATCAGCCTCTTTATAATTTAAAAGAATATAAGCCTCTTTAAAAATCAGTGAACATTCAAATACAACATTAATATCAACAATAACTTTCTCATAGAAAAAATGAATGACTGGACAAGCCTAAAGCTTATGTTTAAGGGGTGTACCTTGTGAGTTACCATGCCAACCATTAGACAGTTTACTCTGCCCTTTACTAAAGAGTCGCTGTATTGTCCAATATCTTGCAAACATTTTTTAATGCATAAGTTACAACTTAAAATTCGTAAGGAGAGCAGGTATAGGAGAGCAGGTATAGACTTTAAGGCCATGACCATTGCTTGGCAAATAGGGCAGCCTAGCTCCTTATTCCATTCTGTCCTAAGTGTTGGGGGCTTCAGAGGGTGTTGGGGCAATCTTTTTTTCTCATTGTTGGTTTGTCCAGCTCAAGCTTAAGAAGAAAAGATGGAGGCTTGCAGTACCTCTTCCAAGCCTCACTTGGGAATGCAGGTTGATAACTTGAGGCTGTCCTTACTGTAGAGTTAATCAGGTCCAAAAAGAGAAGTATCATCACTGATTTGTGCAATGTCTGCCTTTCTTCCACAGAGAAACAGAGAGAGTTGGCTCGTAAGGGATCTCTGAAAAATGGGAACATGGGCAGTCCGGTAAATCAACAGCCCAAGAAGAACAACGTGATGGCACGAACAAGGTAGATTTCTTGGTGTGTTCTTAGTTGTGCATATTCCCTTTGGGATGTCAGATGTGTCAACAGCCACATCAACACATCTTAACCACTACACCATGCTGTGGTGACAGTTTGTATGTATTAATTGCAGGATCGGCAGTTTTACAGTTGTGCTTCTTAAGTGCCCTGGGCTGTATGCCATCCAGACCTGGAAACTTGCTTTCAATTTGCCTAGCAATTCCAGAACTTCATTTGTGTACTCTCAACACATGGCAGCTGGGTGACCTTGGGCTAGTCATAGATCTTGGTAGCTCTCTCAGCCCCACCCACCTCACAGGGTGTTTGTTAAGAACATAAGAACATAAGAACAAGCCAGCTGGATCAGACCAGAGTCCATCTAGTCCAGCTCTCTGCTACTCGCAGAGGCCCACCAGGTGCCTTTGGGAGCTCACATGCAGGATGTGAAAGCAGTGGCCTTCTGCGGCTGTTGCTCCCGAGCACCTGGACTGTAAGGCATTTGCAATCTCAGATCAAAGAGGATCAAGATTGGTAGCCATAAATCGACTTCTCCTCCATAAATCTGTCCAAGCCCCTTTTAAAGCTATCCAGGTGAGTGGCCATCACCACCTCCTGTGGCAGCATATTCCAAACACCAATCACACGTTGCGTGAAGAAGTGTTTCCTTTGATTAGTCCTAATTCTTCCCCCCAGCATTTTCAATGTATGCCCCCTGGTTCTAGTATTGTGAGAAAGAGAGAGAAATTTATCTCTGTCGACATTTTCTACCCCATGCATAATTTTATAGACTTCAATCATATCCCCCCTCAGACGTCTCCTCTCCAAACTAAAGAGTCCCAAACGCTGCAGCCTCTCCTTATAAGGAAGGTGCTCCAGTCCTTGTTGCCTTTCTCTGCACTTTTTCTATCTCTTCGATATCCTTTTTGAGATGTGGCGACCAGAACTGAACACAGTACTCCAAGTGCGGTCGCACCACGGCTTTATATAAGGGCATGACAATCCTTGCAGTTTTATTATCAATTCCTTTCCTAATTATCCCCAATTATCCAAACTCTTCTTCTTAAACTGTGGGTTTCTGTGATATCTGAACTGGCCAAAAGTTTGATTTAAAAGAGAACAGGAAGAAAAGAAAGGAAGAAAAGAGCCAGACTCTTTCATCAATCTGACATGTCCGTGTGACACACAGCACCCTCCAGCTGAGTAAAGAGAACTCAACTGCTGACAGACTCCTCCAGCCGGAACTTCTTTCTCTGTAAAGCCACTGGCATCGCCCTGGTTTCTGCAAAGGGAAGTCCAGCCCTGCCATCTTGTAGAGTTCTGTGAGGTGGTAAACAAGCATAATATGTTAATTGCTTGGGCTCCCAGAAAGATTTCAAGACGATATTTCACCAAACACTCCCAAATAAGGGTAGCAGGCATGGGGTAAGAAGTTGGGTCCTCTTATGGATTAAAAACTGGTTAAATGACAGGAAGCGGAGAGTAGGACTAAATGAAGGGAAGTTCTTGCAATGAAGGGGAGTAACAGGCCCCGTAGAATCAATATCGGGACGAGGGCTGTTTAATTGGTTCGTAAATAATCAGGAATTGAGGGTAAGCAGTTGAGTCACCTGATTTTCAGGATGGTAGAAAACAAGGTGAACTGTGAGGAGGGGGCATCCATTAAAAATGCCGGGGGGAAGAATTAGGACTAATAAAAGGAAACACTTCTTCACGCAACGTGTGATTGGTGTTTGGAATATGCTGCCACAGGAGGTGGTGATGGCCACTAACCTGGATAGCTTTAAAAGGGGCTTGGATAGATTTATGGAGGAGAAGTCGATCTATGGCTACCAATCTTGATCCTCTTTGATCTCAGATTGCAAATGCCTTAGCAGGCTAATAGTGATCGGGAGCTGCTTTAACCGCAGAAGGCCATTGCTTTCACCTCCTGCACGTGAGCTCCCAAAGGCACCTGGTGGGCCACTGCAAGTAGCAGAGAGCTGGACTAGATGGACTCTGGTCTGATCCAGCAGGCTTGTTCTTATGTTCTTATGTTCTTAAGCTACGAAAGGATTTCCCAGAACTGAATGAGTGAGTAACAGTCCAGCAAATGAAATTCATTGTAGGCAAGTGCGGGGGGAGGGGGGGTTCCCTTTCCTTGCTCAGAAACTTTCTTTAACCAAATCGAAGGTTTCCTGGGAAGTACCCTAGTAACCTGTCGCTGCCAACTCAGATCTCTTGAGAGCCACTAGTCCAGTGGTGACGAACCTATGGCACTCCAGATGTTCATGGACTACAAATCCCATCAGCCCCTGCCAGCATGCCCAATTGGCCATGCTGGCAGGGGCTGATGGGAATTGTAGTCCATGAACATCTGGAGGGCCACAGGTTCGCCACTACTGCACTAGTCTGACCCACTGAGAAGGCACAGTACTAGAACAATAACAAAATATTGTCGAAGGCTTTCACAGTCAAAATCACTAGGGTGCTGTGGGTTTTCTGGGTTGTATGGCCATGTTCCAATAGCATTTTCTCCTGACGTTTCATCTGTATCTGTGCCAAGATGCCAGCCACAGATGCAGGCGAAACGTCAGGAGAAAATGCTACTGGAACACGGCCATACAACCGGAAAACCCACACCACCCTAATAACAAAATAACTTATAACCAATCTAGTAGCACCTGTGCCATGTAGCATATGGGCAAGAGATTAAGAGAAATATCTCCTTCCTTCATTGATGCCTTTTTCTAGGGTTTTTTCCCCTCTCTCTCTCTCCCTTTTTCTCTCTTCTCTTTCTTTTTATTTTTTTTCCTCCCCTTTTCTTAGGGTGTTGTTATTTTCTTTTTCCTTGTTAGGTATAAGCTAAAGTCAATCTTGTATACCATGAATTTCTTTCAGTTGACTGTTAAATGAAATTTGTAATAATGAGAGGTCATTGCTGAAGATAAGCAGGTACTTAATTGATTAAGATTATATGCAACAAGATTGGACAATATTGAAGACCTATAGTTAAGATATTTTCTTTTTCTTTTGTTGTTCAGAAGTTTGTACCTATTCTATGTAATGTATTATTCCATTTTAAATTGCAAAAATAAAACATTTTTTTAAAAAGAGAGAAATATCCCCGAGAAATAGATTGCACGAAGTAAAAAAGTCTTTATAAAATATTCATTGTAAAAAGAGTGGGGGGAGGGGGGGTTGAATTCAAAGGAAAGGGCAAAACAACTGTGGCTTTCAAGGGACCGAGGCAGCCTTTCTCAACCTTCCGACCCTGAATGAACCATTGAAACATTTTTCAGGCCTTAGGGAACCCCTGCACATTCAGGTTCAAATAAAGACCATCAATTATGAAATTATTATATGTGTTTCATGTGTAGGCCTGCATATATGAATTGATGTACTAGTGCAGGGAAATGTCTGAGAAGAGTTAAATTCTTCGCCATCATTATCATCATTAAACTGATCAGTATTGTCCGTTCTAGAGTTCTTCTTTTCTCTCAAACACCTCCTGTGCAAAAATCGCCACATTGAACTCTCAGGCATGATTTAATGAAGGCATATGAAATGTATTTAAAATAACAGGATAATGCTCTGTAATGCTGTGTCCAACAGCCCCTCCTGGACAGCCGGTTTTTCCTAGCTTGTTGTTCAGTTGCTTTCAGTCTTTGTGTTTGTCCTGGTATCACCTGACGAAAGAAAGCACTTCCTTCCTACCGTTTGCATAAAGTTGCATAGATAGTCACTCTTTCTTTTTTTTAATTTCAGGCTGGTTGTTCCCAATAAAGGCTATTCCTCCTTAGACCAGAGTCCTGACGAGAAGCCGTTGGTAGCGCTGGACACTGACAGGTGGGTGATGCTGCCATTAGCAAACTCCGCTATTCCTTTATTCTATTTTAAAGTATTTATGGCTCTCTTTTCTCCTTGGGTGTTTGCTCAGAGCTGCCACAGACAAAAGTTGATCAAATGCAACAAAACCCGTCCGTCTCAAATGAATGGCAATAAATCGTAGAGGTGCATAAACTCATCCATGATAACTCGTACCTGAGAGACCGCATCACCCCATATGTCCCTACTCGGCCTCTGCGTTCGGCAGAGGCCAATTTGCTGGTGGTTCCTGGCCCCTCAATGATGCGGCTGGCCTCCACGCAGGCCAGGACCTTTACGGCCCTGGCCCCGGCCTGGTGGAACACTCTTCCTCCAGCTGTCCGGGCCCTGCGGGACCTTGGTGAATTCCGCAGGGCCTGTAAGACCGAGTTGTTCCACCGGGCCTTTGGAGCGTCCAGTCGCTGAGGTGCCCCCCCCCCCCCGCCCCCCTTTTTTGCTTTGCTCCCTGGCTCTCTTGCTCCCTATTTTTATAATCTGTTCTTGCATATTTATTGCCATTTTTAGGGAGGAGTTTGGTCGCTCCCTTCTTTTTGGGGTGGTTTTTAAAGGAATTGGGTTGCGGGACGGCCATTTTTATTGTTACTGTTTTTGACCACTGTTTACATGGTTTTAATGGTTTTAATGAATTTTAGTACCTATGTTCACTATTGTGACCCTTGTTATATATTGTACATAGATGATGTTGTGCACCGCCCAGAGCCCCTTGGGGATTGGGCGGTCTATAAATTTAAATAATAAATAAAAAATAAAATAAAAATAAAAATAAAAATAACTAACCAGATGCAGAATGGGAGGGTCTTTGTTTGGCATCTGAAGGCCTGAAGGTTTTTGTCTACAGTGCGTTCTACAGATGCGGCACCACCATGAAAAAGGCCTTTATTACATGGGCAGTTTGCCGTCTGCGAGTTTTTAAAGACTCTTCTCACACCACTGCGGGCAAACCTTTGGCTGTGGGGTTTGACTGGATATGGTAATTTCAGTTTCCAAGTGTGTGAACTGGAAATGCCAACCTTTTTTCAGGGTTTTGAGGGTAACCAAGATGGTGATATGGAAGTCTTTGTTGAAGCAGTGGAGTTACTCGTAGACCACCTTGCAGGACGCAATGTAGACAAGAACAAACAGACACATAGTCACCAGTGCAGTTCTATTTATTGCTATCTACTGACAAAGTGCTTCGCCAGACCACAGGTGTTTGCAGGCACACATCACTCTATTGTCTGTGCTATCTACCGTATATACTCGTGTATAAGTCGACCCGCATATAAGTCGAGGTACCTAATTTTACCACAAAAAACTGGGAAAACTTATTGACTCGCGTATAAGTCGAGGGTGGGAAATGCAGCATCAATTGAGGCTTCAGTAGGTTAAATGTTTTTGAATATTTATTTCAAAGAAAAACAGTAAACTGGCTCTGTAAGTGGAAAAGAGGGTCAACAAGAACAATATGGTATCAACAATAACTTTAAAAGTACAAAACGCCAAGCTCAACCAGCAACCAAGGTAGGAGTTGGTATGGCTGAGTTCACTCGCCATCATCTGTATGTCCAAACGTAATTGGCGGCGGCTTAGATTTTAAGAGGGATGTTATCAGAAATGAAAAATCTACTATTAGCTTCCATTGTAAACAATGGGGGATGGGGCATCCCCTTTGGGGGTCAATAACTTTGGATCCCCTGACCCAAACTTCACCAAACCTGGCTGGTATCATAAAGAGACTCTCCTGATGGGACCAGCCAGGTTTAGTGAAGTTTGGTTCAGAAGAGTCCAAAGGATTATGGGCAGCCTTCTCAAAAGGGTAGCCCCATCTACTAATAGCTCCCATTGAAAACAATGGGGAATGGGGGCACCTCCTTTGGGAGTCCATAACTTTGGACCTCCTGAACCAAACTTTACCAAACTTGGCTGGTATCATCAGGAGAGTCTTATGCCTCTAGCATAAAAACTGCGCCCCCTGCTGGCCGGCAAAGTAAAAATACACAAAAAATTTTAATGACCCGCATATAAGTCGAGGGGAGCTTTTTCAGCATTAAAAATGTGCTGAAAAATTCGACTTATACATGAGTATATACGGTATACACATATGTGGTACCAATCAGGTGCCCTTACCTTATCAGGTTTTGCACACGGTACATGTTGTGCACTCAGTCCTAAATTGCACACGGCACCTGCCAGAAGGAAGGTCCAGCTGTCATTTAGAAGGGGTTATGAAGCATGCTCATGAAGGGGTTAGGTTACACATCTACATGTTGGGGTATTGTGTGGTTTCCGGGCTGTATGGCCGTGCTCTAGTAGCATTTGCTCCTGACATTTCACCTGCATCTTCAGAGGATGCCAGCCAAAGATGCAGGCGAAACATCAGGAGAAAGTGCTACTAGAACACGGCCATGCAGCCCGGAAACCACACAACACTCCAGTGATTCCGGCCGTGAAAGCCTTCGACATATACATGTTCTTTGAATGCCAGATACTAGGAGAAAAGTGGAAAGGCCCTTTATGTTTGTTTCCTGGAGGTGGGAACGGGATACTGGGCAAGCATGGGCCCTCGGCCTAACCCAGCCGGGCTCTTCGCCCTGTGAATCCTGATGAGGAGTGACTTACAGGAGTGTTCTGTGTGCTAAAGAGGGTTTGTTTTGGTAACGGAGTCTCCCTTTTTTCATTCGGCTTTGTCTTCTTCTGCAGTGACGATGACTTTGATATGTCCAGATATTCCTCCTCGGGATATTCCTCAGCGGAGGTGAGTTTCACTTCCTTATACTCCTCGTCGTATTCTGCGGAGCTACCCAATAAATATACTCAGAGGAGGCAAAATTGATTTGTTGATTGGAGTTGAAACAGGCTACAGTCTTTGTCAAAACTGAAGTCACAAAAGGGATTTCCACAGCTGGCTGGCTCCTCAGTTCCCACATCATACCCCCTGTCTTTGCTCTGTCGATAGGCAGTTCCCCTCCCCCCAACACCCTCCCACAAGCAGGGCTGTAATGCCCATTGGGCAAGGACAGTTTCCAGATGATACCCTGAAGTTTTGGTGCCGATATATCCAAAAATGTGCCCCCTGCAGGAACATCCCAGAGATTTGCCCAAGAATCTTTGTCCTGCATTGAGTTTTCTGTATTGCTGTCAATGGGGGTTGCAGGCTGTGGGGGGGCACATTTCTGAAGGCACAGTCTCAAAACTTTCAAGGTCTCATCAGGAGACTACCCTGATGATACCCCCCCAGGTTTGGTGCAGTTTGGTTCAGGGGGGCCAAAGTTATGGACCCTCAAAACTGTAGCCCCCATCTCCTATTAGCTCCCATTGGAAACAATGGGGGATGAGGGCACCCCCTTTGGGAGTCCATAACTTTGGACTCCTTGAACCAAACCTCACCAAGCTTGGGGAGTAGCATAAGGACAGTCTCCTGATGATACGCTGATAATTTGGTGCTGATATGTCTACAAATGCACCCCCTGCAGGCACCAATGTCCTGGTGCAAAACAAATTTGGTCGTGGTGGAGTGGCCGCCCATGGGGGGGAGGGGGGGGCATGCAATCAGGTTTTGCCCAGGGCTACAGTTTGCCTCGTTACACCCCAGCCCACAAGCCGTTCCCAAGCCTGCACTTCTCCAAAGGTATGCTCCAAGATAAGGACCAGGTGCACCCTTGTCCTGGAGAGTCAATTAAGCCTCCATATTCCAGCATAGTCTAGCTCAGGGGTAGGGAACCTGCGGCTCTCCAGATGTTCAGGAACTACAATTCCCATCAGCCCCTACCAGCATGGCCAATTGGCCATGCTGACAGAGGCTGATGGGAATTGTAGTTCCTGAACATCTGGAGAGCCGCAGGTTCCCTACCCCTGGTCTAGCTCTAACCCAAACTACAAGCCGCTCCTTTGGTCACATTCCAGCTTGTCAAAATCCTTCTTAGATTGCGGGGCCCAGAACTGAACACAGTACTCTAGGTGAGGTCTGACCAATGCAGAGTAGAGAGGTACAATTACTTCTCTTGATCTAGACCAGGGGTCTTCAAACTATGGCCCTCCAGATGTTCATGGACTACAATTCCCATCAGCCTCTGCCAGCATGGCCAAATGGTAGGGCTCATGGGAATTGTAGTCTATGAACATCTGGAGGGCCATAGTTTGAAGACCCCTGATCTAGACACTATGCTCTTATTGGTGCATCCCAGAATCGCATTGGCTTTCTTGGCTGCCATATCACACTGCTGACTCATACGCTGGGAATTGGACCTGATCTGCCATGCTTTCTAAACGTGCCCTCCTCTTATCTAGAATCCGTCTCTAAAACTAGGACCAGATGTGTGTGTGTGTGTGTGTGTGTGTGTGTGTGTGTGTGTGTGTGTGTGTGTGTGTGTGTGTGTGTGTGTGTGTGTGTGTGTGTGTGTGTGTGTGTGTGTGTGTGTGATCCCTCGCCGATGCCTCTTGTGTGTGTGTGTGTGTGTGTGTGTGTGTGTGTGTGTGTGTGTGTGTGTGTGTGTGTGTGATTTGTCACCAGATGCATTTCTAACTGGGGTGAGATTGGATTCCCGCCCATTTGACTCGTTGACTCTTTGTCCGCAGCAGATCAACCAGGACTTGAACATCCAACTGCTAAAGGACGGGTATCGATTAGACGAGATCCCGGACGACGAGGACCTCGACCTGATCCCCCCGAAGTCGGTCAACCCCACTTGCATGTGCTGTCAAGCCACCTCCTCCACTGCCTGCCACATCCAGTAAACGAGGAAAGCCCTGGGGAAGGGGCGATCAGCGCTTTCCGCTATAACTGTAAAACTTAACAGCCATTGCTTCCTCCTATGGTAGGACGTGCACCTCTTTGTGTTAATGGAGCCAGGAGAAACCAAAAACAAACAAGCGAAAGATTAATTTTACGATCCTCTCCTCATTTTCATTTGAGCCTAGCATAAGCAAACTCTGAAGCGCCGGGTGCACGTCTCTGGTCTGGAAGGCTGATCTGGATCCCTTTGGACCTGGACAGGTGTCGGAAGGTTCACAGGTGGGGTCTAGGTGTGGTAACCGGTTGAGGCAGCTTCCGAGAGCCCTGCTGGGTCGTGCTTTTATCCAGGTGTGGGAGCGGGGAGGCGAGGTCTCTGGCTTGGGAAGGGACTATCGGGATGAAATTTATTCTGGAGGAACCGCTGCTTCTGTGCTGACGCCGACTGGCTCCAAGCAGGGAGGTTAAGTACAGTGTTTCTTGATAAGGCCAAGACAAATTCGTGGTTTAAAAAAAAAAATTACAGGCTGCATGCAGATGAAACACAAGGGGCACTTGGAACTTGCTTCACGCTAAACAGTGTGAGATGGATAACGACACTCTGCACGCTCTCACAAGAGAACAGCCTACCCATTCTTTTTTCCCCAAAAAAGTCCAGTCTTGACATTTGCATTGGAGACACCTTGCCTGTCTTAAGATAGCAAAAGCCACTCGGTCTGTACCAGGGTCAGAATGTGCAGTCTGGTTCCCACAAACAGGAGTCAGTGAGAAACATTCGTATGTCTGTGACAAAGCTGAAAATTCTGTACCCGCAATGCTTTCGTGCCAAGAGAAGAGTCGCTCTGCATCTGGCTTGGGGGTCCCCCTCCCTCATCTAGCTCCCGAGAGGCCTCTGCCCTGGCCATTGTCTTGGCTTGTGTGGGCCCTTCTATCCCAGCGGCTGCAAAAGCAGCCATATTTCTGCCGAGGGCTCCGTCTCTTCAAAAATGAGGGTATGGGAAGTTAGGGTTCCACTCGCTCATCCCGCAACATGTTAGCAGTTGGGTTTCGTTCTTAGCTTTTCTGTGTCCCAGGAGTCCTGTTGCCAGTTCAGAGTCTTGCGCGTGATGTCCCGTGAAATGGAGCTGCTTCCCCCAGGAGGAAGCAGCTGTCGAGCAAAATTCTGTGCCTGTTTTCCTGTCTGACATCATTAGCCTGCTGCTGACACGGAGCTGTGGGTGAGCCACGTGCTGATGATGAGGGATGATGATGAGGGCGGCATCTCGCAGAGGGGAAATGGACAGAGGTCTTGCCTCTGCCCGGCATTATTTTGCTTGTGTTGAGCTTTTTTGCGCACCGCTTGTTCATTTTTCGGGACATTTTGCGCACTGCTTGTTCATTTTCCAGGACAATTCCGGGACATTTTCTGTGCAGGGTTGTGCCGAAGGGGCAGCCCTCCTGCTTTCCCGGCCGTGGCAAGCAGCCGGCCCTCATTTTAAATTGTAAAAGGTGGTTGAAAGTTTGTTCTAGTAACTCCACAAGTTCTTTTTTTAAAAGGTTAAAATCAAATTATGCGTGTCCCTTTTTATTGGCCGGGCCTCAGACCTGCCTACTAGCAGAACTGTTAGCAGAATAATTTGCTCTTCTCCTTCTTCCTGCCCTGCGAAAGAAGGTCTTCATTCACCATGTCATGTTTGTCATACTTGTCATACAGTCGATTAAACAGCCCTCCATTTTATGCACCCCAAAGTAAGCAGTCTTTTATCCAGTAGCGAAATGGCATATGGAGACTGTGTGTCCCAGCATGCATTGCAAATCGGCCTTGTGTCAGCTTGGAGAGTGGTCCCAGGGGTTTCTGGAGCAGAACTGTGTAGACAGCCTCTACCCCTCCCTTCAGAATCAGTAGGAGGGGTTTTCTTTTCATGCAAAACAGAATAGTCAGATCAACAATTTTGGGGGAGGGAGGTGGAAGTGCTCTGTTCTTACCAGCTGGAACAGAGGTGTCGAACTCTGGCGCTTCAGATGTTCATGGACTACAATTCCCATCAGCCCCTGCTGGCATGTCCATGCCAGCAGGGGCTGATGGGAATTGTAGTCCATGAACATTTGAAGCGCCAGAGTTCGACACCCCTGGGCTAGAGGTTGATGAAGAGAGGCTCACTGGAGCTTCCTGCAAAACAACCTGTAAATGAAGGATATCACCTTTGCAAAGACCAGCCCTTTTAATAACATGTGAACAGGGAGTAAAATTACTGGATCAGAAATAATTTGGAGGCCGGGGATAGTTTGTAAAAACCACCTTGGTCCCTTTTGGGAGGCTCCGCTGGCAGATTCAATTATCCACATTTTACGTTTGCACCCGCTGCAGGTGAATTTGTAGACGGTCCCAGTTTTTCTTTTGTGTGGATTAAGATTGGGTTGTGTGTGGGGTGGGGGCTGGGGTTTGGATTCACCCTTTTTTCTGCATCTCTAAGAGACTTCCACACACCTTCACACCAGCTGACCGGTCAGCCCCCCTTCCTGACGTGCGCATTCGGCCAGCGTCAGAGGGGTGGCCGGTTCAGCCCCTTCTCCTTTACCAAAGTCTCCAGAGGTGGCCCCTTTTTTGCTGAGATTGGTGCAGAGACATGAAATGGGGAGGAAACAGCTTTTCGGCTCCTTGCTCCTAGGGTTTGTATCTGTTTTATTTTATGAGCAGGAAATGGATTTGAGGTTTGGGGAAAGGTGGGGGGAGGGGTGAACAATGCAGTGTAGCCATCAGGAAGACAGAACGCCTCCATACGTCTTCTGTGGCTCGTCAGCATTCTTTGGCGCCACCTCACGCATTATGCACAAGCAAGTCCAGGTTTGCTCCCAAGTATCCTGTGATCTTGGCTTCCAGTCAATCTCAGCTCTCTGTATGGGGTGTTTTGTTGCCACACGTACATGTGCGTTTTCACACGTTCGGTTTTTAGGCCGTGATGTAAGACGTCTCAAGTAGGCACGTAGGCAGTGGTGGGATCCAAAAATTTTAATAACAGGTTCCGATCGTGGCGGGATTCAAACAGTGGCGCCGCCGCACACACGCACCTCCAGTCCCTATTGGGCAGGGAGGTTGCTTTAGTAACCCCTTCTCGGCACTCGGAAAAAATTAGTAACCACTTCTAGAGAAGTGGTGAGAACTGGTTGGATCCCACCTCTGCACGTAGGAAACGAAATGTGTGAAGTGGCTCTTTAAGTGCATTGTCAGGAATGGAGTTCAGATTATAATTGGGAAACCATTTAAAATCCAGCGTTCGCCGCTCCTTCCCGAGCCCACCGTTCTTCAGTTTTTAGTTTCTAAAGAGAGAAAATCTGCACCCATGGGTTGAGGAGGCGTACTAGACAATTCCCAGACTCTGTGCTGCTGTTTTATAGTTGTTGAGGGTGGGTAAAATTGGGGGCATAGGAAAGGGACAGATTTTCCTTGCAATTCTGCTTTCTTGGGGAAGATAGGCCAGAATGTGAAGCGGTTTTCTGAATGACAACTTGGGAAGATCGGGGTTTCTTCCAAGGTGATCCCCCGCATAAGCAGGAGACTGAATTCTCCTATCTTGAGGCTACTAAGGATTGCATTTGCAGCCCCTCCTAATGGGAAATAAAAGCTCCCCTAAGAACGGTCTGCAAGTCCCACTAGCACAAATCTCTACTTGCTCATCTGCAGGCTCCCAGTAGTCCTTTCCTTTTCACCGATGACAGGCCGCCACCCTCCTTTGAACTCCCTGGCCACCTGCTCTTGACGTGGCACCTGGCAGACGTGGCAGCCTGCGTAGCTTGCTGCAGGCACGTGTCCACTTGTCGGGCACACGGACCCCGTCTCCCTGCGCGCAGGAGTGACTTTTGGTGACTTTTGGCATTCCTCCTCGTCAGTCCACAGCCTTCACAACTGGTGGACGTGCTGGACGTCCTCCTGCGAGGTTCACACTTAGTGTCCAAGTGGGATCCATCCTGCCGGCCTTCCCTCCTTCCCTGTCTTTTGTCTGACGTCAGCTGCAAAAATAGAAGTGCCAAGAGTGGTTGCTGAAAACTCCGTCTACGTGGAGCTGACTCTGTTCCTCTGTCCCTTTTGCCGGAGGGGGAATCAGCTTCCAGTGTCTAGTTACGCAGCGAGCCTTTTCCACATCTCTGGTGCCCCCAGCTGGTACCACCCTGCCCGTGACCCTCTCAAACGAAGGCACCAGGCTGTTGTTTTGGCTGGGGAGGAAGTTGGACGGGTGGACAAGGCCGGATCTCTGGGCAGGAAGGAAAGAACAGATCACCCCAGGGTTGATCCCTCAGTAAGTTTTTAAAAGGAGGAAACAGCTCCACGTAACTAGAGGCCAGCTTAGGAGGAATCTCCTCCCTTTACTATGACTTTAGGAGAAACAGGTGAGACACACAGGCTGAGTATTTTCATTCCTGGGAGAAACACCAGTGAGAAAGGAGCTGTTCCTTTAAAAAAACAAAACTCCAACCACACAGCCCACTCCTCCACACACACACACACACACACACACACACACACACACACACACACACACACACACACAACATTGATTGATTGGCACGCCAGAGAGTTGTCACGTTAAGGCCGAGAGGTGAGGCAGGTTGCAGCGCTTTGCAGAAATACCTTTGGGCTGCTCATCAACAGGCAACGAATGAGACGTTGGCAGCTGTGGTGGGCGTGCTCGGGCAGTGGGAGTCCCGCCTCTCCCAGCCACGCAACTTCCAGAGCCTGTACAATGACAGACAGTTCTGCAAATGGGCCGATTGCCCTCGGTGGGAGCGCAGCAGCAATACCTCTGGGTAGCTCAGGTAGGGATTCCCATCATGTGAAACCTCAGCCATTTTCCTTCCGGTGTGCGCTCTGCAATTTCCCCCTTCCATTTCCAGATCCTGTCCTGAGCCGCTGTACAAACCTTTCCTCCCTTTTTCTTTGAACTTTGTGGACATGCTGCTACTCTTAATGGGAAGTGAAGTGTGCCATGCTACCTGTGAGCTCTTGATATAAGTGGTTCCCTTTAGGGACCCCTTTGCCCGTGACCATCCCTTGATCTCGTTTAGGCCACAGAAGGAGACCACAACATTTGCGAAGTTGGATGTCCATGCCGTGATTGACTCCACAGGTCCTTCTAACTTTGTCAGAGATTTAGGCACATTTGAAGCCTTAACAACGTGTACATTTTGCTTAAAGCTTCTTATACACACAACCGGCGTGGAAATGAATGCCCAGGTTGCTGGAATAGTATGTCAAAGTTGCATTCTCTGGGGGATCCTTCCTTCCTGTGGGGTTTTGTCGTTTGTGTTCCGCCCACCTTGTGTGGCTGTGAGTTTGCAACTGGCCCAGCTTTCAAGAGGGTCTCTTGCAGGGGGCTGGCGAGCCAGAAGGCTGTTGGTTTTCAGGCAAGCAGGCTGCGGCGGCTTGTGCATCGTAGATTTGGTTGTTGGGTCACAACTCTGGTTTATGTTCTGCGGTCGGAAATTTTTTCGCTGCGCCCTGTCTCCCTCCAGACAGGGCGATGGCTATTTTGGGGGCTGCAAATTGTTTGCCCACATTTTCCACATGTCCCATTCTCCACTGACCGTTTCCCAGTGGTATTTTTCTCCCTGAATCCCAAAAGGGTGTGTCCATTAGTCACGAAGTGCTTTCTGTGACTCTCCTAGCCCCACGGTCCCTTTGCAGTGGGGCCTCCTGGCATTTCCCTCTTTCGATGCAAGGCGGAGCCCCACTGTCTGCCACAATCACACTCACAGCTGTTGCCTTCACTCAAAATGCAAGATATTACCCTCGAAAGCGTAATGTGTTGGTATGGTTGAGAATCATAGGTGGTCAGAGCTTCGTGGCCCTCCAGGATGTTTAATGGACTATCGCTTCCCATCATCCCCTGCCAGCACATTGCTGGCAGGGGATGATGGGAACAGTAGTCCATAACATCTGGAGGGCCACAAGTTTGACACCTATGGCTTATATGATATATCAATATTATTGAGGCTGCTCTACCAGAAGTTGCTTTTAGGAAAAAAAAAAGTGTGCGACTTCCTGGAGGGGAGGAATGGGCCCCTCCCTCTCCCCCTTTCTCCCCCCACCCACTCCTCTCATGGATCCACAGCCGGATTTTCCCCAAAGATGCAAAAGCAATGGAAAGCAGCCTCAGCAATATTGATATGCGCCAGGGGTGTCCAACTCTGGGCCTTCAGCCAGATGTTCATGGACTATGATTCCCATCATCCCCTGCCATCATGGCCAATTGGCCTTGTCAGCAGGGGCTGATGGGAATTGTAGTCCACGAACATTGGAAGCGCCAGAGTTGGACACCTCTGATATAAGCAGTATCAGTATTTCCTTTAAAAGGCTTTAAAGAAATGAACCAGGCTGCCTTCGTTTTGCCTTTTGACTGCAGCGATCTGGAAGGATGGAGACCCTCAGCGAGAGGGAAACTACGCGGTTCCATTGTTCTCACAAACTGCATTGAGTCCAGGATGTCCATTAACTCTACAGGAATCTCTGCCCCATAGGATGCATCTGCTCACTGTGGGGCAAAGCGCCTATGTCTAATCAAGCTGTGTGAAAGTTGGGATGGTTTTTCCAGCAGTGTCTTGAAGAGCAAGGGGAACTTGGTATTGGAACTTGTCTCTTGCTCTGTGGTAGCAAAACTATGGCAATCCAGATGTTCATGGACTACAACTCCCATCAACCCAATTGGCCATGCTGGCAGGGGGTGATGGGAATTGTAGTCCATGAACACCTGGCATGCCATAGGTTCGCCACCATTGCAAGTCTATCTGATAGATACTCAGCTATGACGCAGCTGTTCCCACAGTCACAAATTGCTATCTAAGTCCCCTGACATCAAGGGAGATAAAAATTGGAGCTCCACTCATTGTAACTCATGTTGGAGACAGGCGTGAGGCTAGACCGGGTGGCTCTTGGGGATTCGGGTGGCCAGCAATATCTGGATTCACCCCAAAATCCGGTGCCTTCTTGGTTTTGGATCTTCTGGAGACCTTCTCAGCCCGCCGCAGGTTAACTTCCCGAGCTCTTCAGTGCTTCTGTCCCAGTCCTGGACCCCTCGTGAAGAGCACAACTGTCACTTTTATCAGCTTGTCCCGCAAGTGAAATTCAGCAAAGATTTGCCGGCTTGTTTGTTTCTTGGACTACCCATTTCAAAGATCTCCTTGCTGCCCTCCTAGTACGTGGTTCAAGTAACCCACCGGCAGCCGTCACAGTCTCTGCTCCCTGCCTTAAACCCATCCGGTCTCAAGGAGGGCATCCCAAGAGAGGTGTCGGGTCAACAAATGCAGATGTCGAAAGGGCAGACCTCAGAGGCAGAGGAAGAAACTTCTTCCAGTTCCCCAAATGCAAAGGCGCTCGGTCTGTTTGCCTGGAAGCAGAGGTCTCTGGGAGGAGAACAGCGATCATTCGGACTAACATTTCGAGCCATCCCAAATTCAGGATCAATCCACCAAAGCGCAAGAGAGGTCAGCCTTCAGCTTTAGCGTGGTATAGTCACATCTAAGCTTTTAGCAAGGCTGGTTCTTGTCTGCCAAGCGCTTCAAACATTTCTGGGAGGGGAACGTTAAGTCACAATATCAGCTGTTGGTGCCTTGGCTTTAGCACAGGCCTGTTCCAACCAGTAGTCCAAGTGTGATGTGCCCCAGGACAACTTCGTCTGGGGGCACGGAACGCTCTCACTTGACGTAACAACTAGAGCAGTGGTGGCGAATCCCACTCCAGATGTTCTGGACTAGAATTCCCATCAGCCCAATTGGCCATGCTGGAAGGGACTGATGGGAATTGTAATCCATAACATCTGGAGTGCCAAAGGTTCGCCACCACGGAACTAGAGCTCTGTATCAGTAGCCGTGGCAAAACGGCTTTCTTTGTTCTTGCTCTATTGGGTAGCAGTTCCCTTTTGGCAGTGAAAGGTGCGCTGCCGCCGCAAGGCCACTATTGACAGCAGGGCGGAATGGCGCGCTTCGCCCTCCTCTGCTCTTTCCCAGAAACCCGAGAGCAGCCCCTGCACTCCCACGTGGCAGGGATGGGTCCCTCTCTATCTGGGAGCACGTGCCGATGGGTGACAACCGGATACCAGGTAGATCCTGCACCATTGGGGGGAACTGCCCCCCCCCGTGTGCATGACTGGGGGTGGGGTGTAGTTTGTGACTGACCCCTACCCCCTAGTGCCATGGTGGCGAACCTTTGGCACTCCAGATGTTATGGTCTACAAATCCCATCAGCCCCTGCCAGCATGGCCAATTAGCCATGCTGGCAGGGGCTGATGTAGTCCATAACATCTGGGGTGACGAACCTTTGGCACTCCAAATGTTATGGACTACAGTTCCCATCAGCCCCTGCCAGCATGGCCAATTAGCCATGCTGGCAGGGGCTGATGTAGTCCATAACATCTGAGGTCAGCTGAGCACTGGCATCTCCAAATGCTAGTGGATCATACAATTCCCATCAGCCCCTGCCAGCATGGCCAATTGGGGTGATGGGAATTGTAGTCCATAACATCTGGAGTGCCAAAGGTTCACCACCACAGTCCTAGTGGCTTTGCAGCTGTCCCACCTGAGCTGTGTGACTTAAAATCCACTTGAAGCTTCTGGCCATGTGTTAAGCAAACCAGCTTTACTTTCATGCTGTTCTGTAGACCCGGAGTGGGGGAGGAGATGGGCATCCCTGCCTTTAGGGCAGTTTTAACCCATATATGGGCCATCCTTTGAAGATACAGGTGAGCGGCAGTCTCAGAGGAGGATGTGCGGTTTCCCTCCAGCATCGGTCCACACGGAGTGTCTCCTTTCCCGCACGGAGAACAGGCTTGTGGTGTGCGATCCCTTCGCTGAGCTTGCATAAGCAGTAAATCAATATTGTATGAATTAAAGCGCGTTTCCATTATTTTATCCCTGCAACCTAATGAAATCTGTCCTGTGAAAAAAAAGACAGAACATCTGATCATAAGAAGCAACATACGGTTGTTTTAGCGTGATTCACGCCAGACAGCAGCCTCGTGTGTTTCTTACGATCAGATGTTCTGTCCTGTTTCACGGGATGGATTTTATTAGGTTGTGACTAGAAAAATACCCCTTGATTCATACCATATGTGTTGCTTATGCAAACTCTATGAGGGGTAGGGGACCACATGCTATAGATCAGTGGTGGCGAACCTTTGGCACTCCAGATGTTATGGACTACAATTCCCATCAGCCCCTGCCAGCATGGCCAATTCCCATCAGCCCCTAGCCCAATTGGCCATGCTGGCAAGGGCTGATGGGAATTGTAGCCCATAACATCTGGAGTGCCAAAGGTTCGCCACCACGGCTATAGATCGTTTTTCTTGGTGCATCGTTCGTTTGACATTCATCTTCTGCACTTTCCTCTGTTTTTTTCCTGGAGAACCGGTTTTTGGCAGGAGGCTGAGGGCTCTCCTGAACGCTGCCCGGCAGCTTCCCCTCCCCCAGCAGAAGGGACAGCCGCCTCTGACGTTCTGGAAAGAGTAGCCATCTTGCATGCGGGGGTATTCCGTGTCTCAGTTGAAATGTACTTTGCACAGGGGAGATCCAAGCCAGCTTGCTCGTGCGCCAGGGTCCGGGGGACGTGGACCGCCACGTCGGGGCCCTGCAGCTTTCCCAAAGTGCTTCTGAACATAGCTTCTGAGCAAGCGGGCCAGGAAAAGCGGCAGAAGCTGTACAGGTGTAATTTAGTTGTCGCAGGTAACCTTTGATATCCGTGTCCAGTGGTTAGTTCTAGAATTGCAAGGCTTGTTCAACTGCACGCATCTGTTGTTCACACCTGTTTTTTTCTTTCCCTGAATGAACTAGTAGCGGGACGTCCCGAGTCCATCGCGTTGAAATAACTCTGCTTGCCATCCCCACCCTTTCTGCTTTCTCCCGGCCACTGAGGCAATCGGGGCCTCCCAACACGTGGCCCCCCCGCCCTTCGGAATTCGCCCCGCGGGATTCCTGGCAGTGCTCCAGAGCCCCCGGAGCCGTATTTAGCAGCTCACATGCAGCACTGTTTGGTGGGCTTTGCTAAAAACACAGCGGCTGGCTTGGGCCCACCCTGGTCCGGAGTGGCGTGGGGCAGCTATGCTGCAGGTAGCAGCGCAGGCCCCCGTGAGAAGCACGTCCCCCACCAACCCTCCCCTCTCATCCCCCTCGCCGATTTTAGCTCCTTTGGACCTGCGTTCCAGCCGTCTTCCTCGGCCAGCATCTTCCAGAGACAGAGCGGCATCCTCTCTGAAGGCTGAGCTCCTTTTCCAGGCTCGGCTGACATGCACCTTACTAGAGAAGCCGCTTTGAGACACCCGCCCCATTGCCGTCCCCCCTTGCCCCCACCCCGCCCCTCAGAGGGCAGCTAAAGGAAGGGGAGTCCCACCCACAGGAGATGCTGGCAGAGCGGGCGCTGCTGTGAAGGGTGAGAACAGCCTTTCTTGTTTGTTTGGGGCTCTTTTGCACTAAATAGCTGCTACGTGACCCCATCCCCACCACCAGAGGCGTAGGGGCGCCAGGGGCAACACCTGCTCCAGACGCTGCCCCCCCCCCCCCCGCACCCCACTTACCTTAGCTGGCAGGAGCCTGCCACGGGCCACCCCTCAGCCTGGCCCCACCAGGCTGCTCCTTCAGCCGGCGGAGGAGCAGCCTGGTGGGGCGGAGGGGAGGGATGTGGGAGGCGATTCTCTGCCCCCCACATGACCAACTGGCTTGCACCGAGGGACACGTGACCCCCACGCGTCCCCGTGAGTGCTCCACCTCTACCCAGCCCTCAGAAACAGGGCCAAGTTAGCAGGGCTGGATCAGTATATATTACTAATGTGTTGTGGCGGATGGACACAGCCTTCTCTCATGGTCCTCATGGGGGGGAAATGTGCCATGATTGTCCGCCTGTCTGCGCTCTCTGTTGTGGAAAGGGCAGTGTGTTTTGTAGAAAATGAATTCAGGGGAGGCGGGTTGATTGGCGGCTCCCTGCTCCGGCTGGAAACACCCTTTGCGTTGGCTGTTGTGAGTTTTCCAGGCTGTGTGGCCATGGGAGAAACATTAGGAGTAAAAACCGTCAAACCACACCCATGCAACCTGGAAAACCCACAACAGCCAGTTGATTCCGGTTGTGAAAGCCTTCGAAAATACATCCTTCGCTTCCCAGGTCAGAAAGTGGGGGGTTTCCTGAGCAGGTGGTATAAGTTTTGAAAGGGGGGTGGGGGTGGCCGCGTGGAGGGAGGGCACGGCAGCTGTTTTGATTTTGAGCCAGGTGTTAAATCCCCCGTTCAGTGCCCGAATCTTGCATGCGAGGAAGCTGCTAAATGTGAGATGGTTTGAGCTGTATACAATCACTACATCTAAATGGAGTTTGGGGTCTTGCCTGTGGTAGGAAACACTTTGTGGGGGGGGGATTGCAATAGAGTCTGTTTAATTTACTCGTGTGGATGGGGCGGGGGCGGGGATTCTCTGGTTTTAGTTGACGCCCACAACCTTCTGTCTTGATTCCCATCTTCCTAGCAAACGGTTTTTTTCATTAAAAACTTTTGCTTTCCTGATCCAAACAATGTAGCACAGTGCTTCTGTTCCCATCGTGTAGAATACTGCCTTAAACAGATCTGTTTGGTGTGTTCTTTGTGTTTTGTTTTTTATCCACCATCAAGTTTACGCATTAATTTATTTTTAAAAATGTGGTTTCTGGAAGACCTGAAACATGTATAATATTTTTTTAACATTTCCATTGCAGTATTTATCATTGTTACTGGTTGTGTGTAGTGTAACAATTAATATTAAAAGAAAAGCATACCTATGAAATCTGTTTCGCTGTGTTTTTGACGTTCTGGTCTGTTCCTGAGTCAAGTCCTGAGGTTTAACCCTGGTTATCACTGCACAGTCCTGGAGAGCCAACATGAGGTCATGGCTGAGAGACTCTAACTCGTGGCTAAGAGACTCTAACTTGAAGAAAGACAACAGAAGCAAATTCTCACGGCCCGACTTTTCCTCCTTCGAAGCAGCAACTGCCACAAGCGGTCCTAGAAAAGTACCGTAGGAATGGGGTTGTTTGGAAGAAGAGGAGTTGTTGTTTTTTATACCCTGTTTTTCTCTGCCTTTAAGGAGTTTCAGGGTGGCTTATAATCCCCTTCTCTTCTCCTTCCCACCACGGACACTAATTAATACAACAACCTTTATTAGGCATATTAAAATAGGCTCCAGAGCGTTACAGACATTTCTGAAGTACAAATCAAAAGTACATTCAAAACACAGACAGATAAACTGTATCTAGCACTGGACGTTACTTAGAAAGTTCTGTCACTTGTAAAAGAAATTTTGCTACTTTTCCCAAGAGCACAGCCTCTGTGTTATTTAACAAAATCTCCACAACAGAGTTGTCAGAGTCTCCTTCAGGTTTGTCTAAGACCCGCCCAGGAGAGAAATTCCTAATACCCACATATCTCGGACAGTCAAGTATAATGTGAGCAAGAGTCTCCACTTGGTTTTTACAGAGTGGGCAGACCCGATCCTGGAGAGGGATAGATAGGTAGCGACCCTTTGTAACGGCCGATGGGAAAGTATTTCATCTGGCCCTTGTAATACTCCATCTCTGTTGGGGTTCAGTTAATAGTTCAAGGTATTTGGCTATGTGCCCCTGTTCTGGTACTATTCCAACAGAAAGGGGTGAGCATGATTTATTTGCTTGCCCCAACAAGATATGGTATTCCTGTTCTAAAAGTCTGCTTTTTAAGGTTTGCAGAATCTCTCTGGGTGACAGCATACAGAGATCTTCAAGTATTAAACCTAGAGAGTAGATTTTTGATTTAAGAAGTTGATACATTTCGGAGGCAAATAGGTCTGGGCGCACAATATATGTTAAACTGCACTTGTGAGAGAGATATGGAGGACAGAGTTGGGAGAGAACTGTGACTAGCCCAAGGTCGCCCAGCAGGGTTCTTGTGCAGAAGTGGGGAAACAAAAGTCAGATAAGAGTCTGCCACTCACGTGGAGGAGTAGGGAATCGAACCCAGTTCTCCAGATTAGAGTCCGTCGCTCTTAACCACTATACCAGGGGAGGCCAGATCGGCTGCTGCCCAAACTTTGCTTCAGTTTGTCCAAAGAATGGCTTCAGCAGGAACCTACTGCTTCAGATGCGATCAGATCAGAATGCTGCGTCTGGGTGTGCATGCTAAGGGCCTTCACACCAGTGCATTTCCGCCAGAGGGACATGGGGGGGGGTCAATTGTCCCTGGGCGCCACTCATTAGATCCCTTGGGGGAGCAGCCGGGCCGGGAGCCTGCCTCGGGCCACCCCTCGGCCCGGCCCCACCAGGCTGCTCCTTCGGCCGGCAGAGGAGGATGACCCGCTGCAAGCTCCTGGCCCAGCCTCCACCTCGGCCCGGTCCCGCCAGGCCCAGACCCACTGGGCTGCCCAGAACAGCTGCCACCCTCCTCCGCTGACTAAGGTAAGTGTCTGCCACTCATCAGTTCTGGTCGCCACATCTCAAAAAGGATATCGAAGAGATAGAAAAAGTGCAGAGAAGGGCAACGAGGATGATTGAGGGACTGGAGCACCTTCCCTATGAGGAGAGGCTGCAGCGTTTGGGACTCTTTAGTTTGGAGAGGAGACGTCTGAGGGGGGATAGGATTGAAGTCTATACAATTATGCCTGGGGTAGAAAATGTTGACAGAGAGAAATTTTTCTCTCTTTCTCTCTCTCATGTTCTTAAGTGGGTCATGGGGGTGCAGGGGCAGTGGGGTAGGGCACGGGCGCCATTTCCCCCCAGTACGGCTCTGGTTTCTGGCCATACATGACTGTCCAGGTCCAGAGCATCCTTTTCGTAGGGTAGTTTCACATCCACGGTTTTTTTTGGGGGGGAGGGGGCCACCCTGAACTCTGAATGAATGTGACCGTCGGTCCAGCAAGATCGGTTCCTGCCTACTCAAACTGGCAGCTGTAAGGCCATAGGGGCAAAAAATCCAAACTTCACATACACGCTGCAGGGGTCAGTGCTATCAGTCACAGACCAGGAAAGGGATTGGGGGGTCTTAGTTGATAGTTCCATGGGAATGTCAACTCAATGCCTGGCAGCTGTGAAAAAGGCAAACTCTAAGCTGGGGATAATTAGGAAAGGAGTTGATAATAAAACTGCAAGGATTGTCATGCCCTTATATAAAGCCGTGGTGCGACCGCACTTGGAGTACTGTGTTCAGTTCTGGTCGCCACATCTCAAAAAGGATATCGAAGAGAGATAGAAAAAAAAAGTGCAGGTGAGAAGGGCAACGAGGATGATTGAAGGATTGGAGCACCTTCCTTATGAGGAGAGGCTGCAGCGTTTGGGGCTCTTTAGTTTGGAGAGGAGACGTCTGAGGGGGGATATGATTGAAGTCTATAACATTATGCATGGGGTAGAAAATGTTGACAGAGAGAAATTTCTCTCTCTTTCTCACAATATCTAGGAACCAGGGGGGGCATTCATTGAAAAATGCTGGGGGCGCAGAATTAGGACTCAATCAAAGGAAAACACTTCTTCAATGAACGTGTGATTGGTGTTTGGAATATGCTGCCACAGGAGGTGGTGATGGCCACTCACCTGGATAGCTTTAAAAAGGGCTTGGACAGATTGATGGAGGAGAAGTCGATTTATGGCTACCAATCTTGATCCTCCTTGATCTGAGATTGCAAATGCCCTGGGAGCAGCATCCAGGGTGCTCAGGGAGCAGCAGCAGCAGCAGCAGCAGCCGTTGCTAAGCTTCAGCAATCTCCTGCACGTGCGAGAGTTGCTCCCAAAGGCACCTGGTGGGCCACTGCGAGTAGCAGAGTGCTGGACTGGATGGACTCTGGTCTGATCCAGCAGGCTAGTTCTTATGTTCTTAAGGCCGACTGCCTTTTTTTTTTTTTTTAGCTAGAGGTGCCAGGAATTGCCCCTGGGCCCTTCCGCATGCCAAGGAGATGCTCTGATAATTTGAGACACGGCCTCTCCTCTACAGGTGTCTCCTCCTTGCCCCCTAAATGCCTAACGAAGGGGATTTCAAGCACAGCTCCAAGGACCCCAGGTTTCTTTGGCAGCTGATCAGGAGTTCCACAATAGACATCAGAAGATAGCATTATATTTGCCTGTTGTGGGTTTTCCAGGCTTCTGTGGCTGAGTGTCGGGTCTTGAGACTGAAGTCAATAAGCCAACTCAGATGCTGGATCAGAAGTCTTTATTGATAACAGCTGGTACCTGGTTTTCAGAAAGCCAGTTCTGCCAGGCTGCGAAAATACAGCTGCCTTTATTTCCCCAGAGTTCCCGCCATAAGTCCCTGTTTCCCAGGGAATGTGAGAATAATACAATGGAAAGAGAGATGGGGTGCTGTGTGGTTTCCGGGCTGTCTGGCCGTGCTCTAGCAGTATTCTCTCCTGACGTTTCGCCTGCATCTGTGGCTGGCATCTTCAGAGGATCTGTGTGGTTTCTGGGCTGCATGGCCGTGTTCTAGCAGCATTCTCTCCTGATGTTTCGCCTGCATCTGTGGCTGGCAACTTCAGAGGATCTGATGTTGGGAAAGCAAGTGGAGTATATATATACCTGTTGGAGTGTCCACGGTGGGTGAAGAAACATTGTCTGTGAGTAACAAGAAGACAGCCAGGTCAATAGGTGAGGGCATCTGAATAGAAGTATGAGTAACAATGAAGTCTACAGCATGGGAGTAACAATGAAGATAGCAAGGTCAATAGGTGGGAGCATCTGAATAGACGTATTGTAAGGAATCAGGAAAGGACTAGAATATAGTAACCATTGAAGGATCTTTATTCTTAAACTTCCATAATGCACATCACACGGAATGCTGAGTCTGACCCGTTGGCGCGAAAACGGCTGCTTTTACGAGCCTGGAACTCCCCCCCTTTCCCAGCCTGAGCAAGTTCTCATGAAGACAGAAACTAGCTTCAAAGACACAGATAAGAGATAGCAAGGTTACTTCGCCTCACCGGGCACACAGCCCAGACCAAAGAACGCTGTCAAGGCCAAAAGAGCTGGGAAACAGAAAGCAACATAAGCAGCATCTTTACACATATCCTCCAACAGGTATATATACTCCACTTGCTTTCCCAACATCAGATCCTCTGAAGATGCCAGCCACAGATGCAGGGGAAACGTCAGGAGAGAATGCTGCTAGAACACGGCCATACAGCCCGGAAACCACACAGCACCCCAGTGATTCCGGCCGTGAAAGCCTTCGACAATACATGGAAAGAGAGATGTTTGGGAGTTGAGCATCTCAAGGCCAGCGCAGGGATAGTTCTCAGCCACCTGCCCTCCCGCCCTGTTGAGAAGGCGCCGGGGTTGCTCCTAGTTGGCTACAGCTACTAGCATCAAAGTGAAAGGAAAGGAAAAGGTCCATTAACATTTCAGAAGGTGAAGACAGCTGCCCCCTCCCCACAGCCAGGTGTGAGTCCTTGCACCTAAGCCCAGCTCTTTGATGGCAGGAGACGCCCCCTTCCCCTCCCCCTCTCCTTCCTCCCCTGCGGCCTTTCTTGCACATACCATCTGATGCACTTTACCACCTTATCATCCTCCCAGAGAGGAACCTGGCCCCCTCCCTCCTTTTACTGGGGTGATCTTAATTGAATTGGATTAGGGCACCTGTTGTGATATTAACCGCTGTTTTTAAGTAGCTTTTTAATGGATTTTAGTATTTTATTATTGTTATCGATTTAATTAACTGTATATATGAATGTTGTACACCGCCCAGAGCCCCCAGGGGATGGGGCGGTTTATAAATCGAAACAATAAATAAACAAACAAATAAACAAACAAATAAATAAATAAATAAATCCTGTCAGTCTGGTAGCTTTTGCTCCTAACGTTTCTCCCGCGTCTACGGCTGGCATGTCACAGTAAGACGTGTTCATCTTCGTGGCCTCCGTGCAGTAACACATTGGGTCTGTGCATCCGCAGGCCAGTGTGTGCCTGCACAGAAGACCAACAGTTACAGTTAAGTGCAACTCTTTTTTCCTCTCCGTGGCACAACCCAGAAAACCCACAACAGCCAGCTGATTCTGCCCATGAAAACCTTGGACAATACACAGGGGCGTAACGCCCAGGGGAGCATATGGGAAATGTCCCTGGGGCTGCGGCCATTTAGTCACATGAGGGCGGAAACTCCACACACACACACATTCACACACACACCCCTCCTCCTTCCTTCGGGTCCATACATTGACTTCAAGACCTGGTGCAAAAAAATGTTGTGTGGCCGAGGTGGGGGAGGGTGGCCATCCATACAAGAAAGCGGGGAGCAGAAAACTAAGATTTTGCACCGGGCTAAATACTTGTCTGACAATACATTGTCATATTTCCTCATAATACAGACTTTGACTATCCAGTGGCGTAGGAGGTTCAGAGCTCGTGTATCTAATCTGGAGGAACCGGGTTTGATTCCCAGCTCTGCCGCCTGAGGTGTGGAGGCTTATCTGGGGAATTCAGATTAGCCTGGGCACTCCCACACACGCCAGCTGGGTGACCTTGGGCTAGTCACAGCTTCTCGGAGCTCTCTCAGCCCCACCTACCTCACAGGGTGTTTGTTGTGAGGGGGGGAAGGGCAAGGAGATTGTAAGCCCCTTTGAGTCTCCTACAGGAGAGATATAAATCCAAACTCTTCTTCTTCTTCCTCTCCTACAACAGGCACCTTGTGAGGCAGGTGAGGCTTAGAGCAGGGGTAGGGAACCTGCGGCTCTCCAATTGGCCATGCTGGTAGGGGCTGATGGGAATTGTAGTTCCTGAACATCTGGAGAGCCACAGGTTCCCTACCCCTGGCTTAGAGGATTGAGTCTGGAGAGGACTGTGACTGGCCCACGATCACCCAGCAGGCTTCGTGAGTAGGAGTGGGGAAAGAAACCCCACGCCTGGTGAGCTGGGTTTGTTTCCCTGCTCCTCCACATGAAGCGTGCTGGGGGACCTTGGGCTAGTCACACTCCTCTCAGGACAATCTCAGCCCCACCTACCTCGCAAGGTGCCTGTTGTGTGGAGAGGAAGGGAAGGAGTTGATAAGCCGCTTTGAGTCTTCTTACAGGAGAGAAAGGCAGGGTACAAAGCTAGACAGTTCTAGTAGTGGCTAAGAGCAGGTGTACACTGATCTGGAGGAACCGGATTTGATTCCCAGCTCTGCCCCCTGAGCTGTGGAGGCTTATCTGGGGAATTCAGATTAGCCTGTGCACTCCCACACACGCCAGCTGGGTGACCTTGGGCTAGTCACAGCTCTACGGAGCTCTCTCAGCCCCACCTACCTCACAGGGTATTTGTTGTGAGGGGGGAAGGGCAAGGAGATTGTCAGGCCCTTTGAGTCTCCTGCAGGAGAGAAAGGGGGAATATAAATCCAGACTCCTCCGACTCCTCCTCCTCTTCTTCTTCTTCTTTTTCTTCTTCTTCTTCTTCTTCTTCTTCTTCTTCTTCTTCTTCTACTACTACTACTACTACTACTACTACTACTACTACTACTACTACTACTACTACTACTACTGAATCAGAGCTTTGGTCCTTCATGGTCATCTACTCAGGCTAGCTCCAGGGTCTCTAGCTGAGGTCTTTCCCATCACTTCCTGCCTGGACCTAATAAGAGGAGAAGCCCTGGATCGAACCAGGGACCTTCTGCATTCCAGGCGAAGGTTCTTCTGCTGAGCCACTGCCCCCCTCCCCTGTTCCAGGGCCATTCCCTCTCGGCCCCATCCACACGACCCTCCTATCTCCTCTGGGCTGCCCTTCTTCTTCAGCTCTGTCCCTCCCGACTGTGACATCACCCGTGATGCAGAGGCCAGCTGCTGAGAAGGGGCTGTGACCCTCAAGGAAAGAAACATTCACCAACCGTGCCCCACCGGCATGCAGAGCCCCTCGCCCTTTGTCACCGCTCGCAGGGAGAAGGTTCCCAGGTTAAATGCCATCAGGGCTCCAGAGGCCTCTGCCGAAGAACTGCACCCCTCCAACTTCCCCCGCGGTCAGCGTGCAGGAGGCGTCCCAGATCTCTGAAGGGACATCAGGCTCTCAAGATGTTCCTCTTCTCTCGCAAAACCAAGACGCCCATCAGCACCTACACGGACTCCTACAGGCCTCCGAACACGGTCAAGAAGACCTTCGAGGAGCACCCGATGGCCCTCTGGAGCGAAAACAAGTTTGTGACGCAGGTAAACTTCCCAGCAATGACGGCTCCGTGCCAGGTGTATCTCAGTAAGAACCTGAATGCTCGGTTTTGGTCATTTAATTTATATACCGCCCTCCCCCAAAAGCTCAGGGCCGTGACCAGCAACATGGTACGACTTCAATGAACATAACAACAGCAATAATCAAATATCGGGCGGTAACACCGATGAACAATATCAAACATCAACAAGCAGAACATAATCAGCAGAACATTTCATAACAACATCATCATATAGCAGCAAAACAGTATAGTAGCATAATAACAATAACAGATTATAACATGAGAAACAGCAAATATAACAGCAGACAGCAAATTAACAATATATATAACATCATAATTAACAACATGAATAAACTGAGATGGCGACTTTCTATTACCCTGTTTCCCCGAATAGAAGACATCCCCAGAAAATAAGACATAGTACAGGTTTTGCTGAAGTGCGAAATATAAGGCATCCCCTGAAAGTAAGACATAGCAAAGTTTTTGTTTGGAAGCATGCCCGACGAACAGAACACAGAAAAATAAGACGTCCCCTGAAAATAAGACATAGCGCATCTTTGGGAGCAAAAATTAATATAAGACACTGTCTAGTTTTCAGGGAAACATGGTAAAAAGAAGAAAAAGAATTAAGATGGAAAATAGAGTAAAAATAGACCTCGACTGTAGAGCACATAGTGACAAAGCTGGTAAACGAGTTATCGAACCGCGACACTGTATTAAATCACTTAAGTATACAGTTCAAACAGTACAATAAATAATATAATATTTAACTATTAAACTATTAAATTCTAACCTTCTACCGGTTGACATTACTACTCCCTTAAAAGTCCTAAAACTGAAATAAGGCCCATATGTAAAAACACCTCCTTTCTACTCTTCTCCGCAGCCTCTAAAAAACGAGCTGTGTAAAATGGGCCCAAGAAATCATTTTTATTTTATTTATTTTATTTATTATTAGTCTTATATACCACCCCTCCCCCGAAGGGCTCTGGGCAGTGCACAACATGAAATACAACAACAGAACAAATGGAGCACATGAACAGAATACAAATTATAAATAACTAATACAGGCTCCATTAACCATAAAATGCGAAAACCCCTTAAAATACAGCGTTCAGTACAAAAAGATAGAGTAATTATTATCGGCGTCCATCAACCCAATAATGGGAGCAATGCTGTCATTCAGGACAGCCATAAGAACATAAGAACAAGCCAGCTGGATCAGACCAGAGTCCATCTAGTCCAGCACTCTGCTACTCGCAGTGGCCCACCAGGTGCCTTTGGGAGCTCACATGCAGGAGGTGAAAGCAATGGCCTTAAGAACATAAGAACATAAGAAAGAGCCTGCTGGATCAGACCAGAGTCCATCTAGTCCAGCTGTCTGCTACTCGCAGTGGCCCACCAGGTGCCTTTGGGAGCTCACGTGCAGGAGGTGAAAGCAATGGCCTTCTGCGGCTGTTGCTCCCGATCACCTGGTCTGCTAAGGCATTTGCAATCTCAGATCAAAGAGGATCAAGATTGGTAGCCATAGATCGACTTCTCCTCCATCAATCTGTCCAAGCCCTTTTTAAAGCTATCCAGGTGAGAGGCCATCACCACCTCCTGTGGCAGCATCTTCCAAACACCAATCACACGTTGCGTGAAGAAGTGTTTCCTTTTATTAGTCCTAATTCTTCCCCCCAAGCATTTTCAATGAATGCCCCCTGGTTCTAGCATTGTGAGAAAGAGAGAAAGAGAGAGAAAGAGAGCCCCCCCCCCAAAAAAAACCCTGACTCATTCATAATGAACGTGGCTTTTCAACAATTCCTGTCGTTCGCATTGTGGTGCTTAACATTAGTAGAGCAATCTGCGTGTGGGAGGATAGGGCAGGATGCATCTTCCAGCCAAGCATTTTCCTTCGTATTTTAAGATATTTATATGCCACTTTTCTCCCCGGGGACCAAGCAACATTTTCTGCCCCCAACCTCCGAGTTTGGCTTTTGTGGTGAGAACACAGGAATTATTGGTTCTGGTGGGTTTTCCGGGCTGTGTGGCCGTGGTCTGGTGGATCTTGTTCCTAACGTTTTGCCTGCATCTGTGGCTGGCATCGTCAGGGGTGTATCCCAGAGGGAAGTCTGTTACGCACTGCGTCCAGTGAGAAGGGAATGTAACAGACTTCTCTCTGGGATACACCCCTGAAGATGCCAGCCACAGATGCAGGTGAAATATTAGGAACAAGATCCACCAGACCACGGCCACACAGCCCGGAAAACCCTCCAGAACCAGTTGAATCTGGCCGTGAAAGCCTTTGACAACACACTGGAATTACTGTTTGTGACAAAAGGGTATAAGGGTATCCTTGGGGATAGGTAAGGGGACCAGATGGTCACCTTTGTGAACCAGGATGGGGGGTATGCAGCCGCGCGTGCAGCCGCAGGAGTGCACTGCCTTCTGGGGCGCTGCTGTTTCAAGTGGTCTTAGGGTATGTGTGTTTTTTCATGGGGGGGAAGCAGATGCCTAAAGAACAACAGGATGTTGGTTGGGGGGGCACAAACACTTCTTTAAAATTATATGTTTTATTATACATTTACAAAAGTACAATAAGCACGCCAAATTCATATTGGTTTACAGTTTAATTCTGAGCAGTGTTAAACTTTTCTAAGTCTGTTGGCTTCAATGGACATGGAAGGGCATAAACTTCTTAGAAGCACGTGGTCGCAGGAGCGCACTGCCTTCTGGGGCTTGCCGTTTCCCGCCCTGTGACAGGGCGGGAAACAGCAGCGCCCCAGAAGGCCGTGCTCCTGCAGCCGCACACGCGGGAGGCAGCCGCACTGCCTTGCACCCCAGAAGGCAGTGCGGCAGCTTCCCAAAAATCGGGACAATTGAAATAACCCGCAGGACGCGGGACAAATTGTTTGAAGGCGGGACTGTCCCGCCAAAAGCGGGACGTCTGGTCAGCCTAGGGATAGGGCGGTATAAAAATCTAAATAATAAATAAAATAAAATAAATAGTTGTGTGAACCCGTCTCAGCCAAAAAAGAAAAAGTCTGGTGGCCCCTTAAAGGCTGAGATTTACCCCACTTTAATTAGCTTCAGTTCACATATGTGGCCGAATAGCTGAGGAAATATGCTGCAATGAGGGTTGCCAACCACCAGGTGGGGCCTGGATATCTCCTAATATTACAATAGATCTCCAGCAGACAGAGATCAGCAGCAGCGAAGTAAAATTGAGTACCATTTCTGTACGCTGTATTTTTCTTACCATACTGCTGTCATTCACTTTCCTACCTAAAGCCAACTTTAATTCTTAGCAGCAGTGGCATAGGAGGTTAAGAGCAGCAGTGGCGTAGGAGGTTAAGAGCAGGTGCACTCTGATCTGGAGGAACCGGGTTTGATTCCCAGCTCTGCCGCCTGAGCTGTGGAGGCTTATCTGGGGAATTCAGATTAGCCTGTGCACTCCCACACACGCCAGCTGGGTGGCCTTGGGCTAGTCACAGCTTCTCGGAGCTCTCTCAGCCCCACCTACCTCACAGGGTATTTGTTGTGAGGGGGGAAGGGAATGGAGATTGTCAGCCCCTTTGAGTCTCCTGCAGGAGAGAAAGGGGGGATATAAATCCAAACTCCTCTTCTTCTTCTTAAAAGTGGCAGTAATTATGCTTCTACTTTTAGCCTTCTCCTTTAGTCATCTGCCAGCACAGACTTTGGCAGTCAACCTCCTAATTTTTCCTGTGCTCGATATTCTAATCTGCCTAGAGCCTAACAACAACAAAAACACAACCACAATCGCGGTCCTCCAGATGTTATGGACTACAGTACCCATCATCCCCTACCAGCATCATGCTGGCAGGGGATGATGGGAACTGTAGTCCATAACATCTGGAGGACCGCGAGTTTGACACCTGTGGGAGAAAGGAAAGGTCAGCCTTGCCAAACATTAATGAGCAACTGAAATTAAAGCAGAGTCAGCCGATTTCACTAACAGCTTTGCACCCTGAAGAGCCCTCCCCAGAAGCAGTTATTATTCAGAATCGCTTTTCCCCACTGGAGAATAAGTGCTTAAAGAGCCAGTAGCCGACCCAGTTAATTCAACCCAATAAAACGTTCACGACGACCCTGTTTTGGAGCCTCCCGGCAAGGACCGGCCTCCAGTGATGAAGGGAGGGGGAGCTGTGCCCGGGGCATGAACCGCATGCCCCCTTCCGCCCAGCTCCCTAAATGCCCGAAACTCCCCCAACCAGTGGTGGGATCCAAAAATGTTAGTAACAGGTTCCCATGGTGGTTGGATTCACAGTGGCGTAGCGCCAATGGGGCTGGGCGGCGCATGATGGGGGCGTGGCCGGGCATTCCAGGGGTGGGGCATTCCTGGGCGGGGCTGTGGCAAGGACGCAGCTGCTGTGCCGGTCCTTGGGCAGGAAACGAATGCACACAGGCGCAGGCTGCCACGCACGCCGATGCACCTCCTGCTAGACTGCTTCAAGTTCTGCGCGCTACTGCTGAGGGGAGGGGCGTAACTAAGGCAAAAATCACGTGGCAAAATCACCCATTAGTAACCCCCTCTCGGCACACACAAATAATTAGTAACCTACTATCGGGAACCTGTGAGAACCTGCTGGATCCCACCTCTGCCCCCGACACGCTTTCAACACGTGACGGCAATGGCGGTGCCCGAGACAAGCTGCCTCGAATATCCCCATTGTCGCTACACGTCTGCCGGCCTCCCCCGTCTGAGACAAGCACTTTAACAAAAAATATGCTTCAACAAAAAATATGGCTGGCCAACCCTTACTTATAGCCCAAACCTTACAACTTATTTTAGCAAAAGTGGGCTCATTCGCAGGGGTCTGCAACCTGCGGCTCTCCAGATGTTCATGGGCTACAGTTCCCATCAGCCACGTTAAGCCAATTGGCCGTGCCGGCAGGGGCTGATGGGAATTGTAGTCCATGAACATCCGGAGAGCCGCAGGTTACAGACCCTTGCTAGCCTAACAATTTGATAAATTATACAGCTACCTCTCAACAGCAGTTCTGGGCAGCCATAAGTCAGCTGACTCAAAAGTACTTAGAAATCATAGCCACAGTTTAAACATGTCAAACACTTGCTGTAGTAACAATTTACTAACTTCTGTCAATGATACCCCTCGTGAAACAAACAACTGCGGAGAATGCTTATGTTCCCCCACCAATTGTAAACCTTGCAGGCATTCAAATGATACCCACCAGAGGTCCCCAAATAACTCACAAATATCAACACTAATGTCATCCCGGCGGGTCCTAGAAGTTTACCCAAACTCTGATTTTGCACCGGGCTACATTTTCCCTAGAGACACCTCTGGCTGGCTACCCTCATATTATATGAAACTAAAAAACTAAACCTGAACACTGAGGTTTTACTTTAGAAACAACGGTTGGCTCCGAGGTGTGCGTTACTCGGGAGTAAGCTTGGTGGTAGTCGGTGGCTTTGCACGGAAGCAACCGTGCTACTCTTTGAACGGGTGAATCGCGACCCTAGGAGGGTTTACTCAGAAGCAAGCCCCATTGCCAGCAAACGAGCTTACTCCCAGGTAAAAGATAGCGCTTTAGTTCTTGGCATGAAAATCAGTGGGGTTTAACAGCGCTTAACAGGGTTATCTACACTGCTTCCCCAAAACTAGGTCTTAGGTTTAATGCTAATAATTGAGCCCAGCGGCCCAGGCCAGCCTAGATGTGGGGGGGTTGGGGGGGACTCTGTTTGTGTGTGCCCACAGAGAGGGCTCTGAGTGCCACCTCTGGCACCCGTGCCATAGGTTCGCCACCACTGGAATAGGCTGTCCTTCAGTCCTCCTGTCCCCAAGCCGCCCCCCAAACCATCGACCTAAATAGTGCGAGAGAATATAAAGATAATGATATATAATGATGATGAATATAATGACAGCAGAGGCGTAGCTAGGGAAAAGGTAGCCCAGTGCAAAATCTGAGTTTTATTTATTTATTTATTTATTTATTTTTTCGATTTATTATACTCGCCTATCCCCTCGTAGGGGTTTTAAGGTGTGGCCAATACAATGCATACAGATAAATGCACGATACAAGTAATGGCACCGCGTCCGGGAACATTTTACACACACACACACACACAACAACAACAACAACAACACAAGCCTTTACTGGCATATAAAACAGGACAAAATTTTAAAACAAAACAAGGTTAAGAAATACAGTTAAAATTACTAATTTCCAGTATAAAATTTGCAACAGTCTCGCAAAAGAGCACATCAGAGCTGTTCAGGAGATTGGGTACCTTATAACACTCATGCCACTGAGAACATTGCAAGAGAATGGAATTCATGTATTTCATGCGTATCTTCTTGTATTTAGGGCATAGAGCAACGAGAGAATATTGCCAGAATGTCGTCCAACCGTGATGGCGTGTCACACGAACAAACTCTTTTAGAACGTTCCATATTCTTAAACCTTCCCTCCAGCAGAGCTGATGGCAGCACATGACATCTTGCAGTAGCCAAGGCTCTCCTCTGGGTGGGATTAATCAGCAGACGAAGATATGCTGCCATAATTCCACGCTCGCATGGGATTAATAATGTAGTCGGAGAACAGGTGGTCTTGGCAGCACGAGTCAAATGATGAAAATCAAGATCCAATGATGATGAATATAATGACAGCAGAGGCGTAGCTAGGGAAAAGGTAGTGCAAAGTGCAAAATCTGAGTTTTACACACACACACACACACACACACACCCATATGGGCGACTGCCCTCCCCCACCATGACCAAGCAATGTATGGACCCAGGGGGAAGAAGGACGGGTGTGGGGGCGATTTTCTGCCCCCAAGATTAAATGGCCGCAGCCCGGGAACATTTGACCCTATATGTGCCCCTAGGTGGTACACCCCTGAATGGCAGTCTTTCACACCCTTTACTGGCTGGTCCTTTATACCTGGTGATGCCGGGGATGGAACCTGAGCCTTTCTGCAGGCAGAGTCTCTTCTACTGAGCCACAGGCCCCTCCCCTAAGAACATAAGAACATAAGAACTAGCCTGCTGGATCAGACCAGAGTCCATCTAGTCCAGCTCTCTGCTACTCGCAGTGGCCCACCAGGTGCCTTTGCAGGAAAAAAAAACTCCCATGCAGGAAGGTGAAAGCAATGGCCTTCTGCTGCTGCTGCTGCTCCTGAGCACCTGGTCTGCTAAGGCATTTGCAATCTCAGATCAAGGAGGATCAAGATTGGTAGCCATAGATCGACTTCTCCTCCATAAATCTGTCCAAGCCCCTTTTAAAGCTATCCAGGTGAGTGGCCATCACTACCTCCTGTGGCAGCATATTCCAAACACCAATCACACGTTGCGTGAAGAAGTGTTTCCTTTTATTAGTCCTAATTCTTCCCCCCTGGAACCAGCAGAGAGGAGTAGCAGACTTTCCATGAAGCTGCCTTATACTGAGTCAGAACATGGATCTGTCAAAGTCAGTATTGTCTGCTCTGACTGGCAGCTGCTGTCCTATCATCTACTGCCTGCTCCTTTTCAACCGGAGACGTTGATGGGGATTGAACCCTGAGATCTTCTGCATACCAAGCGGGTGCTCTACTGCTGAGCTACAACACCCCCCCCCCCCCACAGCCCTGTGTACTCAAAATAGAAAAAGTGAAGAGAAGGGCAACGAGGATGATTGAAGGATTGGAGCACCTTCCTTATGAGGAGAGGCTGCAGCGTTTGGGACTCTTTAGTTTGGAGAGGAGACGTCTGAGGGGGGATGTGATTGAAGTCCATAAAATTATGCATGGGGTAGAAAATGTGGACAGAGAGAAATTGTTCTCTCTTTCTCACAATACTAGAACCAGGGGGCATTCATTGAAAATGCTGGGGGGAAGAATTAGGACTCATAAAAGGAAACACTTCTTCACGCCACGTGTGATTGGTGTTTGGAATATGCTGCCACAGGAGGTGGTGACGGCCACTCACCTGGATAGCTTTAAAAAGGGCTTGGACAGATTTATGGAGGAGAAGTCGATTTATGGCTACCAATCTTGATCCTCTTTGATCTGAGATTGCAAATGCCTTAGCAGACCAGGTGCTCAGGAGCAGCAGCAGCCTCAGAAGGCCATTGCTTTCCCCTCCTGCACGTGAGCTCCCCAAGGCACCTGGTGGGCCACTGCGAGTAGCAGAGAGCTGGACTAGATGGACTCTGGTCTGATCCAGCTGGCTCGTTCTTATGTTCTTACTTGGGAAAGGCTCCCCTGTTCTGAAGGGCCACCCATTTGGCGCCGTCCCCTAGCCTCGTGGCCTGGACCACACTTTTTCTTGCTCACCTGTGAGCCAGGCTGCCCTCTTTGTCTGTGACATCACAGGTGATGCAGGCAGGGCTGGTAACAGGGAAGAGGGGAGGACGTGAGATTTGAGAGGCTTTCGCTGGCTGCAGCTAGTTGCTAGAGTCGCAAAGCTCCCCTTTTCATTTTCTTACCCGCCGGAGGGTGGTGCGGGTTTGCAGACGACCGTGGGCGGCACCAGAGCCCCCTTTTTTTGCTAGGAATCTTCAGAGTCCTAGATCTTTCCTTGAGCTCCGAGGCGGCCTTTTCAAAGAGCCTTTGGCAAGATGTTTCTTTTTGCGCATAAAACGAGCACCCCCATCAGCACCTACAAGGACTCCTACCGAGTGCCGTGTCTGACTAAAGAGAGCTACTCGGAGCCTTCTCTCAAGGCCTGGACCGACCAGTTGCCTCTCTCCAAGGTAAAAAAAAACCTGTGAGTTTCTGCAGACAGAAGTCCAGATGGTGTCTGTGGGTGAGAGTCCTTTCAGGAAGAAAGCAGGCTGGTGGTGTGGCTCAGGTGACCGGGGAGCTCTGAGAGGAAGGGTTGCGTCTTGGATGGGGCATCAAGGCATTTGCTCACAGGAGGCGCCTTTAGAGAGCACGTCCAGCCTGTGTTGCGTCAGCTGCATTGGCTCCCGGTTGAGTTCCGGATCATCTTCAAGGTGTGGGTTTTGACCTTGAAGGCCTTACGCGGCCTGGGACCCTCGTACCTGAGAGACCGCATTACCCCATATGTCCCTACTCGGCCTCTGCGTTCAGCAGAGGCCAATCTGCTGGTGGTCCCCGGCCCCTCAATGATGCGGCTGGCCTCCACACGGGCCGGGACTTTTACAGCCCTGGCCCCAGCCTGGTGGAACACCCTTCCTCCAGCTGTCCGGGCCCTGCGGGACCTTGGAGAGTTCCGCAGGGCCTGTAAGACGCTGTTCTACCGGGCCTTTGGATTGTCCAGCCACTGATGTGGTGCCCCCCCCACTGCTCTTTGCCTGGCACTTTTACATCAGAGCCCCTCATATTGAGGGGCCTACCGTCCCCCCCTTTTGGGGGGTAGGTTTTAATTGGGGTTTGGCTGCCTCTTGTTTATTTGCTAACTGTTTATATGACCGCTGTTTATATGAAATTTTAAGATGTTTTACTGATGGAGCCTATGTATTGTATTTATAGGATTTGCTCCTGTTAATGTTTTGAATTATGTTGTTCACCGCCTGGAGCCCTTTGGGGATCGGGCGGTATAGAAATTGAAGCAATAAACAAACAAACAAACTTCAGCTCTTCACATTTTGTGCTGCGATTCTCTCTACACCTTCTATACTCAATCCATCAAAGATTACCCCCCCCCCAATAAAAAAAATAGAAATGGTCACATAAAAAGGTGACGGGGATGCGAGTGAGCAAAGAAAAGTGGGATATCCTTCTATATAAATGCCCAGCGTGTTTCAGTTGACTCGCTTTTTACAGTGGGGGCTGATGGGAAGTGTAGTCCGTAATCATCCAGGAGGACCAAACCCCTCTGCCTTCCAGATGATCACAGACTACACTTCTCATCAGCCCCCGCTCTGGGAGACTCAAGTGCACACATGCAACTGCAACTCTCCGTTCTTCAAATTGCAGAGACTTCTGGGAATTGTAGTGCCGTTCAGCTATCTCTGGCCTTTTGGATATCTCCTCAGTTTTTTAAAAAAATTATCCCTCTTCTACTGTAGTCAATGAATGACATTTGCTTTGTTTAAGATTACATAACTAGAAATATTTGTAACAACGGAGAAATCCCCTTTGCTATCGTTTCACTTCTTTATATGCTGCCATATGTTTTTGTATTTTCTTTATGTTAACCTTGCGGTAAAGATAAATTGGAAAAAAACTATCCAGGCTCCTTGCTGCTCCTGCCACCAACGGTTTTCTAGAGCCCACTGTAATGTTTTGCACAACAGACTTTATTGCTAGTAAATAAATTCCTCATAGGGCTGGTGTGAAGATACTCTGTACTCTGAGCTTGTCGGGGCAGATCCAGAGGTGGGATCCAGCAGGTTCTCACAGGTTCCCGAGAGTAGGTGACTAATTATTTGTGTGTGTCGAGAGGGGGTTACTAATGGGTGATTTCACCACCTGATTTTTGCCTTAGTTACGCCCCTCCTCTCAGCAGTAGCGCGCAGACCTGGAAGCAGTCTAGCAGGAGGTGCACCGACATGCGTGGCAGCTTGCGCCTGCATGCATTCGTTTCCCGCCCAAGGACCGGTGCAGCGGCTGCGTCCTTGCCACAGCCCCGCCCAGGAATGCCCCGCCCCCGGAATGCCCGGCCACGCCCCGGTCGTGCCCCGCCCAGCCCCATTGGCGCCACACCACAGTTTGAATCCCACCACCATGGGAACCTGTTACTAAAATTTTTGGATCCCACCGCTGGGCGGATCAGACTATAATTCATCATCATCCATCCCCCCCCCGGCCCCCACCCCCCGCAATGCCCATGATCTTGAAAGCTCTTCTGCAACGTGCTGATATATCTCCTTGCCGCTTTTAAGGGTTTGACGGTTCCCAGACTGGACAACCAGGTGGATCAGGCGCATCTGGAGAAGATGGTGAAGAATGCAGTTCAGGAGTACACGTACAAGAACTCCATCGAACCAACTGCTTATCGGCCGTACAAATACTGGGTGACCAGGGAAGAGGGTGAGTCCTGCCACGTCTTTCCCCATCCCCTGTAAACTCAACTCTGCATTAGGTCACGAACCTTGAAGCAATAAATGGACTCTGTAGCATATAGGCCATCTAGTCCAACCCCCTGTTTGGTCTAGAGCACCCCTAACTAGAGTGCATCCAACCGCTGCTTGGTGATTGCCAGTGAGGGGGTGCTCACTCTCTCCCCAGGCAAACGATACCACAACTGAATTTTTAAAAAATCTTAATATCCAGCCGGTACTTTCCACTCATAACTTTTCCCCTTTATTGCGAGTCTTCTCCTCTGCTGCCAATGGGAACAATCCCCTGCCCGTCTCCAAATCAGGGGCATACCACCCATAGGGACATGGAGTGTCACGTGCCCCTGGGTGCACACCATATAATCTTATCTGGTGAACCAGATGTGTTTCCACACTCTTACATTCCTGCTGGGTGACCTTGGGCCAGTCACAGTTCTCTCAGAACTCTCTCAGCCGCACCTACCTCACCAGGTGTCTGTTGGGGGGAGAGGAAGGGAAAGGAGCTTGTGAGCCACCTTGAGTCTCCTAACAGAAGAGAAAGGCAGTGGGTATAAATCCAAACTCTTCTTCTACTGCTAGCTACTAGGGCGAAGTAATTGGAGATCTAGAGATCTTCCAGAATTACAGCTGATCTCTTGGTGGACTCCAAAAAGTGCATCATCATATCCCATTTCTCAAGCTCCACCTCCACATCTCCAGGAATTTCCCAAACAAGAGATGCGTCTTCACAGGAACATGTTGTCCCTCCAGATGGGTGTGCCCCGCGTGCCCCATGGGCCTTCCATGTTCCCTGCCAATCCCTGCCTTGTCTCAGACTCACAAGTCCTTCCTTGATGGCACCTCCCGGCATTCTGTCCTTCACTCCTGTTGACATTTCTCTTCTCTTTCGATCGCAGAGAGGTACAATCCAATCTTTGTTGGTGATGACCGGTACGCGACGTGGAGGACCGGGCCCTACAACAGCGCGACATGGAACAGATACACCACCTACCTTCCGCGGATACCCAGGGTAATCCTTCTCTGACCCCCTTGGAAACTGGCTACCCTTTGCTAGCCGGGGAGAGCGGGGGAAGAGCAGCATTTCTAGGGGAGGGGGGAAACACAGCAGTGGCGTAGGAGGTTAAGAGCTCGTGCATCTAATCTGGAGGAACCGGGTTTGATTCCCAGCTCTGCCGCCTGAGCTGTGGAGGCTGATCTGGGGAATTCAGATTAGCCTGGGCACTCCCCCACACACCAGATGGGTGACCTTGGGCTAGTCACAGCTTCTCGGAGCTCTCTCAGCCGAACCCACCACACAGGGTGTTTGTTGTGAGGGGGGAAGGGCAAGGAGATTGTAAGCCCCTTTGAGTCTCCTGCAGGAGAGAAAGGGGGGGTGGTATAAATCCAAACTCTTCTTCTTCTTCTTTAGCCCTGAAAGTGGTATTTTCCTACATATTACCAGACTGGTGTGAAAGATTGAGCTATATTTTAGAGTTGCCAACCCTTGGAGAGGGCAGTAAAGTTGCCCTGGGCTGGCAACTTCTAGAAGATCACGCCCAAAGACTCAACGGAATGTCGTCCCACAACGTCAGTTTCAGCCCTGTAACTGGAAGTGATGTCATCAAGGCACGGGGTGGCCTCTGCGTTGTGATGCGTTGTGATGATGTCGCTTCCAGCTAGCTAAAAATGTCATGACATCAGAACACGGTTGGCCGACCCACCTCCCATTTCCCCCTTTGCTGCTTAATCCAACACACCCAACTTTGCGGCGCCCCAGATGACTTGCTGCATTCTTTCTGGGATTCGGTGTCCGAAGCATTTCACGCCGTCCGATCTTTCCTTGCAGGATGCTGGGATGCAGACGATACTTCACGGGATGCCCATGCAGTACCCTCCAAAACCGGAACGTCTCAACAGTTACGGTAAGAACATAAGAACATAAGAAAAAGCCAGCTGGATCAGACCAAAGTCCATCTAGTCCAGCTCTCTGCTTCTCGCAGTGGCCCACCAGGTGCCTTTGGGAGCTCACCTGCAGGAGGTGAAAGCAATGGCCTTCTGCTGCTGCTGCTTCTGCTCCTGGGAACCTGGTCTGCTAAGGCATTTGCAATCTGAGATCAAGGAGGATCAAGATTGGTAGCCATAGATCCGTGGTGGCGAACCTTTGGCACTCCAGATATTATGGACTACAATTCCCATCAGCCCCTACCAGCATGGCCAATTGGCCATGTTGGCAGGGGCTTATGGGAATTGTAGTCCATAACATCTGGAGTGCCAAAGGTTCGCCACCACTGCCATAGATCGACTTCTCCTCCATAAATCTGTCCAAGCCCCTTTTAAAGCTATCCAGGTTGGTGGCCATCACCACCTCCTGTGGCAGCAGATTCCAAAGACCAATCATAAGAACATAAGAACATAAGAACTAGCCTGCTGGGTCAGACCAGAGTCTATCTAGTCCAGCATTCTGCTACTCGCAGTGGCCCACCAGGTGCCTTTGGGAGCTCACATGCAGGAGGTGAAAGCAATGGCTTTCTGCTGCTTCTGCTCCCGAGCACCTGGTCTCAGAGGTGGGATCCAGCAGGTTCTCACCAGTTCCCGAGAGTGGGTTACTAATTATTTGTGTGTGCCGAGAGGGGGTTACTAATTGGGTCCGCTTTTCCATCTCCACGCCCTCGCCTCCCCGAGAGGCATCCTGCCTTTGAACGTGAAGGTTCCATATAGCAATTGCAACTAATAATGTAACTCCCTGAACTGGGTTAATCCCTTTCAGGTACTGCAATTCATGGATTCTCAGCCTTTCGTACCTTTTATTTCACCAGTCTCTATCAAAGAACCTGTGTGTTTCACCATGGCTGTGCTCAGATTTGTGAGTTGGGGCATCTTCTATAATGGGATGATGATTTAGAAATGACCTGGTGCAAAAAAAAATTGTTGGGGTCGTGGTGGGGTGGCTGCCCATGGGGGGGGGGCATCCCACTCAGGTTTTGCCCAGGGCTCAGGTTTGCCCAGGTACTTCGCCCCCTTTGCCGAGGGCTGGCGAGGGAACCTGTTACTGCCGTTTTGATCCCACCACTGCCTGGTCTGCTAAGGCATTTCCAACCTCAGATCAAGGAGGATCAAGATGGGTAGCCATAGATCGACTTCTCCTCCATCAATCTGTCCAAGCCCCTTTTAAAGCTACCACAGCATTGCGTCATCAACGCCCTGCGGCATATTCCAAACACCAATCACACGCTAAGTGAAGAAGAAGTGTTTCAGTCCTACTCTTTCCCCAGCATTTTCTACCGGATGCCCCCTGGTTCTAGTATTGTGGGAAAGAGAGAAAAAATTCTCTGTGTCAAAATTTGGCACATGAACCCCTAATTTTGGCAAATGAAGCCCTAATGCAAGGGTGAAGGAAGAGGGCATAAAGTAGCCAGCTCCCCCTGGCCACAGGTCGGGGATAAAGGGGTAGATTTTCCAGCTCCAAGTTAGGAAACTCCTGGAACTTTGGGGGTTGGAGTCTGGGGAGGATGGGCACCTCAGTGGGGTACTCTGCCCCAAGCCCACCCTCCAAAAGCATCCATTTTCTCCAGAGGGACCTAATCTCTGTCATCTGGGGAGTGTCAGATCTATGATTCCATTCAATGACAGGCTCTGGATCTTCAGAAGTTCAGAAGACTTTTATTTAAATGAATGACAGGTGTCTGGCTTTGTCAAAGCCGGTTCTAACCCCTCACATACCCAACCCCTGCTTCCCTTCGAGCTCACGCTAATCTCCTTCCCATTCGCGAAACCTGGCAAGGGAAGTAGAATAGTGAAAAGTCCATCCCCAAGGCCATGGAAGAGAGATAGGAGCAGAGGTGGGATCCAGCAGGTTCTCACAGGAAAAGCAGACCCAATTAGTAACCCCCTCTCGGCACACTCAAATAATTAGTAACCCACTCTCAGGAACTGGTGAGAACCTGCTGGATCCCACCTTCATTTAATTAGATGGACTATCAGCCTCTTTCCAGCAGGCCAATTGGCCATGTTGAAGAGGCTGATGGGAATTGTAGTCCATAACATCTGAGTGCCAAACGTTGCCACCTTCACGTGATAGGCCATAGATGCCAAAGTGATTATCCATATGGGGTGCATAACATGTTGCGTGGCTCTCTCTAACCCTGACCCCACCCCCCCAATATCTGGTGAGCCGGTGAAGTCGCGGGTGAACATGCTGAACAGTTTATCCTCCGAAGCAGCTTCGCTCGCCAATCCACCCTCACCGCTAATACCATCCCGGCAGGGATGCCCTACCAAGGGCAATTTCACAAGTTCTCTGCACCGCCACTACTGCTTGCGGGAATGGACTACTATGGACGGAGCGCCCAGCAACGAGCAGCAGATCAGCCATCTAGTTGAGAAGATTGTGGGTGTCTGGCGGTTAGCAGTTCGTAATTCCGGGTTCTTCTCAAGAGGCTGGAAAGGGAGGGGACGTCAATGTGGCTCCCGGCAACCAGGGAAGGCTTCCAGGGGATATCGATCCACACCCTTAAGGTACCAGATTTACTCCTGTAACGCTGGGTTTTTTTATGTTCTATCAGGAAACAGGGAAGCTTCCAGAAGGCAGTGCGGCAGCAGGAGGATGCCATTAATGTCAAAGAGGGGAGCAGCCATTGCCTAATCGACAATTTTAAACCTCGACATGGGACACGCTAAGGGAGCATGAGTGCACCAAAAGTTGATCTGTTGGTCACCTTATCCTTAAGGAGGTGGTGAAAGAGGCCGAAAGGACATCGAATGTCCTTTCTTTCGCTGCATTTGGGATGCTGCTGCCGTGCACCAGTCCTTAAGTATACATTTTCCACCAAGCTCTGGAGCTTGAGTTGGGCGGGGCTGGGTGGGGGTCAAATCAAATACATACATGAAACCTTTATTAGGCATAATACCAATACAACAACCAGCATTATCCAGACAAATGTTCCATACATAAAACCATCACAGGTATTATTCCAAAGTTCCTAAAAGGAACCTAGCTACAGAATTTAAAATCACAGAAGAAGTGTATTTTTCACTTTGTTCGGTCCAAGGCAAACCACCTGTTTGAATGACCCTTGCCTTTCCTGGCTTCTTAAATCTGCTGGGGGTGGGGTAGGGTATTGACCGTCTGGGTGGTTTTCTACATTCATATTTTCCTTAGTGGTTTCTTCGAGAGGAGTTCTGATCCATGTTTTGCTCCAACTAGTGGTTGATTCAATATTGCACCCCATTCCGTTAATCATATCTGTCTGCAGATTTAAACTGTACCCTTTATGCTGGACATAAACAGGTGTAATTTCCAGGGGCGTAACGAGGCAAACTGTAGCCCTGGGCAAAACCTGAGTTGGATGCCCCCCCCCCCGGGCTAAGGAGATGGGGGCTACCCTTTTGAGGATCCATAACTTTGGACCCCCTGAACCAAACCGCACCAAACTTGGGGGGTCCCATCAGGACAGTCTCCAGATAATATCCTGAAATTTTGGTCCAAAAATGCACCCCCTGCAGGAACATCCCAGAAATTTACCAAGAATCTTTGTTCTGCATTGAGTTTTCTGCATTGCTGTCAATGGGGTTGCAGGCTGGGGCACATTTCTGAAGGCACGTCTCAAACTACAGCCATAGAGACTGCCCCACGATGTACCCTGGATTGGGGCAGTTTGGTTCAGGGGGGCCAAAGTTATGGACCCTCAAAACTGTAGCCCCCATCTCCTATTAGTTCCCATTGGAAACAATGGGGATAATTTCTGGGGAGTCCATAACTTTGGACTCCCTAAACCAAGCCTCACTAAACTTGGGGGGTAGCATAAGGACAGTCTCCTGATGATACGCTGAAAGTTTGGTGCAGCTAGCCTAAAAACTGCACCCCCTGCAGGCCAAAAATGGAAAACCACTAAAATACCCAAAAGTGAACCCTGCATTCTTGATGCCCCCCCCCCCCATAAGTGCCCGGGCAGCCGCCACCTTGCCCAATGGGCACACGCCCCCCGGTAATTTCTGCCTAGCAGCTTGCACCCAAAGGCTCCCGAGACCGCCAAAGTTCTCCCTCCCCTTCCTTTCCAGGCCATGTATCTGTTTCACATATTTCTGTACCCCCGTCACTTTAATTGGATGAAAGGGGACTCGGAGCTCTGTAAATCAACGGGGATTTTTATTTTCATTGTTGAATGCTTTCCCGAATCAAGCCCGAATCACTTTGTAGAGCAAACTCCTTCCTGGCATCAGTTGCTTCCTCTCATCTCTGTGCAATTGTTTATAATTAACTAATGGAACCCACGGCCACAGGATGTGGTTTGTGGCCAGTAGTTCAGATGGCTTTAATTGAACGATTAGAGAAGTCCTTGGAGGATAGATCTATCAAGGATTATGATCCATGCTAGCAAATGGAGCTTCCATGGGCGTAGCGGGTGTCTTATGTCTGAAGACGGCTTGTCCAGAGGAAACGGGGGCAAGGCTGTTTCCTTTAGAAGCAGAGACACGGTTGCTGCTAAAAATGCAACGCAGGGACTTTTATGTCATATCCAGCAAGGGAGCTTCGGTACCATCCATTCCTCCCACCTCTTTCTCTTCTATTCTGAAATGAGAGGGATTGTGGCCCGGGGCGTAGCTTTACAATGTGACCCCTGGGGCTAGCCAAGGGGTAGGGAACCTTTAACACTCAAAGAGCCATTTGGACCCGTTTTCCATGGGAAAAGAAAACACTTGGAGCCGAGAAATACCTTGGACATTTAAAATAAAGGATGAACACTATATATATAGGGGGGTTTTCACCTTTTACTCCTGGCCATTCTGGAAGCTTACGATGCGCCGGCATGAAGCCGGGCAGCTGTCCTCGGCCGGAAGGCCTCACTCGGCCCAACAGGGCGGTGGAGAGGGGAAGCTCGCGGGCGCTGCCCACGCACCATGGCAGTTGGTCAGCCCCCGTTGCCTGCAGGGTGGGCAAGGATGTGGGGCCGGCTGCTCGCTCGCGGAGCCACAGTGCAAGGGGTGAAGAGTCAAGATGCTTCTCGAAAGCCTCAGGTTCCTACCCCCCGGGCTGGGGCCCTCCCACCCCAGCTGTGCACCCCTGGCTGGGACTCCATGGTGGGGTGCACCTGCAGTGGAACCTGCCCAGCCCTGAGTTGGAGGTATGGAGCCGGATGGTGCTCTCCTGCCCTGATCTCCATGTGGGAGATTGGGGGCACGGTGAGCCTGTTCGATGCTGACCTCAGCTTTCTGGGGTCCGGCTTTAAATAGCAGCAGTTTGAAGCTTGACCCAAGCGTCTCTGAGGCCAGGTTCAGACTGAGCACAGGGGGCTGGACGCCTCTAGCTTCATACTATTGGCTCCGCCCCCAAGCTCCACCTGACTGGAGGTAGGCTCCGCCCCATGCTCCACCTGCCAGCCCAGCGCTGGTTCCCACTCCAGGTGGGACTGTGGGGGCAGGGCAAAGCCCACTGGTAGCAGTTCAATCCCACCCCTGCCTCGAACTCCAGGGGGGGGGGGGAGCGTGAGCCGGGGTGCAGTTGTGTGGAAGCAACGTTCCCTCAAGGAAGTGATGCCTGGGGGTCCAGCCCCCTTGCTTCCCCCTCACTATGCCACTGGCTGTGACGCGGTGGAAGAACCTCTGCTTTGCACACACAAGGACACAGGTTCAGTCCCCGGCATCTCCAGATAAAAGGATGAAGTATTAAGTGATGTGAAAGACCTTCTAGCTGAGACTCTGGGGAGCAGCTGCCAGTCTGAGTAGGCAATACTGTCACAGGCTGATGGTCCGGTTCATCTTAAGGAATCTATCTATCTGTGTGTCTGTGTGTCTGTGTGTCTGTGTGTCTGTGTGTCTGTCTGTCTGTCTGTCTGTCTGTCTGTCTGTCTGTCTGTCTGTCTATCTATCTCCTACCTACCTATCTATCTCCTACCTACCTACCTACCTACCTGCCTGTCTGTCTGTCTGTCTGTCTGTCATCTGTCTATCATCTATCTATCATCTATCATCAATCATCAATCATCAATCATCTATCTATCTATCTATCTATCTATCTATCTATCTATCTATCTATCTATCTATCTATCTATCTATCTATCTATCTATCTATCTATCTATCTATCTATCTATCTATCTATCTATCTATCTATCTGCATTCATTCATCTATCTATCTATCTATATCTATCTATCTATCTATCTATCTATCACTATTTTGTATACCACCTACTCTTGAGGGCTGTGGGTGTGTATTGGCAGTGTACAACCATCCACCCCTGTCTTGAGAGCCTGCGTGGTGTAGTGGTTAAGAGTAGGTGCGCTCTAATCTGGGGAACTGGGTTTGATTCCCCGGTCTGCCACTTGAGCTGTGGAGGCTTATCTGGGGAACTAGATTAGCTCGTGCACTCCAGCACGTGCCAGCTGGGTGACCTTGGCCAGTCAGCTGCCCTTCTGAGCTCTTCGCTACACGGGTGTTTGTTTTGGGGTGGGGAGGAGGCCAAGCTCCCTTGGAGTCTCCCATAGGAGAGAGAAAGGGGGTTTTAAATCCAAACTCTTCTTCTCTTGCAGCGTGCTGAGGCAAGAAAGGAAGAATTTCTCTTTAAAATCTTTCAAAGGAAAAGAGGCCCCTTTGTACAAAATATGTTCAGGCAGTGAGGTCTTTCTTCCTTAAACGGCCGCCTCTTTGCAGGAATTTCATATTACTTACCTCACCACTGCAGATGGCACTTTGTGCACGTATGTTCAATTCGCCCTTCTTCTTCCCGTGATAACCTTAAGTAAGGAACCAAAATCCGGGTTCGGTTATAGAGTTACAAGAGAAATGTCATTCGCTGCAGTCATGCGTTACAATGCCCGAGAGCCGGCATGGTGTAGTGGTGAAGAGCAGGCGGAGTCTTATCTGGTGAACTGGGTTTGTTTCCCCACTCCTACGCATGAACAACGGACTTTAATCTGGAGAACTGGGTTTGATTCCCCCCAACTCCTCTGCATGGGTGGCAAACTCTTATCTGGTGAACTGGATGTGTTCCCCCACTCCTGCGCTTGAAGCCTGCTGGGTGATCTTGAGCCCGTCACAGTTCTCTCAGAACTCTCTCAGCCCCACCTGCCTCGCGAGGTGTCTGTTGTGGGGAGAGGAAGTGAAAGCCGTTTGTAAGCCCCTTCGAGTCTTCTTGAAGAGGAACTCTGCTTCTCTTCAATGACTTAAAAATGTGTGTGGGGGGGGTGCTGTTGGGGGGGGGGTTCTTTTGTTGCCGTGCAGAACTGCAGTGGCCCACTGCTTCCTGCTCCCTTCTATGGGTCACCTGAAGCCCAGGTCACAGGAGGTCCAAAAGGTGTGGTCAGCTCTTCATGTGGTTTGTGGTTATCCTCTAGAACAGCCGCCTGTTCAACCACCACCTTCCGTGGTCTCCATTCCGATCCCAAGTAATTTTCCAACCCAGAGTTGGCCAACTGTATCCTGAGACTGACCCACGGTCAACAATACAACAACCTTTATTAGGCATGTTAAAATAGGCTCCAGAGCGTTACAGAGATTCCTGAAGTACAAATCAAAAGTACATTCAAAACACAGACAGATAAACTGTATCTAGCATTGGACGTTACTTAGAAAATTCTGTCACTTGTAAAAGAAATGTTGCTACTTTTTCCAAGAGCACGGCCTCTGTGTTATTTAACAAAGCCCACAACAGAGTTGTCAGAGTCTCCTTCAGGTTTGTCTAAGACCACTAGAGAGAGAAATTCCTAATGCCCACATATTGACAGTCAAGTATAATGTGAGCAAGAGTCTCCACTTGTTTTACAGTGTGGACAGACCAATCCTGGAGAGGGATAGATAGTAATGCATCTCTTTGTAATGGCCGATGGAAAAGTATTGCATCTGGCCCTTGTAATAATCCATCTCTGTTAGTTCAGTTAATAGTTCAAGATAACCGGCCACGCGTCTGTTCTGGTGTTATTCCGACAGAAAGGGTGAGCATGATTTATTTCCTTTGCCCCAACAAGGTATATATTCCTGCTCTAGAAGTCTGCTTTTGTTGTTTGCAGAATTCCTCGGTGACAGCATACAGATCTTCTAAGTATTAAACCTAGAGAGTAGATTTTTGATTTAAGAAGTTGGATACTCATTCAGAGGCAACAGGTCTGGCTATCAATATATGTTAAACTGCGCATCAGAGGCTAAAACATAGCTTGATCCAATAGGGAGCAGCAGTGGCGTAGGGAGGTTGGCGGCCTGGCCCGGAGGAACCGTGGTTTGGATTCTCAGCTCTGAAATGGAGGCTTCGATCTGTAGCCCTGTGGATGGCTCTCACTCCCATTCTGCCAAGACCCTGGGCTGCCTCCAGCCCCACCCCACTTAGTGTTTCTGCAAGAGATTGGGGTTCCTGGGAGGCTCCTGCGGAGGAAAGTGTCCCAAACCCCTCTTCACTTTGTTCTTTTAGCCTGCGCCTGTGGCTCTCAGCCGTGGCAGCCCCCCCACCCCGCGTCCCACATGGCCTCCCACTCCCTGATTCCTGTGGCTTCCAGCCCAGGTGTTTCGTGATCCCAGTGCCCAAATCCCCAACCCCACTCCATGCACAGGAGACCCAGCCTGCCGCAGCTTCGGAGGGAACGGGTGGGGTTTCTGGGTCTCCATCCCCAGCCCTGATGTTTCTCGTCCCTTCCCAGCCCCAGTCCCCAGGAGTTTTCTCTGCTGGACCTGGTAGCCCCAACCCATTCCTCACTGCTGGCTGGGTGGGACCAGTGGTGGGATCCAAAAAATTTTAGTAACAGGCCCCTTTGGTGGTGGGATTCAAACAGTGGCGAAGCCAATGGGGCTGGGCGTGGGCACCCACGGGTGTGGTCGGGCATTCCAGGGCGGGCATTAATAATTTCTGTTGCTGTAAAAAACTCTACTGTAAAGTTCCTCACTCCAGCTGGTATCTTCTTCGTCCATAATTCAAACTCATTCTAGCAAGTCCCATCGCCTACCGCCAACAGAAACAACTACTTTCCCTCCGACTGCCTGTCAAATACTTAATACTTTCAAATACTTAATTTTGTTTCTAGAAATCAAAAGAAGGATACTTTCCTGAAACAAGGAACTTTACCGTATTTCTAAAACATGTTTTTAAAACAGCCCAACAGGGAGAATTATCCCGTTTTCGACCTTCGCTAGCCAGCCACATAGGAAACAACACAGGACTTTATGCGATTTTGACCTAATGGGATTTCTAACGGAAAAGCAGACCCAATTAGTAACCCCCTCTCGGCACACACAAACAGTTAGTACCCCACTCTTGGGAACTGGAGAAGCTGCTGGATCCCACCTCTGGGTGGGACATGGCAACCCTACCTGGGGGTGGGAAAGGAGGAGGTTGCAAATTGCCTTGAACAAGCAGTATAGGCATTTCTGTTTGGAACATTGCCCCTGCCAGCCTGCTAATCTCTGCAAATTTGCTCAGTCTGACTGCTAAGATCTCATGGCTGGCTGGAAGGCCGGGCCGCCAGAGCTCGTTGCAGCCAGCTCGCTCAGCCCGCGATCGCTCCAGCCAGCGCATGAAGTGGTTAAGAACAGGTAACCCCTCATCCGGAGAACTGGCTTGATTCTCGCGACCTCTTCATGAGTGGCGGACCCTTATCCGGTGAACTGGATCTGTTTCCCCTCTCCTACACATGAAGCCTGCTGGGTGACCTTGGCCCAGTCATCGTTCCCTCCAAATTCTCAGCCCCACCTGCCTCACAAGGGGTCCTTCCGCACATGCAGAATAATGCACTTTCAAACTGCTTTCAGTGCTCTTTGAAGCTGTGCAGAATGGCAAAATCCACTTGCAAACAGTTGTGAAAGTGGTTTGAAAACGCATTATTTTGCATTTGCAGAAGGGGCCGTCTGTTGTGAGGAGAGGGAAGGGAAGGGAGTTTCTAAGCCACCTTGATTCTCCTTGCAGGAGAGAAAGGTGGGGTATAAATCCAAGCTCTTCTTCCTGGTCTTCGTCTTATCTTGTTCCTCATTTGTCCTAACTTTGGTGGTGAGGACATTCAGTCACAAGCCTTTATTGGCATAAAATAAACATACAAAATCAGCATACAAAATTTGCCCATTATTGCTCACAATTATAGACACTGGTACTAAAATACTAAATAAAATATATTACGGTCCTTCTGTAACCTTAGTGACATTCTTCAGCTAAGTTAACTCACTCCTAAATCACATCGATACTGACAGAAGCTAGCAAAATAACTGCTGGCTATATGTGGGTCAGCGTAATAATATGTATTGGTTGGTATTCATCTGTGACTTCACGCTCATTATTGTTAGCAGAAATTTTGCTACATTCTCACACACTGTGGGATCCGCCATTCAAAAGCATAGGTATCTTAAGAGCATCAGTTAGATTGTTATACAGAAATGGGATAAGTGCAGATTGTGACATTCTGATTTTTGCAAACCTTACACAATGAAAGAGGGTACGATCGAGTGTCTCCACCTGACCCATATTGCATGGACATAGCCTCGTGAGGACATTCAATGTGGCGGCACAAACGCCAGCTTGGTATTCAGGCAGTTGCTGGGGGAGTGAGCGGAGAGACACCTTGAAACCAGACGTGCACGGCTCTCATTGGCTGGCTCCTAATTTCGGTCATAAAGCAACAACCCACCCACTCACCTGCCCCACAAATGACCCCCATATCAAAATGCAGAAAAAAGAGAGAGGAATGTTTTGGAAAATAACCAGCTAAACAAACTTTTAATCAGATGATACCGTTTCCCCGAAAATAAGACATCCCTCGAAAATAAGACGTAGTAGAGGTTTTGCTGAAGTGCTAAATATAACACATCCCCCGAAAGTAAGACGTAGCAAAGTTTTTGTTTGGAAGCATGCCCAACGAACAGAACACAGAAATATAAGACATCCCCTGAAAATAAGACATAGCACATCTTTGGGAGCAAAAATTAATATAAGACACTGTCTTATTTTCGGGGAAACACAGTAATACAAACTGCAGTGGCGCAGGAGGTTAAGAGTGACCTTGGGCTAGTCACAGCCGAGCTCTCTCAGTCCTTCCACCTAATTCTCACAGGGTGTTTAATAGATAATCTCTACCAGGAGAGAAAGGGGATAACCAAACCCCTTCTTAAAATAATAAAAGGAGATAAGCCCCTCACCCTGCGGCTGATGTTTCTGTGAGTTTCCTCTTGGAAGTAGGCTTGCCAACTCTGGGTTAGAAAATTCCTGGAGATTTGGGGTGGAGCCTGTGGAAGGTGGAGTTTGGGGAAGGGAGGGGCTTCTGCGGCATCCAGTGCTGTACGGCCCACCCTCCAAAGGAGCCATTTACCCCAAGAGAACTGAAGAGCAGTGGTCGCTCTGGGAGATCTCCAGACCTCACCTGGAGGTTGGCAAACCTGGTTGGAATACCACTTAAGGACTGCAGCCCTAGTTGGTCAATACAAGAGCAAAGATGGGGAGGCGGAGCTTGTATGAACCAGAAGTGTCCAACTCTGGCACTTCAGACGTTCACGGACTATTGCTGAGTCTGGTCAGCAGACCTTCTTGCGTAGAAGGGTCAAAAAAGGGTCAAAACTGCAAAGATTGTCATGCCCTTATATAAAGCAGTGGTGCGTAATCGCATCTCTTGAGTACTGTGTTCAGTTCTCTGTCACGATCTCAAAAAAGGATATCGCTATATGGAAAAAAGTGTAGAGAAGGGCAACGAGGATGACTGAAGGATTGGAGCACCTTCCTTATGAGGAGAGGCTGCAGCGTTTGGGACTCTTTAGTTTGGAGAGGAGACGTCTGAGGGGGGATAGGATTGAAGTCTATAAAATTATGCATGGGGTAGAAAATGTTGACAGAGAGAAATTGTTCTCTCTTTCTCCCAATACTAGAACCAGGGCATCCATTGAAAATGCTGGGGAAGAATTAGGACTAATAAAAGGGAAATCACTCTTCAGCAACGGTGATTGGTGTTTGGAATATGCTGCCATTAGGAGGTGGTGGACGCCATCAACCTCGATAGCTTTAAAAGGGCTGGGACAGATTTATGGAGCAGAAGCTCCATTTATGTATTACCCATCTTGATCCTCCTTGATCTGAGATTGCAAATGCTTCAGGCATCCTCAGGTGCTCAGGAGTTAGCAGCAGCAGCAGAAGGCCATTGCTTTCTACCCCTGCGGTAAGTATCTCCAAAGGCACCTGGTACACTGCGTAGTAGCAGAGAGTTCAGATGGACTCTGGTCTGATCCAGCAGGCTAGTTCTTATGTTCTTATGTTCTTAAGTTAAGGGGGAGGGAATCCTTCCTCTGTCCCTTCTAACTCTCCTTTTTCTGTCCCCTGCCAGCTGGCCTACGAGTCACTTCAGAAAGAGCGGAGGAGCAGAAAGGGACAGCTATATAATTCATCCTGAGTTCGCTTCGGAGTCCTACCCGGCCCCATCATGTTGGTGGTAGAGAGTTGAAACAGGCTGCCATTAAAATAGCCGCTGGTGACTTCCGTGGGTCCGTCTCTTCCATCTCTTAACAGGGGGTCCATCCCTTACTCCCCAAAGCAACCAAATTGTCAGTCAAGGACCACGTGGCGTTTACAGGAAGAAGTAACCTCCCCCCCCCCACACACACACACACACTCACCGGTTCTTTCGTTCCTTCACCAGCAAAAGTAATCGAGGGGAACAGAAATTTCTCCTCAGCTCAAATTTGGATCCTTTCTTTGAACAGCAAACTCGGTGAGCAAGCTTCTGATTATCAATAGAGTTATTCAATATTCTTCCCGCCCAACACACACCCAAAATACTGAAAACGTTTTCAACCTCATCATAATGCTCGGGATCACTCACCCTCACTTTGGTGTGCTTCAGTGCTTGCTACAATTTCATCTATAATCAATGGCCCCTTCCACACACTAGTGGGGCCAATGCGCTTCAAACCACTATACACCGGTTAGGAGCCAGAGAGTCAGTAGCTTTAGATGCTCGACGCCATTGCATCTGTGGCTGGCATCTTCAGAGGATCGAAGGCTATGCAGGCGAAACGCCAGGAGAGACCGCCGCTGGAACACGGCCATACAGCCCGGAAACCAATAATAGCACCCCAGTGATTCGCCGAAAAGCCTCGAATAAATACACTTCTCACATCTGTTTGCAAGGATTTTGCCATTCCGCGACAGCTTCGCAAGAGCACTGAAAGCAGTTTGAAAGTGCATTATTCTGCATGTCCGGAATGAACCAATGCTTTCAAGATTTTACTCCCAACAATTTAAAAAAAAACACACAGAAATGATGAAAATAAACCGAGAGGGGGAGCAGACAGTGAGCTCTGCAACTTCATAAAATGGCACCGAGAAGAAATTCAGGGGTAGCACAAACAACAGTGGGAAAGAGAAAACTTGGTAAATATGATCACACGGCAAGTGAAGACATTTTGAAAACCTATCAGACTGAAGAATCATTTTGGGATTCAAATCAGATCTGTAATCCCGTATTTCCAGAATTCATGGACCACAAATCCAACAGCCCCCCGCCAATTGGTCACACTGGCAGGGGATGATGGGAATTGTAGTCCATGAACACCTGGAGAGCCGCAGGTTGCAGACCCCTGATTTAAATGGTTTGAGGCTGAAAATAAAATGTTTTCCAGAACAAAAGGGGGAAAAACAAGACTCAGCCTGTATTTGTGAATGGCGGAGGGTCAAGATGGGTCCCAGAGGATGATAAGTTTGCTTCAACTGGTACCTGTAAAGGTCTCCAGCCTTTCACAGCCGCTTCATGACTTGAGGAAACCCACGCAGTGCTCCTCAGCAAGGAGATTCTGGGATGGAGAAAGAAGATGCCGGCCACCTCAGTCCAAAGCAAAACCCCCGAGCAACAAATTGTGGAATCCCTTTTATTCCGACTGACCAGAACAGCCCAAAAGAGC